>NC_071995.2:124731071-125070714 GCF_028885655.2 Pongo abelii
AGTACCCCAAACATATAAACTCAGGGTCATTTGCGAGGGGATTATTAGAATTTTGATAGATATTTTTACGAAGTAGGGAAGCTGTAAAGACTGAATCCCAAACATTGTGTTTGTGGATTTCTTTTCCTTTATTTTTTGTTTATTTTTTAAAGGATATTTACTCTCTGTAGCAAAGCAGAGGCCATAAGAATGGATATTTGGGGACATAGAAATAGGATAGAAACTCAAAATAAAGTGGTGAGGAAAGGATCGATTGCTCAGGCAGAATTATCAGGATTTCCATTGAGATCAAGTAATGAAGAATGGTTGGGCAGGTTTTCCTCCTCTGACTCACACAGCATAGATGGTATCCAGGCTACTTTGCAGTCAGCTAAGAGTAATAGCTGTGATATACAATATTTTACCAAGAACAATGGCCACTGCAGTTTAGAGTCAGGAGAAAAAACCTTGCCGTAATAAACACTCTTGATGAGCTAAAGTCAATAGTGCGTTGAGATGCAATCACTTTGGAGGTAAAGCTCCTTTGGTCAGGATCTATGGAAGCTAAACCTACACTTAACTTATAATCCAGTAATTACACTCCTAGGTATACACTCAAGAGAAATGAACATATATGCCTAGCACAAGACATGTGCATTTATCTCCATAGCAGATTTATTAATAATAGCCCAGACTAGAAACAATGTGATGGAATATTATACAACTAAAATAATTAACTTAACTTGCATTTTTGAATGAGATAATTAGGACTGAATTTATCTTCTCATTTGAAACAACAAGTAAAATAAAATGGACAAAAGTATGAAGCAATGTATTTTCAAAACATTGTACATCAGGCAACAAAAGAGAGTGATCCCTGAGAGGCAGAAACAAACACGAAACCTACATTTGCACTCTCAGTGCTTTGAGAGGGTTTTCAGGACAGATGCAGGATGAAGCCTAAGATTCCCTGGCTGGAGGAGGTGGAGCTGAAAGTCCCAGGAGACTAGGTAGCTGGAGTTTGCAACACTAGGTGCCCATGAGAGGGGAGCTGAGAGAGGGAAGCTGGGAGATCTGCAGGGGCTTCCCTTGGAGTGCTTCTCAGTGCATGCCTGTGGACAACTCAAGAGGGCTGAGGATAAGAACCACCCCAAAGCTGAAGGAGCAATGCCTGCTACTCACAGCGGGCCTCCCCACCTAGATCCCTCTGCACTTTTTTTTTCTCAGATCCTTCCAGTTGCAGAGTCCAGCCCTCCCAGATTACACTGGAAACTGTCTTAAGCAGACACATATTCAAGATTTAGGTAGTTGACTGAATTTTATTGAATTGTGTAGAGTTTCTCATTTTTAGCTTGGTTTTCTTCGCCTCCTCCATCCCTACCTCCGAGCTCCATCCTTAGAGATGCTCCCCTCCCACCACCCCAGGAATTCTAAATTCTCTAGTTAACCTCTCCTCCAGAAGGAAGCTTTGCCATTAGATATCCATCCTACACAAAGCTGTTCATTAATGTAATCCTTTCACATGGAATCCCATATACACCATACTCAGTTCCCCTATTATTAACATCTTGCTGTAGTATGGTATACTTATTACAATTAATGAACCAATATTGACAGATTGTTATCAAGTCCAGAATTTGTTCCAGTTATCTAGGTTTTCACCTGATGTCCCTTTCCCAGTCCATGATCCCATTTTAGATGTTATGTGGCACATGCTTAGGTCTCCTTAGGCTCCACTTGCGTGTGGCAGTTCTCCAGCTTTCTTTATTTTTGATGACTTTGACAGTTTTGAGGAATTCTTCAAAAAGGTATTTTGTAGGATGCCAACCCCCTCACTACTGAAATTCATCTGATGTTTTTCTCATGATTACATGAGGGGGGATGATGGTGTTTTGGGAGAGAGACCACAGATACTGACTTTGATTACCTGGGTGAGGTAGTATTTGCCAGGTTTTCTCCACTGTAAAGTTACTCTTTTTTCTCCTGCTTCTGCTCCTTGAGGGCAGAATGTCCATGCAAATTATTTGGGATTCTTGTTGCATGGAAGATTTGTCCCTTCTCCCTCATTTATGAATTTATTCAATCATTTATTTATATCAGTATAAATTCATAAACATTTATTATCAGCATTTCTCCAAAGAATCCTGGCTCCTTTTATTGGAGAATGACATTAGAAACCGAAATCTGACTAGGTGTGCTCATTGCTACAGGGTAACATTTTTTATTTTTATTTTTTAGAAACAGGGTCTTGCTATGTTGCCAGGGCTAGAGGGCAGTGGCCATTAACAGGTGTGATCATAATGTACTACAGACTGAAACTCCTGGGCTCAAGTGATCTACCAACATCAATACAGGGATGCACCACTGTGCCTGCTTTAAAAAATTATATATATATATATATATATATATATATACATGAATCATTTCTTTTAGGCCCTTTTAGCTAACTGAGCAAGGAAATATATGTGTGTATACTAACCCATGCATATACATGTATCTACAGCTATTTCCATATGTAGTCATCTCTGTTAAGGTAAACAAATTCATGTTGATGTTCCCAACTCTAATTCATTATCACATGGATAGTTCTGGGTTCCTCTTGGTTACCTAGAAATGTCTACTCCGATCGCAAGAAATGTACATCCCACCATGCACCATCCATTTACTGAATAATGAAGTTCAATCCTACATAGGTGCTATTTCATTTTATTTTATTTTGAAATAATTTTAGACTCACCTAAAAGTAAAAATAGCCCTGAGAGTTCCTGGGTACACTTCCCTCAGCTTCCTCCAGTGACAACATCTTACATCACCATAATACAATTATGAAAACAAACTAGAAAATTAATGTTGGTACAACACTACTAACTTATTCAGATTTTACCGGTTTTTACATGCACTTATTATTTTTTTTTTTGGTGAATAGTTGTAGGAAATTTTATCACATGTATAGATTCACTTAACCACCGCCCCCAAACAGGAAACAAAAATATCCCATCCTCCTAAAAAAACCCCCCTTATGCTACCTCCTCACAGTTTCATCTTCTCCCCAGCTCTGCCTCCTACGCTTCATCAAGATAACTTGTTCATTCACATGAGATGGTACATGACCTCTCAATTGCTTTTCTTCATTCACCATCACACTCTTGTGATCCATTCAATTTGTTTATCAATAGTTCCTTTTTCTTGCTGAGTGAGTATTCCACCCTAAGGATGTACCACAGCTTACTTGTCCTTTTGAAACCAGCCCAATTGTCCCATAGAACTGATGGTTTATTTATGATTTCTTTTGAATAAATGTAGAAATGGAATCTTCTAGTCTTGAAATGTGAGAAAGTTACATTTTTCCTATCTGAGTTTTTTTTTTTTTTTTTTTTTTTTCAGGAAACTGACCATCACGCCTCTCAGAGAGTATCAAGGAGCTGAAACTCACCAGGTCACTGCACCTGCACAATGAGATGCCAAGCCCCTCACCCGTCATGACTTCCTCACTGACTGCCTGCTTCCTGTTGACCAACTCCTCTTCCTTACCCCTCCCTAATTCCTGCTTTCCTGTACATGGTGACATACCTTCCTTGCTATATGAACCCTTAATTTTAGTTGGTTGAGGAGACAGATTTGAGAATGAGCTCTCATTTCCTTGGAGCACCTAATTAAAGCCTTCTAGCACCCAATTAAAGCCTTCTTCCCTGGAAATACTTCTGATCTCGGTGATTGGCTTTCTGTGCAGCCAGCAACAGGGCCTAGATGGAACCCCTGGTGTGTTGGTAACATTTTCACCTTTTGAAAGACATTTGGGTTATTTCTGGCTTCTGGCTATTATAATTAAAACTGCTATGAACATTCGTGCACAGGTTTATGTGTGAACATAAGTTTTATTTTCTCTAGGATAAATACCCAGGAGTTGTTGGAATATAGATGTGGTAACTGAGACACAAAGCAGTTAGGAGACATGTCCAAGCTCACCAAGTTTGTAAGAGGAAACTCAAGGTTTAAGTGTGAGAACTCTTAACTCCAGACCCTGTTTTTATAACCACTATGCTATGGTGCTCTTTAATAACCAAAATTATAATCCTGTTAACATTACCATTAACTTATCACTTAACATATCTGGGCCAACATGAAGTTCTGCATTATAATCATCTTTAATAATCACAGCTTGCCCCTGTGAGGGAGGGTCTGGCATGGGTCTTCATTACAGATGAAGGACTGAGGCTTAAGGAAGTTATGTAATTTGCTGAGGAGCAGACTAATATTTGATGGTGACAGACAAGACCCAGGGTCAAGGCGACTGCCCTCTCTGAAAGGGGAGGGGGCAGAGACTTTGTCCTTGGCTGCGTGGTGTTTACCGTGTGCATAATGGTGGCTACTCCTGGCTCCATGATGAGATAGAGCCACATCTCTGTCAGTAAGAACTGGGACCGTAAACATTCTAGGACAGTACATCCCTCTAAGACTCCGACAGGGCCAGCTCATTCCTGTGGGTGGCATATTAGATTGCAATGGCTTCTGTGCTGATACTGTGTTTGCTTTTCAGGGTTTTAGGGCCAGTTTATTAGCATGTTGATAATTCAATTTGCCATAGTTCCATGAGATATTTGAGCCATGAAATGTCTAATAAAAATTTAGGACTAAATAAAGATTTATTAGACATGAAATGTCTAATAAAGATTTTATTAGGTCTAATAAAATATTTAGGGATTTTTTATTTTAAGCAAATGATAGAAGTATTTGCTCTAAGCAATAAGCTTCTTTGATCCAAGCAACAGAAATCATCTCTGGCTATCTTAAGCAGTAAGAAAAGTAACTGGGAAAGCATCAGGTGGCTCCAAGAATCAACCAGAAGACTGGAGAACAGCCCTCAGAAGAGGAAGCTTCAGGGACCCAGGTACAAGAAAATATCCCACATTTTTAGTCAGTTGTTGCCAAAGGAAGTTCCAAACATTTCCAGCTTCCTGCATTTATGAGACCTGCTCTGGGTTTCCACTCCCACTTACTTATAAGTGAATGTAGAGTCACATTCTCTTCCCAGGAGTTATTTACAGCTTTACCCTAGCTTCCAGATATAGTTTGAAAATGTCTACTTTTCCCAGACTCAAGGTGGCTTTTTTCCCCTCTCCATTTGTGAACAAATGGGAATTGCTTTTCTAGGCAGGGGGCCTCCTTCCACATTTAAAATCTTGCTACTTAGGCCCCCTCCCCAGGTGCTGGCATTGAATTACAATATTAGTTTCCCACATAAGTGAGAATGTTTGTTCCTCAGGAAAAGGGGAAAGGTAAAGTCCCTGCAGAATCAAAGCAAACACAGGCTTTCGTCACCAATGACAACCTTGGCTAAGGTCATCCTTACCACTTCAGGAAGATGATCTCTCTGTTGTGTTTCACAGGTTCAAATACACCCTCCTCCTCAATGGAGATGAAGCCATTGTTCACGCAGAGATCGGGGTGAGCTACTGTGCTGGACTCTGACCCAAAGCCTGGGTGGTGAATGGACCAAAGCCTTAATTCTTCGACTTTTAAGCCCATTTTGCCCACCCATTGTATATAGTGAAGGCCTATCTGATATGGTTTGGATTTGTACTGCCACCCAGATCTCATGTTGAATTGTAATCTGCAGTGTTGGAGGAAGGGCTTGTTGGGAGGTGATTAGATCATGGGGATGGATTTCTCCCTGGCTATTCTTGTGATAGTGAGTGAGTTCTCATGAAATATGGTTGTTTAAAAGCGTGTAGCATCTCTCCACTCTCGCTCTTTCTCCTGCTCAGGCCATATACGACATACCTGCTTCCTCTTTGCCTTCCACAAATGATCGTAAGTTTCCTGAGGCCTCCCCAGCCATGCTTCCTGTACAGCCTGCAGAACCATGAGCCAATTAAACCTCTTTCTTTATAAATTACCCAGTCTCAGGTAGTTCTTTATAGCAATGCAAGAATGGACTAATACACTATCCCTGCACCGACAGCCTCAACGCTACCTCATTCCACCGCTGTTCTCTGCATTCAAGTCATGGAGCCTGATCTTTTCACCAAGAAAAAAAAAAATTTCCAGAAGACTTGTGTTTTTACCTGCCTCTCAGCTGTGGGAAAATTCATCCCAAAGGAGCCAGCACTTTGCCTGGTGAGCTCTGTGTAGTTACTTTCCTCCCACTAATATTTCCATTTTTTGCCTGAAGAATGTTGTTGGGCACTTCTAAAAAGAGTAGGAAAAGCTATTCTGTAATAGAGTTTGTGTCTGTTTGTTGAAGTGTTATGTGCTGAACTGACCTATAATGGGAAAAATAGAAAATTGTTTTATTTATTTATTTTATCAACTGGATTAGAGTGTAGGAATTGAGTTTTATATAAAATCCTACATGGTGTCTGGTTAGTAATAGACACTCATCAGTGTAAAGAGACAGTGGAATATCTACCTTCTTTTTGTTGCTCTAGCATATATTTCAAGATTCATTTCATTGGGTTCTAGATTTTCTGAAGCTAAAACCCTTGACCCCTGTACCCATCTTTCAGGGAGACAGTATGAGATAGAGGTGAAAAGATCTGGTGTGAAATAATACCTGACATTAATTTTGCACTTGATGTATAGCTGACATTAATTATGCACTTGATGTATTTCAAGAACCTTTCTAAGTTCCCATTTGTTTTCATAAAATCTTCACAGTAGTTCTCCAAAAGAATGAAATGTTTGTTTCTATTTTGCAAATAAAAAGTGTTCTTTAATGTTTGTAGTTTTGTAGTTTTCAGTGTACAAGTTTTTCACCACTTTGGCTAAATTTATTCCTGTGTATTTCATTCTTTTTTGATGCTATTGTAAACAGTATTCTTTCTCTAACTTCCTTTTTGGATAGTTTCTTGTTAGTGGATAGAAGTGGAACTGATAGTTGTATGTTCATTTTGTAATTTGCAATTTTATTGAAGGAATTTACTTATTCATTCTAACAGAATTTTTTGTGTAGTCATTTGAGTTCTCACGATGTGTCATCTGCAAACAAAGATCATTTTACTTCTTCCTTTGTGATTTGCATGTCTTTGTTTATTTTTCTTGACTAACTGTTGTGGCTAAAGCTTCCAATACTATGTTTAATACAAGTGGTGAGAGTGGGCGTCCTTGCTCTGTTCTGGATGTTAGAGGAAAAGTTTTCAGGTTTTCACCATCGAGTACGATGTTAGTTGTTAGTTGCTGC
This sequence comes from Pongo abelii, assembly GCF_028885655.2. NCBI lineage: Eukaryota > Metazoa > Chordata > Mammalia > Primates > Hominidae > Pongo > Pongo abelii. The sequence goes on from NC_071995.2 coordinate 124,738,231, forward strand.
TATTCATATATAGCCTTTATTATGTTAAGTAAATTCCTTTTTTCGGGTGAGGGTAGAGTATCACTCTGTCATCCAGGCTGGAATGCAGTGGCTGGATCTCAGCTTACTGCAACCTCTGCCTCCTGGGTTCAAACAATTCTCCTGCCTCGGTTTCCCGAGTTGTTGGGATTACAGGTGTGTGCCACCAGGCCCAGCTAATTTTTGTATTTTTACTAGAGATGGGGTTTTACCATGTTGGCCAGGCTGGTCTCAAACTCCTGACCTCCAATGATTCAGCTGCGTCAGCCTCCCAAAGTGCTGGGATTACAGGTGTGAGCTACTTTGCCCAGCCTAAATTCCTTCTGTACCTATTTTGTTGAGAGTTTTTATTATAAAAGAGTTGAATTTTGTCAAATTTTTTTTCTGCACCAAGGTGATCATGTGATTTTTATCTTTCATTGGTAATGCAGTATATCACATTAATTGGTTTGCATATGTTGAAAAATCTTTGCATCTCAGTAACAAATTTCACTTGGTCATGGTGAATGATCCTTTTAATATGCCATGGAATATCGTTTGCCAGCATTTTGTTGAGGATTTTTTTCTCTACGTTTCTGAGGGATATTGGCCTGTAATTTTGTTTTCTTGTAGTATCATTGTCTGTCTTTGGTATTGGACTAATGTTAGCCTCATAAGAACAGTTTGGAAGTGTTGCTTCTTCAATTTTTTGAATCCCCAAAGTAAAAAGCAAAAGCAAAAATAAAACTGTTGTTTTTCTTTTTCCATCATGCCTTACCTTCCCTGAAGCAATAAACATGCAATACTCTAGCTGTTTCCTAAATGGGAAGAAAAATTACAGGACAAAATTTTAATACATGAGCTCCCATTAAAAAATATTATTCCACCACATATGCCATGTTTTAAAAGATATATTATGTTCCCAAGTAGAATGGAGGTGTATGCAAAGGAAGCTGGTATATGAGGATGAGATCTTATCACTTGTTTGTTCCTTTCTGTGCAATTATTTTTTATCTCTCAGTGACTCAATAGTTCCCGGAAAGTATGATTATATGCTTGAGACACTGTTCCCAAGCCCAGTGCTTTTGCTCTGTTCCATCACCTGATGGCACAAACGTTCATGCACATCATGACTATAGTGATGCATCATACTCAAACCATCTGCCTCATCTCATCAGTCCCTCCCTTGTGGAATATTTTTTCCTCTTGGATCCTTCCTCATGCCTCTTTAGTGGTTTTTCTTTATTTCCCCAAGTATCAATGCCAGAGAGTGCCCAGGCTCAGTCTTGGACCTCTTCTCCATCTACATTCTCATGGAGTCTTGTGGCTTTAAACATCATCTATATACCAATGTTTTTTCAAATGTATATCTCCAGCTGGAGGCATCCCTCTGACTCTAGAATCATATATCCAAATTTCTTCTTGATATTTTCTATTGGATGTATAAAATATTTCTCAAATTGAGCACATCCAAAATTAATCCCCATCTTCCCAGTGCATTTATTACAGTTTTCATTATCTCATTAAATGGCACCATCATTCATGCAGTTGCTCAGGCCAAAATATTTGCAATTGTTCTTGAACCTTCTCTTTTTCTTATAACTGACAGCAAGTCTATCAGTAAATCCCATCAGCTCTACTTTTAAATAACTGGAATCTGATCAATTCTGGTGACATCAATGCTACCTGGTCCAAACCACCATTATGTCTCTTGACTGAATTACACAACAGCCTCCTGACTGATCCCCCTATTTCTGCTTTATTTTCTCTATAAAAGTGAGGACAGTGAGGGTAGAACCTGGAGTTTATGCACTTCTGAATCCCCAGTGTCTACAAGAGTGTGGACATGTATCGGGAGCTCAAAAAAATATTTGATGGGATGGGCATGGTGGCTCACGCTTGTAACCCCAGCACTTTGGGAGGTTGAGGTGGGTGGATCACTTGAGCCCAGGAGTTCAAGACCAGCCTAGGTGACATGACGAAATGCTGTCTCTATAGAAAATACAAAAATTAGCAGGCATGATGGTGCATGCCCATAGTCCCAACTAAGCAGGAGGCTGAGGTGGGAGGGTTGTTTGAACTCAGGAGGCAGAGGTTGTAATAAGCTGAGATCCTGCTACTGCATTCCAGCCTGGGTGACAAAGCCAGACCCTGCCTGAAAAAAAAAAACCCATATATATATTTTTAAAAACCACATATATATATATATATAAAATATATATACACATAACATATATATACATACATAACATATATATAACATATATAACTACATAATATAATATATATAATGAATCCTTTATGTAGCCTTTTGCTTTAAATATTTTCTTCTAAAACTTTTTAGAAGAAATAAGGATATTGAAAGGTTATTGATTTAAATCAAAATTCCTGCTTGAAGATTCAAGAGAATTTGTGTGTTTGGGGAAAAAGAGTGTCTGACATTTTGAGCTTCCATTACCCTGGTTCTCAGGCACCAGAAGGCTTGGAAAGCTGATGCAGGATAAATTCTGGGGAAAGAGACATTTGAGTGGATAATTTATATTATAACCTTATTTACAAGCACAAAGAGAAGGCTGAACTTAGGACATGCTCTTTACAAAACTTTCCAATTGGAATCAAATCTAGATCCTAAATTTTCTGTTGTCTTAAGGGACAGCACAGTATGCTCAACCAAAAATACACTGTTCCCTTGAAAGCTGTTGTCATCATAAAACACTGTTTAAGAACACAGGTGCCACCTCATATTTTTAGCTCTTGGTTTTGGATGAGAGCAGCTATGAGAAATTTATGTGCCTGTCAAACAAGGACAAGATAAAGCATATTCTCCTGGTGCCTCATATATTTTCCTCATATATTTTTAGTTACATATTTTGCTCATGGTGCTGGTGATATCTCCTTTTTTTGGTGTCTGTCTTCTCACTCTGCTTTGATTCATATTAATTACTAGGAGACAAAGATGTCATTGCTGTGAGCAAGACTGAAGGAAATTTAGAAGTGAAGGAGAACATCATTTCCTAGGATGCGGACTTTTCTTTCTTATACAATCAATTATCAAAATGTAGCCTATGTATGACAGACATGGAGATATGCTATGCAGGTGAAGTTACTGTGCACAATCTCTGGCTTTTTAACACCTGGAAAGTTCAAAAGAAATGGTTTATGTTATTTATTATTGACTATTCCTAATGATTCAACAGCAGTCAGAGCTGATGGATATCTGGACTCTAAGTCTCTTAGCAGCTAAATGTTTGATTTGCATTGTGCCTGAGCTTTGGAGAGCTGGAAAAGATTTTAGCACCTAGAGGATAAATTGGGCTATGAATTTATGTGTTTGTTGCTATGGTAATTTATATTGGCATCATTTCAATACCCTCCTCAAACTTGGGCATTTCATAACAATGCGACACCTTTACATAATTTAACAACAAACTGTGCATGAGAACTTAAAAATCCACTTGAAATATTCCAGAAAATATTAAATCAAGTGGGAATAAATCATTTCAAGCCTGAGATGTATAACCATTTGAACTATGAGAGTGGACATTCCCTGAAAATGATTTTATAAATGTAAGCATTACTTTTTTTTTTTTTTTTTTTTTTTTTTTTGAGATGGTGTCTCACTCTGTCACTCAGGCTGGAGTGCAGTGGTGTGATCTCCACTCACTGCAAGCTCCGCCTCCCGGGTTCACGCCATTCTCCTGCCTCAGCCTCCCAAGTAGCTGGGACTACAGGCGCCCACCACCATGCCCGGCTAATTTTTTGTATTTTTAGTAGAGATGGGGTTTCACCATGTTAGCCAGGATGGTCTCAATCTGACCTTGTGATTCACCCGCCTCAGCCTCCCAAAGTGCTGGGATTACAGACGTGAGCCACTGCACCCAGCTGCATTACTTCTGATAAATGATGTAAAACTGTGATTTTTCTGTAAAGGGAATACTTTTGCATCCAGACCAGATTGCCCCCTCCCCACTTTCAAGTAGGCAAAAGAAAACACGTATTTGCTAATTATTAGGACATGTGGCAGGAAGAACTTTTTCACAGGCTTCAGTGATATATTCATAATCACTGACCACAAGACCACGGGACACTAGTTTTTGGCATGGATACTGCTTATTTAAAGATGTAATTACTACAGACTGAATTTGTGTCCAAAATGCTGCCAATAGGTTAAATTGACAATGGTGTTAGTCCTGATCATGATTAAATTATTTACATTCCTGTATATTCTTTTTTTCCTCTTTTTAACTCAAACGTTTTTTGTTAAGAAAACAACATCAGTATTATTCCCTGGTGTGTCATTTTTCACTGGGATGAATGGCATAGTTTATATTTGTCATTATTCTGATTTTATCCTAATGCTATTAGTATTTTCTTGCATCAAAGAGAAATATGTTTATATAACCAAGATAAACCTTGATTAATGCAAGGTTGAAATTAATTTCAGAGTTAGGAGAAAATGTCAGCTGCACACCATGCTGTAAACAGGTTTCCCCAAGTTCCATGCTCCTATTCAGGACCATACAACCAGGTCATCAGTGATGTCCTTCATGCAAGTATCATATTTTGTTTTCAGAGTTAAGCCTAAAAGATGATTTGAAATAATGAAAACATCGATAAAACCTTTACAGATACAAGTCAGAATTGTTCTACCCTCAATTTCTGCATACTGTTTAACCTTTTGACTCTACCACACATTAAGCTGTGCCTTGTGTTAGAGTTAAAGTGAGCATTTCTATCCTTTTCAATCCTGAACACCTGGAAAAATAGTTTATTGCTCAACTCTTGTGTCCCAGTAACCCAGCCCAACTCTTCCCTGTACATAGTAGGTTCACAGTCAACATTTTTGAAATTACCTCTTGGAATTCTAAGCCTCTTGGCATTTCAAGGATGAGATGTGTATGCCTTTTCTTCAGGAGATGTGAATAAGCATGACAGGAGAACAATAAATACTTATCTTGTCTTAAAATCTTGAGTGAGTACTTCCATACTCATCAAATTACTGGGGTCTATGAGAGATATATTAAATATCAACCCAGTAAATTATTTGCTGTTTCCTTTTCATTAAGAACAGGAAAAATATAAACACACATTTCTAGGAGTTACTGGCTAGTTCCTTCCTTGATATACATGATGTCATCTTCAGATGACTGGCTGGCAGCCATGCTGGAGGATACACAATGGTGTCAGGATTTTTGGCTGCCTCTTCAGGTAAGTGAGACCCCATGGACTAGTTTTAAGCTTAACTAGCCCTGTGTGGCATTTCATGTTAATCCAGGGTCTTGAGACACCCTTGCAAAGTTAGAAATGCTAGGGGCATGGTGCTGTGTATTTGTACTGCACTATTTTTTATTATTCCCTTTGCCTCTCTAGCCTGGCTGCTTCCATAGAGTCTCCTGCCTCATGCTTTGCTGAGTGGATGACAGGTGTAGTGAGGCTAGCTGGCATTAGGATGATTAGATCAAAGTGAAGGCTTAGGCCAGAGCTGGACCCATCAGAATCTGCTTCCTGCAAATACAGATTTAGAGATTTACTATTCAGTCTCTGTTTGACATTTGCAAGAAAAAGCCAGGGTCGAGGTGGCCAGGTTTGAGTCATATGCGATGGGATCAGAGAAAGCTTGTTTGCACAGAGAGAAAAGAATGAGGAGGAGAATCAGAGAGCAACAGAGGAAGAAAGATATCAGTAATCTCCAGAAACAAGGATGGACAAAGGAACTGTCTTATTTATTGGGAGTTATTACTTTCTAAATCCTAGCTCTTGTGAGGTCCAGTCACACTTTTTTTTTTTTTAGGAAGTGTAATACACATATTTCTAATAAACCCCCTTTCTATGCAGCAAGCCAAAGCAGGTTCTATTCCTTGAAAACAAATCAACACCTGGCCAAGTCAAATCAATTTCTAAGCTAAACCTCTGCAGTGTGTCTCTTCCCTCCTCAGTAAGCCTCAAATGAACTCTGATGCCCTCTCATGGATTCTCTCTGCAGGAGACGTGTCTCCAGGTGTCTGCCTGTCTGCTTTGATATCTGGTGCTATGAGATCCTAGTTTTAGAGATCCTTAATCCAGAGAAATTGAATACTTTCTGTTTGGTTGATGGCTAATGGCAAAACATTTTAACAAATATATAGACGGTCCCTGGCTTACAACGTCTCCACTTAATGATTTTTTGACTTTATGACGATGTGAAAGCAATATGTATTCAGTAGAAATTGTACTTTGAGTACCTGTACAATGATTTTATTTTTCACTTTCAGTACAGTATTCAATAAATTTCATGAGATATTCAACACTTTATTATAAAATATGCTTGTTAGATGGTTTTACCCAACTGTAGGCTAAAGTAAGTGTTCTGAGCATGTTTTAGGTCAGCTAGGCTAAGATATTTGGTAAATTAGGCATATTAAATGCATTTGCTACTTACAGTGGGTTTATTGGGACATAGCCCCATTGTAAGTCATGAAGCTCTGTACTGAGCTAATCATCAGGTGATCCGTCTTCTAGAACATTAATGAATGAGCCACATATGTACTTACTTACTGGAAAGCAGGACACATATTGATTAATGCACACGAGTCCATTTCATGATTAGGGGTTGTATGGTTCGGATCTGTGTCCCCACCAAATCTCATGTCAAATTGTGATCTGTGTTGAAGGTGTGGCATGGTGGGAGGGGACTGGATCCTGGGGGTGGAGTTCTCATTGGATAGTTTAGCATCATCCCCTTGGTGATGTTCTTGTGAGAGTGAGTGAGTTATCATGAGATCTGGTTGTTTAAAAGTGTATAGCACCTCCCCTCTTTTGCTCTTCCTCCTGCTCCAGCCGTGTAAGATGTGCCTACTTTCCTTTCGCCTTCTGTCAAGTTTTAAGTTTCTTGAGGCCTCCCCAGAAGCAAAAGCTGCTATGCTTCCTGTAGAGCCTGCAGATCCATGAGCCAATTAAACCTCTTTTCTTTATAAATTACTCAGTCTCAGGCATTTCTTTTTTTTTTTTTTTTAGACTGAGTCTCGCTCTGTCGACCAGGCTGGTGTGCAGCGGCATGATCTCCACTCACTGCAAGCTCCGCCTCCCGAGTTCACGCCATTCTCCTGCCTCAGCCTCCTGAGTAGCTGGGACTACAGGCACCCACCACCACGCCCGGCTAATTTTTTTGTATTTTTAGTAGAGACGGGGTTTCACCATGTTAGCCAGGATGGTCTTGATCTCCTGACCTCGTGATCTGCCCACCTCAGCCTCCCAATGTGCTGGGATTACAGGCGTGAGCCACCGCACCTGGCCAGTCTCAGGCATTTCTTTATAGTAGTGTGAGAACTAATACATGGGGTTAATCATGTAAACATCACATACAATAGAATACTCATTATTTATCCATATTTAATATCCCTTTAATGATAATGTATTTTGTTATTTTACAGATGGCTGTATAGAATTTTTCACTAAGAGTTATGGATGCTGGAACCTACCCAGGTTTGATTTCCTGCTCTGCCATTCATTAATTGTCTGACTTGGGCAAGGCAAGTCACTTAACCCATACCTGTTTCCTAATGTGTAAATTAGGACAATAACATCTACTTCATAGGGTTTTTTTTGTTGTTGTTGTCCATTGCTTCTTTTTTACCTTTAAATGAGTTATTATGTTTAAAGCACACTAAATACTGCCTGGCACATAGTGTTTGATAACTATTAACTATATTGTTGTCAGGTTAAATGATTAAGTCACACAACTAGTAAGTGGCAGATTTAAATAAACAGTTTAACCATAATAATCTTTTGCACTTTTATTGTATTTTAGAAATATCCAAGGACTCTCATATTAATTAATCCCTTGTAGCCCCAAACAGCTTTTGGCTATAGAGACTAAGCCCCATATTACAGTTGAGGATATGGAAGTTGAGAGAAATAAAAAGATTGCTCAAGTTTATATAGGTAGTATATATCGAAAACCTTCACGTTTTTTTCCAGTCTCCTAGTGCAATGTTGATTCTGCTTTACCACATATGTATTTTAGAAAGATGTCAGCTTTGTTGCTTAATTACAATATATAAAAGGTAGGGGTACTCTTTTACTTAAGCATTCCAGTTAACTTTAATAACAGAAATGCTGAGAGAAGGGTTTGTTCTAGTGAACTGAGAATTAGGAAGAAAAGTCCCGCATTGTTAGACCTTAATGAAGTAAAGTTTAAATGAGATAGGTCCATTTCCTGTGGTAGGGAGTAGAGGATAACTCATCATAACTTGCTCTCTTTGATACCCCATGATCATCATTTTGAAGACTGCAGTTCTCATCTCATAGGCCTGCAGATAGTAATGTAGAAAGAAACAAGAGATGAAATAATTGTGCCCTGAACCACTTGTTCTCTTATAAACAAGTCACCTTATGTCACCCTATATACTTTGTAAATGTCTCCTCTTGTAAAAATGGAATTAATGGCCTTGGCTAGTCATGACTTCACTCTGCTCTCCTGTGAGGCCCAGACCTGTATAACGCCAGGCTTGTCCACACCCAGCACGAAGTGAGTTATATGTGTAGATATCTGCCCCTCACTCACAGCTATAGGAGGAGTTCCTGTTTATAGAGTAGGAAGTGGTTTGGAAGACGCAGAGAACAGACTTACTAATTTCAATAAATATTGAATCATCCCATCTATCCATTATCCCATATAGCCCAGCACATGGTAATGATAATTCTTTCAACAAATACTTACCAAAAATGTGCTCTATTTTAAGAGTTGTGCTAGCAATGGATGCTGGGAATAGAGCAAGTAACTTGTTTGAGATGTGAAGGATGTACAGGAGTCAGCTATATACAAGAGAAAAGAGGTAAAGCTTATAATTCAAGTGATATTTAAACTGAAACTGGTTGACTGATATGATCCCATAGTTAAGTGTGCTTCATGGTTTGAGTCCTAGTTGAGTTTAATGATTTTGGTTTGAATCCTAGCTGAGTTTAATGATTTTGCCCTTGTTTCCAGAGCTGGATAAAAAGAGGAGAGCTAGAAATATCCTGATATTGGGAGAGATTCATAAATTCTGTGAATGTAGAATAATAAATTCTCTTTTATCCACAACCCTATTTTAAGCATCACAACTCTATTTCTTTCATTGCTGGATAATTATGGCACAGGCTAATACAGCAAAGGCAATACATGGGCACTTCCTTTCTGCCCATTGCAAGTCTGAGTGTTCCCCATTCTTTAGAGCAGGTGAGTGACTGCAAAATTACGCATAAGTAAACCCCTTTGAAAGTTCCTGAAGGACTTCATTGTTTTATTGAGAAAACAAAAGCATTGGTTATTTCTGGTATTTTTGCTCAATAACGTCTATACATGCAAATGTGAGATATTTCATATAAACATGTACGTATGTTAAGTATGTATATGTTTATGGGCATGTGTGTATATAATTGAAAACGTTAGTTTTGTTTTCAATGTATCAACGAAACTTTAAGATCTCTAAGTACAGGAAAGAGTTCATTTTTGCAAGTCATATGAAGAGAAATACTGAACATTTTCATGTTTCAGATTTCCCATCTTCTAGGAGTATTACACGCAGAGTTATTTCTATAAAGTAAATTAAAAGCTCCGCTTCCCTAAGAAAGCTCAGTTCAAACAGGCGACCTGGTCCTCTTCCGTAAGGGTTCTTGGATGACGTCAATGGTCAAATACTGGGGAGAAACATCAGGAACAAGCGGGTAACAGAAATGTGGCAGAAGCAATTTTCTCCCTATCATTAGAACCCGCCATTGTTATCACAGCAGGAATATTTTCACAAGATGAATCTCGTTTGGGGTTTTCTAAGTGTCTGAGCTTGAGGAGTTTTTCCATACATCTACAGATGTGTATCCCAGCAGTGGTGTCAGGTATGCTTGTGCTTAAATATGCTAATGGGAGCGCCCCAGCAGGGAGGGGATGCTGCAGGTGCAGGGGAGCGGAGGGGGACTCGCTGGAACTGCTCCTGGAGCAAACGGAGGTGTGAGGTCGCATCTCAGGTAGAGAGGACGCTGCACACGGAGCTCGGTGCTGGAGGAGGAAACACCGAGCAGGAGAGCACAGATGCAGTGGGCGAGGCCTCTGTAAAACCTTGGCTACCTCAATATTCTCTGAAATGAGAGGCAATTGGCGTGGATCCAGAACCGGGTCAGCGAATCCCTAGGGTCCCACCTTGGCTTGACGTTCACGGAATTCCCAGCTAGGCCTCAAGAGGAACGGATCCTGCATCATGAGCTCTGGGACTCGCGGGCTCTGGAGCTCCCGTTGCGTTCAGGCCCCGGGTGCTGGGGCGGGCGCACTCCTAGGCAGGGAGAGGGGTGGTCTCCGAACGGGCCGCGGTCTCCGAAGCCCGTTTCTTGCCGGGATGCCTGGAGGAAGTGGTTTCCGGGTCTGAATCCGGTGAGCGCGGCCTCGTCCTCTTCCCGCCAACTCCCCGCCCTCGAGGAGCGCCCGCTTCCCACCAGGAGCCAGGTCTCCCTCGGGATGCCCCGCGACTCCGGGCCGCGGGTTTCTGGAATCCATGGGGGCACGGCCCACTCCCGGACGCTCCTTCCCCGCCCCCAGCCCCGACCCCGGCGTCCCCGCAGCGGCCTCATATGCAGTTGGCGGGAGCGGGTCAAAGCCTGGCAGGACGCACTCCCAACCCCGCCATTCTCTGCAGCACTCGCGATAGGACCAGGAGAATCCTGCGCAGGCGCAGAGCGGAGGCCGAGGTGGCCGCGGGGCGGGGCAGAAGGGCTCGTGTGGGGCCCAGACAGTTTCCTCGCGCAGGTGCAGAAGCCAGGCTGCGGTGCTGGAGTGGCGGGTTGCGGGCCCAGGAATCTTCTGGGAGCGGCTGGGGTGGATTGTTACAGTTTTTTAAAAGTGGCTTTGAACGTTTTTACAGATGTTGGCCTTAAGAAACAGCAGTTTGTGCAAACAAAGGATTCCCTTTTCACAGTAGCCAAGCCGGGTATTAACTAGGCCGGAAGGCTGGGGAGGGAGTTGTAGACACCTGGGCGAATTGGCTTTTTGCTTTATTTTTATGTTAATTTCAAGTAATTCTTGACTGGGTCTCAGCTTAAACTGCTCCACCATTTTTTTACCTTTTGGTAACATTTAAGTACTCATTTCCAACATGGAAGGTTTCCAGTTTTGGGGAGAGTGTTAGAATTGAAAACAAAATCGCCTCCCTACTCAGATAACCTCTCTACAAAAATAGTGGAGAAAGAAAACAGAATAGAGAAAAAACAAAACAAACAAAAAACAGGAAAAAATAGAGAAAACAATTTTATTATAGAATAAGCATTCAATCAGCATGTGATGTGCACCACGTGCAATTTGTTACCAGAAAGGAGTCCTGATCCAGATCCCAAGAGAAGGTTCTTGGGCCTCATGGAAGAGTCAGAAAGTGAAGGAATGTGCGGTGGCTCACGCCTGTAATCCCAGCACTTTGGGAGGCCAAGGCAGGCAGGTCGCTTGAGCTCAAGAGTTCAAGACCAATCTGGGCAACATGGTGAGACCCCATCTCTACCAAAAATATTAAAATTAGCCAGGTGTGGTCGTGTGCATCTGTAGTCCCAGCTCCTCAGAAAGCTGAGGCAAGAGAATCACTTTCGCCTGAGAGGCGGAGGTTGCAGTGAGTTGACATCCTGTGGCTGCACTCCAGCCTGGGTGATAGAGCTCGACCTTGTCCCTCCACCAAAAAAGTAAAGGAATAAAGAATGGCCACTCCATGGCAGAGCAGCAGTATGGGCTGCTGGACTAAGGATACTTGTAGTTATTTCTTGATAATATACTAAACAAGGGGTAGGTAAGTTTTCCAGGAAAGGGGTGGGCAATTCCCCAAACTGAAGGTTCCTCCCTTTTTTAGACCCATATAGGGTAACTTCCTGACATTGCCATGGTATTTGTAAACTGTCATGATGCTGGAGGGAGTGCCTCTTAGCATGCTAATGTTACAGGACCCTACCACTTAGCCTTTGGGTCTGGAGTTTCTGCATTCTAGTCCCTTCTGTGGTTGCCAGGAAGATATTACAGGAACAGGGTCCCAATCCAGAGCCCAAGAGAGGGTTCTTGGATCCAAGAAAGAATTCAAGGCAAGTCCATAGAGTAAAGTGAAAGCAAGTTAAGAAAGCAGTGGAATCACTGCTACTCCATAGACAGAGCAGCCCCAAGGGCTCCTGGTTGCCCATTTTTTATGGTTATTTCTTGATGATATGCTAAATAAAGGGTGGATTCTTCATGCCTCCCCTTTTTAGACCATGTAGAGTGACTTCCTGCCATTGCCATGGGATTTGTAAACTGTCATGGTACTGGTGGGAGTGTGGTAGTGAGGATGACCAGAGGTGACTCTCGTCATCATCTTGGTTTTCGTGGGTTTTCTCCGGCTTCTTTACTATGATCTGTTTTATCAGTAAGGTCTTTATGACCTGTGTCTTGTCCTGACCTTCTGTCTCATCCTGTGACTTAGAATGCCTTAACAGTCTGGGAATGCAGCCCAGTAGGTTTCAGCCTCATTTTACCCAGCCCCATTCAAGATGGAGTTGCTCTGGTTCACATGCCTCTGACACTAATGTATTCTAATTAGCGTATAATGAGCAGTGAGGATGACCAGAGGCTGCTTTTGTCAGCATCTTGATTTTGGTGGGTTTTGGCAGGCTTCTTTACCACAACTTGTTTTATCAGCAAGGGCTTTGTGACCTGTGTCTTGTGCTGACCTCTATCTCATTCTGCGACTAAGAATGCCTATTCTCCTGGGAATGCAGCGTAGTAGGTCTCAGCCTATTTTACCCAGCATCTATTCAAGATGGAGTCACTCTGGTTCAAATGCCTCTGACACAATCAGCTAAGAGGCTGCAAAGGTAATCTTATTCTTTTGTACAGCCAAGAAGGTACAACCATATGCATGTGTTCAAGACATGTAATAACTAGGGAGAGGGTGTTCCAGCACCATTTGCTTATAGTTCATCTTAAATTCACCAGGCGATTGGGGTGGCCATCTGTGTTAGCTCATCAGACTTATCTAGAGAAGAAACGCACTTTTCATATCTTTTTGAAGCTGCTTTTTCAAAAATTCTAACAGTGAGAAATTTGTGGCAGTGAAAGGGATCTGATTTAAACCAACCCTCCAATCTTGCCTTTCCCTTAATTATTCCTGGGCTTGTGGGCCGAGCTAACTTTGGAAGACATTTAGTTTATGGTTTAAATGATAATAGCCTTTTCCCAAAACTCAACTGCTTTTGTAAAACTAATGAAAGGCCATCAGGTTGGGTGAGGAGAGGAATCTGAATTCTACTAAGGTGTAGACATAAATGATTGCCAATCATTCCTGCAAATAACGTCAGTATTGCAGATTAGCCTTTTGAGATATCTTTTCAGGTTTTTTTTTTTTTTATTTCCTGTCTGACACCCATGGCTCCACCTGAACCTGACCATCTGGCTTCTGGGAACCCACCCAGAAGCAATTCAGCTCAAGAGGACAGTTTCCATCCCCTGCCTCCATGATTTCATCTCTGCCCTAACCAATCAGCAGCAAACACCCATTACCTAGCCATCCCCACCCCTTCCCCCAAGCTGCTTTTGAAAAACCCCTAACGATGGGCCTTTGGGGAGACTGATTTGAGTACTAACTCTGTCTCCTGCGTATTGTCGCTGGCCTTGTGTCCGTTAAACTCTTTCTCTTCTGCAGTGCCATGGTCTTTATGTGTGGAGTGGCAGGAAGAACCCATGGGCCAGTTACTTTTTTTTGGGGGGGGGGGGGGATAAAGTCTCGCTCTGTCACCCAGGCTGCAAAGCAATGGCGCAATCTCAGCTCACTGCAACCTCCACCTCCTGGGTTCAAGCAAGTCTAGTGCCTCAGCCTCCCAAGTTATCGGGGGAACCAGCCCCCAATATTTCAATGTAGGTTCTTTTCTATTTTCCCTAAGTGTTGGCTGGTCTGAGAAATAAAGAGTACAAGAGAGAAATTTTACAGCTGGGCCTCTGGGGGTGTCATCACATATTGGTAGGACCGTGATGGCGACCTCAAGCCACAAAACCAGCAAGTTTTTATTAGGGATTTTGAAAGGGGAAGGGGTGTACGAACAGGGAGTAAGTCACAAAGATCACATGCTTCAAAGGGCAATAAAAGATCACAAGGCAAGGGCAAAATTAGAATTACTGATGAGGGTCTGTGTCCTGCTGTGCATACATTGTCTTGATAAATATCTTAACAGGAAACAGGCTTTGAGAGCAGACAACTGGTCTGACTAGAATTTACCAGGCTGGAATTTCTCAATCCTAGTAAGCCTGAGGGCACTGCAGGAGAGCAGGGTGTATTTCAGTCCTTTTCTCAACTGCATAAGACAGACACTCCCAGAACGGCCATCTATAGACCTACCCCTGGGAATGCGTTCCTTTCCAAGGGTATTAATTATTAATATTGCTTTCTGGGAAAAGAATTCAGTGATATTCTCTTACTCACACGTCCGTCTATAGGCTCTCTTCAAGAAGAAAAATATGGCTCTATTTTGCCCAACCCCGCAGGCAGTCAGACCTTAGGGTTTTCTTCTCTCATTCCCTGAAAATCGCTGTTATGCTGTTCTTTTTCAGGGTGCCCTGATTTCATATCATATTGTTCAAACACACATGTTTTACAAACAATTTGTACAGTTAACACAATCGTCACAGGGTCTTGAGGCGACATACATCCTCAGCTTACGAAGATGACAGGATTAAAAGATTAAAGTAAAGACAGGCATAAGAAATTATAAGAGTATTGATTGGGGAAGTGATAAATGTCCATGAAATCTTCACAATTTATGCTCAGAGATTGCAGTAAAGACAGGCATAAGAAATTATAAAAGTATTAATTTTGGGAACTGATAAATGTCTGTGAAATCTTCACAATTTATGTTCTTCTGTCACAGTTTCAGCTGGTCCCTCCGTTCAGAGTCCCTGACTTCCCGCAACACTGAGTAGCTAGGATTACAGGTGTCCGCCACTGCGCCTGGCTAATTTTTGAATTTTTAGTAGAGACAGAGATTCACCATGTTGGCCAGGCTGGTCTCAAACTCCTGACCTCAGGTGATCCACCTGCCTCAGCCTGGCAGTTACATTTTTTGACAGGAGGCAGTTCTGCAACTGGAGGGAGAGGCCTGTGGAAGTTAGGCTCTCGCCCTTCCTCAGAAGCTGGGAGAGGGATGCTATTCTTCCTGATGATTACATTTCAAAGAGATGGGTCCCATGTCCTTGAGAAACACATTCCTAAGTCGTAAAGCTGACAAATGGCCTCTTTAGTCTTTAGGAGGATTAATGTACAATTCAAAAGTTCTCTGAGAAAAAGAAGGAGAGGGCAGTCTCTTCCCTTATTTTCAAAATGGAGAATTAAACCTCTTATTTTTAATAGGTATTTGTCCTTTCAGGGACAATGGACAGGGAGTTGGGAGAATTCCCTATGTTACAAATATATCTTAAATTGTACTTGGTATTTTAACTTGAATGCAGACAACCAAGGTAAAGCTTCACCCTATTCTAGCTGTTATGGAAAACAATTTTGTTACAGGAAAGGGGTCCTGATCCAGACCCCAAGAAAGGGTTGTTGGTTATCAAGCAAGAAAGAATTCATGGCGAGTCCACAGTGCAAAGTGAAAGCAAGTTTATTAAGAAAGTAAAGTGGTGAAAGGACAGCTACTCCATAGACAGAGTAGGATGTTCCTGAAAGTAAGAAAAGGAAGGCCTCCACCCTAGGTACAATGCTTGTATATATGAGGAGATGCATTCTGCTATAAGGGTTTGTGATAAAGAATTAATTTTCTTAATTACTATATTTTGCAATAATCAGTATTATTATCTTTAAAGCAAAATTAGGAATGCCTTTGTTATCCAGATAGCAGGATTATCTGGACACTTCCAAGTCTGGGTCTGTTTTAGTAAACATTATTAATTTGTTCCCTTAACCATAAACATCTAGAGGCTAGGAATGCCTAACTTTCTGAGAATGCAGCCCAGCAAGTGCCAGCCTCATTTTCTTAGCTCTCACTCAAGATGGAGTTGCCCTGGTTCGAGCATTTCTGAAAATTTCACAATTAAATGTTTATCAGTCGACGCTTAGCAAATATTTTTCAAGCACCAGCTGCACTCCTGGAGCTGGGGTTAAGGTGGTAGAAGAGACAAAGTGGAGGCCTCCTGGAACTCACGTTCTAAAGCAGAGCTGTCCAATGTAAGCCACGTCTGTAAGTTTAAGGTACATACTTAAAACAGATTAAATTAATCTTATAATTTATTTAACTTATATTGTAACTGTCCAAGGCATTCACCTTGCCCACTGCCTCGACAGAGCTGATTCATCAAGACAGGGGAATTGCAATAGAGAAAGAGTAATTCATACAAACCTGGCTGTGCAGGAGACTGGAGTTTTACTATTATTCAGATCAGCCCCTTGGAGCATTCAGGAAGCAGAGTTTTTAAGGGCAACTTGGTGAGTCGGGGGAAAGCCAGTGAACCAGTAATTCTGATTGCTCAGGGAAGAAATCATAGGGATTTGAAGCTGTCTTCTTGTACCGAGTCAGTTCCTGGGTGGGGGTCTCAAGATCAGATGAGCCAGTTTATCCATCTGGGTGGTGCCAGTTGATCCATCAAGGGCAGTCTGCAAAATGTCTCAAGGACTGATCTTAGGAGCAGTTTAGGGAGGGTCAGAATCTTGTGTCCTCCAGTTGCATGACTGCTAAACCATAATTTCTAATCTTGTGGCTAATATTAGTCCTACAAAGGCAATCTAGTCCTCAGGCAAGAAGGAGGTCTGCTTTGGAAAGGGGCTGTTATTGTCTTTGTTTTAAACTACAAACTACAAACTAAGTTTCTTCAAAAGTTAGTTCAGCATACACCCAGGAATGAACAAGGATAACTTGGAGGTTAGAAGCAAGATGGAGTCAATTAAATTAGATCTCTTTCACTGTAGCAGTCATAATTTTGCAAAGGCGGTTTCAATATATCTAAAATATTTTCATTTAAACATGTAATTATATAAATTATTAATAATATATTTTAATTTTTTTCTTTTTCATACTAAACTTGGAAAGGTGGTGTGTGTATTTTACACATACAGCAACTCCCAATTTGGACTAGACCCATTTGAAGTGCTTGATAGCCCACATGGTTTATGGTGACCATGTTATACAATGATGATCTAGAGTGTAAGGCAGAGTACAAACCAGAAAACAAAGAAATATTTGATTAAATTTCAGATGGTGGCATATGTAGCACTTGTTATTGAGGGATAGTGTCTGAGAAGGGAATTCTCTTTAAGACAGGCTACTGCAGAGACACTCTAAGAAGAAGTAATATTTTGGCCGGGTGTGATGACTCACTCCTGTAATCCCAGCACTTTGGGAGGCCGAGGTGGGCAGATCACAAGGTCAAGAGATTGAAACCATCCTGGCCATCCAACATGGTGAAACCTTGTCTCTACTAAAAATACAAAAATTAGCTGGGTGTAGTGGTGCATGCCTGTACTCCCAGCTAATCCAGATGCTGAAGCACAAGAATCGCTTGAACCCAGGAGTTGTAGGTTGCAGTGAGCTGAGATCATGTCAATGCACTCCAGTCCAGGCAATAGAGTGAGACTCTGTCTCAAAAAAAAAAAAAAAAAAAAAAAAAAAAAGAAGAAGAAGTAATATTTTGACATAGCTGCAAGTGAAATGGGAGAGTCACCAGCTCCAGAGACCTGTGCCTTACAGGCCAAATATCTTCCCCACATGATGTGAGCTGTTAGAGGACTCAATAAACAGATGGAGCTCTTCCCCAGTGTCTTGACACTGTCAGATTCTGCAACCATGGCAAAAATCTTTCATTGGGGTTTTCTTAGTTTGTTTGGACTGCAGTAACAAAATATCCAAACTGAGTAGCTTATAAAGGAGAAACATTTACTATATTTTTTCTGGTTCTGGAGGCTGGGAAGTCCAAGATCAAGGCACTGGCAGATTCAGTGTCTGGTGAGGGCCTATTCCTTATAGGCGGCAACTTCTCAATGGGTCCTCATGAGGTAGATAAGGAACATAGGACAAGGAACCCTCCCCACTTTTTTTACATGCTGTGCCAACTACAGCTGCACCCAGATCCATAGCCTTCAGCCACTGACACTCCCTCTCGTAAAATCAATTAAACAGACCTAAAAGAAATAGAGCACTTTAACCACAAACATCTTGGCCATCAGCATAGGGACTTTCTAAAAGACCCTCCCCAAATACACATGTGCTGTAGGGTTTTAGCTTGCCCTACCCTAACCTTTGCATCATTTTAATAATAAAAATTATACCCCTGGGTGGATATTTCAGATGCTAATGAGACATGGGGTGTATGAAGAAGCATGAAGACAGACTGCACAGTTGCAGCCAAGGGGCCACCTCAAATATTTGATGATGTTACCTGGATGAGGCCCAAAGAAGAATAAAAACTGAGACTAGCTTGCTTTCAGTGAGCCAGCTGCAGGTTTTCCTCCTTTGCTGTTTTTCTTTCTGCTGAAGTTGAAAATCCCAATAAACTGCCTTTCTCAAGCTCTTATTAGATTCTTGGTCAGTTTAGTTTCTGAGGCTCAAGAAGCCACTGGCCATTCACGGTGGAAGACACGAGCAAGCTCTTTAGGGGCTCTTTAATAAGGGAACTGATTCTATTCATGAGGATTTTGTGACCTAATCACCTTCTAAACTCTCCATTATTGCATTGGTGATTAGGTTTCAACATACGAATTTCTCAGAGCACAAAATTTCAGACCATAGCATGGGTGGACTTCCCCCAAAAAGTCAGAAGTTAAAATTCCTGATATGGTTTGGCTGTATTCCCACTCCAATCTGATCTTAAATTGTAGTTCCCATAATCCCCATGTGTTGAAGGAGGGACCCAGTGGGAGGTAATTTAATCATAGGGGCAGTTACCTTCATGCTGTTCTTGTGATATTGAGTGAGTTCTCACAAGATCTGATAGTTTTATAAAGGCTTTTCCCTCTTTTTGCTTGACACTTCTCCTTGCTGCCACCACGTGAAGAAGGATATGTTTGCTTCCCCTTCTGCCATGATTGTAAGTTTCCTGAGGCCTCTCCAGCCATGCTGACCTGTGAGTCAATTGTACCTATTTCTTTTATAAATTATTACAAATTACCCAGTCTCTGGGTATGTCTTTATTAGCAGCTTGAGAATGGACTAATACAATTCCCAACATGTGAAGCAATGACATGAGGTCCTGTCTACTACTGGTAGAAACATAAATTGGTACAACGTCTTAAGAAATCAGCTTGAAATTGCCATGCATAGTTGAAAATGTGCATATATGATGACTCAGTATTTTCATTTGTAGGTATATAACCTAGAGTAATACTTGCACATGTAGAACAGGAAGCATGCATAGGGAAGTTTACAGCAGCCTAATGCTGGAAAGAGTGTTAGTGACTAAGGCAGAAGAATAAATAAGTGTAAATAAGAGTCAATGAAAGAATGAACTAAGAAGTGTAAATAAGAATTCAGCAGTAAATAGGAATGAACTAGAGCTACACTTATCAACATAGGTAAAGCAAAATAAAACAAGCAGAGCAGGATAACTAATCAAGAACAAAATGGTTCATTTATATATCAGACAAACTAAATATACATGTATACACATATGCATATGCATCCCATAGGAGATAAGTAATAGGAAGTAAAGGAAGTTTAAAAATAATGAATGAAAATGGTTACTGCTGGGAGGGAGATGAAGATGCAGTCTGTGAAGAATACATAGCAGTCATCTACCTAGTCATGTTCTAGTTGTAACTTGATGGTGGGGGTCAATGTGAGGAATTCATGACTATTTGCTGCTCTTGGAATGAGTGATATATTTTATCAGTTCAGAAAATCTCACCAGCCCAACCAGGATAGGGATTTTGAATTTTAGCAATGAAAAAAATATAGTTCTTCATCTTGACCGTTTGAGAAAGTGTGATCAGTGATTCCTACCTGCTACATGAAAATGTGCAAAACAACAATAAAAAGAAAACAAAATAACAAGCAAAGCCATCACTCGATCCCTAGTGTTTAGTCCTATGTCCAGAATTTATTCTGTCCTGGAGTGGCAGTCTAATTTTACTGTGAGTCTGATGCATTCTGGACCCCTGGGTTCATCTTGACACTCACTCTGTCAGTATCCTGGTGGGTTAGTCTCAGAGAAAAAATGAGGGTCTAGGATAAATGATTTAGAGATGTGCTGAATATCCAGGTTGGGGTGGGAGGGAGAGGTTCTTGGGGTGTTGGGTGGGACAGGATGAAGTGGAGCAAGAAGTGCACAGAGGCAGCAAGGCAGCAGGTCAGAGGGAAGGGATGGAGGCCGAGAGTGTTTAGTAGCTGTCCCAAGTGGGAAAGATGGGAGAGAAGGAGAGATATTGAATAAATATTGTACGTTTTATCCTGTCATATAAATTTTTACACACGCACATGCACACACAAAAACTACACAAACTGCGTTACTTTTTAAGGCTTTGCTGAGTGGATCTCTGTCTCTTTGCGACTCTGCTTTAAGGCTGGCTTAAAACTTACACAGTGGCTGCCTCATGATGATGGAATTGTTCCTTTTCCCAGAGGATTCTAAGGCACACAATGGACCTTCTGAAATCCTGGAAAAGCCAACTATCAATTGATAAAGGTGTACCTAGTGCCAGGTGCTGCGAAATGCTTGCTTTTAGTTCCTGCTCTCAAGAAACATTTGAAGTAAGTATGACTGGTACCCCATTTTGCAGATGAGGACACAAGAGATTAAGTAACTTGTCTGAGTTGCACAGGTGGCACATGAGAGAGCCAGGACTTGTCTCCAGACCTTGTATTTTATGCTTGCTACCAAGCTGCCCCATAAGCCCCCGAAGAGTTGACGGGAGCTCCCTGGCTCAGGGGGAGGCCATGGAGCCCTGGATGGGGCACACCATGAGTGTGTGCCAGGAACAAAACAGATATGCTATGGTCAGCCCTTTTGGCACTGTCTCTTAGTGCCGCTATCTCTGGCAGCAATTCCACTAATATTAATAGTTCCAGGAATTCCTGTGACCAGAGTCTGTTTGTGAAGAAGGA
Organism: Pongo abelii; assembly: GCF_028885655.2. Lineage (NCBI taxonomy): Eukaryota > Metazoa > Chordata > Mammalia > Primates > Hominidae > Pongo > Pongo abelii. The sequence continues at coordinate 124,759,255 of NC_071995.2, forward strand.
AGTCAGCATGATTACCAAGATGAGCTTAATCACTCAGGCCTTATGGCTGTGTACACTTTAGTCTTCCGTAGGTGATAAAATTGAGGCGTGGAGTGATGCTATGGTCTGAACACTTGTGTCCTTTAAACATTCATATGTTGAAATTCTGACCCCCAGTGTGATAGTGTCAGGGGGTGGGGCCTCTGGGAGGTGATTAGGTCTTGAGAACAGAGCCTACATGGATGGGATGAGTGCCCTTATAAAAGAGGCCACAGGCGGGGTGCGGTGGCTCACACCTGTAATCCCAACACTTTGGGAGGCCAAGACAGGCAGATCATCTGAGGTCTGGAGTTCGAGACCATCCTGGCCAACATGGAGAAACCCCGTCTCTACTAAAAATACAAAAATTAGCTGGGTGTGGTGGCACATGCCTGTAATCCCAGCTACTCAGGAGGCTGAGGCAGGAGAATCTCTTGAACTGGGGAGGCAGAGGTTGCAGTGAGCCGAGATTGTGCCATTGCACTCCAGCCTGGGCAGAAAGAGTGAAACTCTGTCTCAAAAAATAAATAAATAAATAAAAGAAAAAAATGAGGGCCCAGAGAGCTGCTTTGCCCCTTCCACCATGTGAGGACATGGTGAGAAGACACCATCTGTAAGCCAGGAAGCAGGCCCTCAAACCCGACAAAACATCTTAGATCCCGGACTTTCCAATCTCCATAGCTGTGAGAAATAAATTTCTGCTGTGTATAGGTTATTCATTTTATGTTACTTTGTTATATTAGCCTTCATGAACTAAGAAAGATGGTCACTGACTTGAATGTCCAGAAGGTGTTTTGAGTGACTTCAGCTCCCTGGGTGGAGGGAGGAGAGAGTAAAGAGGTTAGGTCACTGACTTCTGCAACAGCAAGATCTGAGTGGGATTCCAGGCTCTGCCACTTACAGGCCTTGCGGCGTTGGGCAATGACTTCATTTCCCTGAATTTTCATTTTCTGGTCTGCAAAATGAAGGTAATATGAATTCCTACCACAGAAGGCTATTGTAAACATTGAATGAAATAAATGGGACTGTTGGCCCGAGGGACTCCAAAGGCCACAAGTGAGTCACTATGCTAGACCCATCATTGTCCTTATCTGGGAGAAGCAGGGCGGATTAAGTTTCTGAAATCACTGCATGCATTCTGCTGCAACTACCTCAATGCATCATAATAATTTATTTATAATTTTCATGCTCATTATGTAATATTTGATACATCCAAAGGAATACATGTAAAGTATTTTAGTTTGAAAATGTGTGAAAAGTAGCATGGGGCTTTTGTTTGTCTTTCTTTCACTCTGGGTCCTGGGCTGAGGGATGAACCATCATGGGGGATATGGGTGGTGATATGGTTTGGCTGTGACCCCACCCAAATCTCATCTTGAATTGTAGCTCCCATAATTCCCATGTGTGTGGGAGGGACCCGGTGGGAGATAATTAACCTATGCGGGTGGTTTCCACCATACTGTGTCGTTGTGGTGAATAAGTCTCACAAGATCTGATAGTTTTATAAGGAGAAACCCTTTTCACTTGATTCTCATTCTCTCTTTGCCTGCTGCCATGTGAGAAGTCCCTTTGCTCTTCCTTCATCTTTCACCATGATTGTGAGGCCTCCCCAGCCATGTGGACCTGAGAGTGAATTAAACCTTTCCTTTATAAATGACCCAGTCTTGGGTATGTCTTTATCAGCAGTGTGAAGATGGACTAATACAGCCAGTCATTGCGACAAGGTAGAAGAGAGAATGTGGTGGAGCACTGTCTGTCTCTAAATGCTCCCTCCCACAGATGAGATGCTTCTTGTGCTCGCATTTCACAGGCTATAGCAAATCATATGACCACACTTACCTTCAGGCTGGTGGGTGTCTTAGCTTAGGCTTCTATAACAAAATACCATTTAGTGGATGGTTATTCATTTTATGTTACTTTGTTATATTAGCCTTAATGAACTAAGACATTTATGTCTCACAGTTCTGGGGGCTGAGAAGTCTAAGATCAAGGTTCTGCTGATTCAGGTGTGGGCCTGCTTCCTGGCGTGCAGATGTATGCCTTCTCACTGTGTCCTCACATGGTGGAGAGACAGTGAGAGAAGGAGCGAGCTCTCTAGTGCCTCTTCTTATAAGGGCACTAATGCCATTAAAAGGGTTCCACCCTCATGAACACTTATGAACATAAGTACCTCCATAAAGGCCCTATCTCCAAATACCATCACACTGAGGTTAAGTCACCAATATATGAATTTTGGGGAATACAAAGATTCAGTCCATGACAGTGGGCTTAGGCTCAGAAGACAAAATATGTGTGAAATGTCCTGGTGACTGTCATACTTGTTTAAATGGTCTATCCACTAAGGATGGTCAATTGCTCCCCAGAGAAGACTCTGCATATCTGACTCTTCCCCTGTCCTGGAAAGTGAGACGGTTACCAATGATGACTGATTGCTCACAATGGAGGGGCTGCAGTGAGAAACTGGAGCAAGAGGGGACATTTCCAGGGTTGATTCTGAGGGTCCCTGGACCCTGCCACCCATGTAGCTGCAGTTTGTGATCACATATGATCACACCAACCCTATATTCAATAGAAGACACTGAAAGTAGCCTCCCACAAATAATAGTCCACAAAGCCAGCAGCTGTAAGGTCAGCAAAAGAGGCTGCTATGGAACTTGGGATGGAGAAAGGAATCCGGTCCCTCATGTTGGCAAACGATGGACAAAGTTTGGGGACTGTCACTGTGGAGCATGAAATACTAATTAGGGAGAGCATCTGGCATCTGTGCATTACAGAGACAAACCTTTGAGCTGCATTTGATGAGGAAATAAAGGAAATGCTCCATCAGCTAAACAGAGCCATTGCTCATGAAGTGAGTGCAAATGTGATATTATCCTCTTTCATCATCATCCGATGCCTTGCTAATCAGTAATAAAAAAGATTCTGATAAATTAGGCCTGATGTTCTGCTCTAAAATTAAGTGGGAAGAAAAATAAATTGGGAATGTGTTAATTTTGTCTGTGGCACCTTAGGAATAAGAATATGTCCTGTTTCATCCAAATCTTGAATATCCTGTCATGCCACTTGTGTTGCGTGAACAGTGTCCTAGCACAGGTCTATACTGTGGCTGATATGCAGACGGCCAATTGAAAGTGCCAGTTACATTTCTGCATAGTCAGATATCACTAGGTCAAGAAATTTTACTTGCTATTGAAGGCAACATAATTATTTTATTTTTATTTTATTTTGTATTTTTTTGAGACAGAGCCTCGCTCTGTCATCCAGGCTGGAGTGCAGTGGCGCAATCCCAGTTCACTGCAACCTTCGCCTCCTGGGTTCAAGCAATTCTCCTGCTTCAGCATCCTGAGTAGCTGGGATTACAGACCTGTGCCACCACGCCTGGCGAATTTTTGTATTTTTAGTAGAGATGGGGTTTCACCATGTTGACTAGGCTGGTCTCGAACTCTTGACTTTGTGATCCACCCGCCTCGGCCTCTGAAAGTGCTGGATTACAGGCGTGAGCCACCAGGCCCGCCCCTGAAGGCGTCGTAATTGTAAAAGCCTATTGCTTATTATAGGAATAAAAAAGAAACTAAAGAAAAACAAAAAGAAGAAAAGAAATAGTACCTCTACTCCCAATAGAAATAACCATGATTAATATTTTGATTTATTTACTGTTAGTGCTTAGTTTAGGCATAAAAGAAAGAAAGAAATACATATATTCATAAATAATGTTCATGAACTTTTAGAAATGGATTTTATTTTTCTGAGGTTTTAATAATTAGACTCATTCTGCTTTTCAAACTTGGCATATTTTAAGCGTCTCCCCATGTTATTAAATATTTTTAGAAAACACGAGGTTTTAAAATTATCTCAATAACTTTAAAATGCAACTTGCTCTTCTTCTCTTTTGTATATTTTAATAGTTGGTTTTTGGCATATGTACCACTAATCCCAGAATTATTACACTTAGGATTATCCTCAGCAAACTATTTCAGGAACAGAAAACCAAATACTGCCTGTTCTCACTTGTAAGTGGGAGCTGAATGATGGGAACACATGGACACATAGAGGAGAACAACACACACTGGGGCCTTTCAGAGGGTGGAGGGTGGGAGGAGGGAGAGGACCAGGAAAAACAACTAATGGATGCTAGGCTTAACACCTGGGCGATGAAATAATCTGTACAACAAACACCCATGATACAAGTTTACCAGTGTAACAAACCTACACATGTACCCCTGAATTTAGAATAAAAGTTAAAAAAAATAAAAATTTACAGATGTCCAGGTTGGGTAGAACCTTAGAAGTGGCTTTGATAGATCTCTGTTCAACACGTCCTCTACAAAAGGGTTAGAAAGAGTTGGGTTCAAAAACACTGAATAACGGTAACAGCAGTAATAATAATAGTTGTATTTGAGCCCATAATATATACAGGCTTTGTTCTGAGTTATTTGCATGTATTTTTAAATATATATATATTTATTATACTTTAAGTTCTAGGGTACATGTGCACAACATGCAGGTTTGTTACATATGTATACATGTGCCATGTTGGTGTGCTGCACCCATTAACTCGTCATTTACATTAGGTATAACTCCTAAGGTTATCCCTCCTCCCTCCCCCCACCACACAACAGGCCCCAGTGTGTGATGTTCCCCTTCCTGTGTCCAAGTGTTCTCATTGTTCAATTCCCACCTATGAGTGAGAACATGTGGTGTTTGTTTTTTTTGTCCTTGCGATAGTTTGTTGAGAATGATGGTTTCCAGCTTTGTCCATGTCCCTACAAAGGACATGAACTCATCATTTTTTATGGCTGCATAGTATTCCGTGGTGTATATGTGCCACATTTTCTTAATCCAGTCTATCATTGTTGGACATTTGGGTTGGTTCCAAGTGTTTGCTATTGTGAGTAGTGCCGCAATAAACATACGTGTGCATGTGTCTTTATAGCAGCATGATTTATATTCCTTTGGGTATATACCCAGTAATGGGATGGCTGGATCAAATGGTATTTCTAGCTCTAGATCCCTGAGGAATCACCACACTGTCTTCCACAATGGTTGAACTAGTTTACAGTCCCACCAACAGTGTGAAATGTTCCTATTTCTCCACATCCTCTCCAGCACCTGTTGTTTCCTGACTTTTTAATGATAGGCATTCTAACTGGTGTGAGATGGTATCTCATTGTGGTTTTGATTTGCATTTCTCTGATGGCCAGTGATGATGAGCATTTTTTCATTTGTCTGTTGGCTACAACTATCTGACCTTTGACACACCTGACAAAAACGAGAAATGGGGAAAGGATTCCCTATTTAACAAATGGTGCTGGGAAAACCGGCTAGCCATATGTAGAAAGCTGAAACTGGATCCCTTCCTTACATCTTACACTAAAATTAATTCAAGATGGATTAAAGACTTAAATGTTAGACCTAAAATCATAAAAACCCTAGAAGAAAACCTAGGCAATACCATTCAGGACATAGGCATGGGCAAGGACTTCACGTCTAAAACACCAAAAACAATGGCAACAAAAGCCAAAATTGACAAATGGGATCTAATTAAACTAAAGAGCTTCTGCACAGCAAAAGAAACTACCATCAGAGTGAACAGCAACCTACAGAATGGGAGAAAATGTTTGCAATCTACTCATCTGACAAACGGCTAATATCCAGAATCTACAATGAACTCAAACAAATTTGCAAGAAAAAAACAAACAACCCCATCAAAAAGTGGGCGAAGTATATGAACAGCCACTTCTCAAAAGAAGACAGTTATTTGCATGTATTATCTCATCTAATCATAACCAGCCCTATGAAAGATAGGTATTATTATCCCTTTTTTGTAAAATGATTAGCATAGGGCACAGGGAGCTTTAATTGCTCATCGTTAATACAGCTAACTAGGATGGAGAAGAATAGGGGTATGAATCTCACTTGACTGATTTCAGAAGGAACCCTCTTTAATTACTCCTTCACTTACTGTCTCTTGGCAGTGTGAGTGACTGTCAATAATTGGTTAAGTTGTGAATAGCATGCCTATAATGTTCCTTTGAAGAAAGGAACACTCATACAGCCCAACAGACATGTTTCATGTTAGGTTGTGTCTGAAAGATACACGGACATGTCTCCAAGCCCCACTGAGCATCACTGGGAGGACACTGCCTTTTCCACATAACTCCTCAATGCACATTCAGAATAAAAGTTACAAGGTTAAAAACAACAAAACTTTTCCCTATATTCTCACAGGGGTCTTCATGCATACGTGTTCAGATTTATTCAACAAATATTTATCGAGCACTCTCTGGGAGCCAGTTGTAGGTTAACAGCTCTGCCATGGTGCCTTGCTCATGTCCACATAGTCTCTGCAGGCAAGGCTTGAACCCTAGCAAAAAGGGTTTCTCAGCAGAAAGCCTTCTGATCCTCCTGTTTAAAAACAAACAAACAAAATCTCCCACTAATGTCTGTCTCCAGTGGAGGCTGCCAGAATCCATCATCTCCTGGTTTCTGATAAGGCATGAGGCTTTTCTCCCTGTCACACTCAGAACAGATGTGATAAGACTACAAACCTGCCTAGCTGCCATCTAGACCTGGCTCTTTGGCAGTGGTGGATCCCACAATTCACATTGCAGCTTTGGTGTTCTTTTTGATGTGTGTGACAAGAATCATGGGGAGCAAGCACCTTTGGCTGCTCTTTCTTTCTCTATGTAAGAAATAAACTGTCTGCATTTAAAAGTGGCACACTATATCTTTACTGCTCAAACTAGCCCTGCCTTGTGTGTGCTTAATACCATTTTCTTTACAGGTGCAGAATCAATACAGTGAATAAAGTAGACATGCTTCTTACACTCAGATTGTGTGTGTGAAATTATAAATTGTTATAAAATAAAGTAACTGAATTCTAAGCCATTGAAAACACAATCCTTAGCAAACTATCACAGCAACAGAAAACCAAATCCTGCATGTTCTCACTTATAAGTGGGAGCTAAATGATGAGAACACATGGACCCGAATAGAAGGGAATGACAGATAGTGGAGCCTATTGAAGGGTGGAGGGTGGGAGGATTGAGAGGATTAGGAAAAATAAGTAATGGTCACTAGGCTTAATAGTGATGAAATAATCTGTACAACAAACCCCTAAGCACAAGCACATCTTTGTAGGAAACCTGCACAAGTACCTCTGAACTTAAAATAACATTTAAATTAAAAAAAATGAGAGCCCAGGCCAGGCGCAGTGGCTCACACCTGTAATCCCAGCACTTTGGGGGGCCAAGGTGGGCCGATCACCTGAGGTCAGGAGTTCAAGACCAGCCTGGCCAACATGGTGAAACCCTGTCTTTACTAAAAATACAAAAAGTAGCCAGGTGTGGTGTCACATGCCTGTAATCCCAGCTACTTGGGAGGCTGACTCAGGAGAATTGCTTGAACCCAGGAGGTGGAGGTTGCAGTGAGCCAAGATTGTGCCTTTGCACTCCAGCCTGGGGACTCCGTCTCAAAAAAAAAAAAAAAAAATGAGAGCCCAAGAGCAAAAAATCCCATCCATGCAAACAGCTTGAGAGATACTGTCTCTCCATAAGCATTTTTTTTTAAGTGCAAGGAAAGGGAGAGTGTTTTTTCCTTTAAGTTTCTGTAGTTATGTAAAAACAACAGAAGTTATTTTTTTCTAGCAAAAAAAAAAAAAAGGAAAATACAATCTGAAGACAACTTGAAATGTCTGGAATAGATAAGTTATTCCAGATAAGAAATGAGATAACACAATTTGCCCTACTCTTCCTGGGTATCTACCATTTAAACCACACCCACCATCGAAGTGTGGGAAACTGTGAAACTCTTCATTTTAACACTGGTCCTTCCCAATACCCACTGGAGTAAGCAAACCTCACTTTGCTGCTATCAGGGGAGGAACAAGACTCCTTGGAGCTACTAAGGATCTTGAATCAGCAGTTAGGCTCCTCTGTGAGGGATAATTAAGATCTAGAAAAGTCTTCATCACTTCGTGAACTCAACTATTGAGCTGTTTGGGGGCAGAGTGTATCTTATATCTGACACAGAATGGCACAAGAACCAAAAGCCAGGTGAGGAAAGCCCAGATGCACTAATGAGATACTAATTATTGGAATAAAACAAAAGACAAGGTGAGGTCAGGAAGGCCCACAGATTAATTAGCTTTCTTCTAGGAAATTCAGGAAGCAGTTAGAGGCACCAACTCTGAACTTTCAGTTGCAGCAGTTATTAAAGTCTCATTAGAAGAACAACTCCAGGCAATAGGCATAAAAATAAGCTATTAGAAGGAAGAATAAGGTTGATCCATTGCATTCTCTGAAACTATTCTTTTCATGTGTGCTTTCTTGCTTTACTCTGCTCAGAATAACTAATACAATAGGATAATGTGAAGCCCAAACAGATCAAACTGGAAGACTGAGAAGTACAGTTCCTAATGGAAAGAATTAAGAAAGGTCCTCTCCAGACATTGACTGTTCCAACTGAGAAATGGGAGCTAAGCTATGAGGATGCAAAGGCACAAGAACGTTACAATGGACTTTGAGAAATTGGGGAAAGGGTGAAAGGGGTGAGAGGGATAAAAGACTACAAATTGATTCAGTGTATACTTCCCTGGTGATGGGTGCACAAAAATCTCACAAATCACCACTAAATAACTTACTCATGTAACCAAATACCACCTGTTCCCCAAAAATCTATGGAAATAAAAAGTTTTTTTTTTTTTTTTAAAAAAAGAATGCATTTCGATGAGACCCAAAACATCTGGGAGTGTGTAGCAGAGGAATTTGTACGGATCAAATGTTTCATGTTCTTCCCTTAAATTTCCCAGCTTTCCTTGCAGTAATGTTGAGGTCATGTGATCAATTCTGGCTAATGAGCTGTCAATGCAAGTGATATGCATCACTTCTGGGCTGGAGTAGTTAAGAGCTGATGTGGCCTCTCCTTAAGTTCCTCATACTGCTTCAGTGTTCTTTGAGGCCACATGCTCCAGATGATGCAGCTGTAAGACACACGAGAGATAACCAACCCACATCATGCTTACCTAAATTTCAATAAAATGTATTAAGCTTCTGAGATTTGGGGATTTGTCTCTGTTGTAAGGTATCCTGATAAATAGAGACTTCCCTGTTCCCTAAAACTTCTCAGAGCCAATGCAGGCATGACAATTTTCAGTTAGAGGCATCCTAGAATAGGATATCTGTGCTTGAGCCAGAGGATGCCACGGACTTAGGAGGCCTGTACGTTTCCAGACCCTAAAAAGTCTTTACACCTTCTGAGTGGTGTTCCACACAGCTCCAAGAGAAAACTGGGCTCCTTGGGTTAGTGGTGATAAATTATATTCACGTGGAATAAGAAGATTTAATTAATCTTACAATAAATTTTCCAATGGTGACTGCACTATGAGTTGAACTGGAACCAGAAGTCTGATACTCTATTTTAAATCAAGCATACTAAGTGATATGGTTTGGATGTTTCTCCGCTCCAAATCTCATGTTGAAATGTAATCCTCAGTGTTGGAGGTGGGGCCCGGTGGGAGGTGTTTGGACCATGGGGATGGATCTTTTGTGAATGGCTTAGTGCCATCCTCTTGGTGATGAGTTCTCATTTTGAGTTCATGTGAGGTCTGTTTGTTTGAAAGTGTGGGGCACCTCTCCCTTCACTCTCTTGCTCCCACTCTCACCATGAGAGCTGCCTCCTCCCCCTTTGCCTTCCACCATGAAGGCAAAGGCCTTCCTGAGGACTCCCCAGAAGCAGATCCTGGCACCATGCTTCTGTGCAGCCTGCAGAGCCAGGAGCCAGATAAACTTATTTTCTTTATAAATCATCCAGTCTCAGAAGTTTCCTTATAGCAATGCAAGGACAGACCAATACACTAAGTACAGCCTAATACATGAAGGTTTTGGTCTTTTGTGCAGTAAATTAAACAAAATATTAGAACAAAAGGATATTTTAGAAACAACTGGTTTACGTCTTTCAATGTAGCTCACATATTGAATGATGGCTACTAGGTTCCTAGCATTCTTCAGTTCACTGGGAAGTCAGAGATAATGGAACTCAATTCCTCTGTGGTGCATTCTCGACTGGGCGTCTGCAGTGGAGCTCATTCTCCTGCCAAGCACACGAGTGAGTCTGGTTTGCTGGAAACCATGGCAACAGCTACCTCAATAGCTTTGCCTCATCCCTGCTGTTCAGTTGCCTGAGGACAAACTGTCCAGAAGGAGGAGGTGAGAGATGAAGAGGTCAATGACAAGGCTTTAACAGGTGGACATATCACAACCAGCGATGCACCACTGAGGAACATGGAATTTATACTTACGTGGTTTGGAAGCAGCCTTAGAAAGAGGAGGTTTATTTAAGGTCACATTATTAGATTTGCCTAGACCAAGACTAGAAATACATTATGTCTTCCTGATTGAGGGCAATGTATTCCCTTTCATACCTTCTTTCCTACTTTTCACCCTCATAAACTATCCTTTTATTGATATCCTCTTATAGAAAATCCAAATACTAGTATGTTTCTCATCTTCTGAAAACAGAAAATTATAAAAAGATTATGAAGGGCATAAAAAACAGGTTGAAAGGGAAAAGACTTTCCTGAAAATAGAAGGCAAGGTGGTCTGAGAAGCCAATAATATGTCCCTTATAGGAGGGAAAATTTTCAGGATGGCTGAGTGAGTTTTGTAAAGGAGGGTTGTATGCATCAAAAATTCAGTTCAGATTCAATAAGGCTTTCTAAATGTACTTTTCAGCTTACAATATTTATGAACTGAGATTTTCCAAAACATTCTTAATAAAATACTGACTACTGCCAATCTCTGTAGATAATTAGTAGGTCATGAAGGAGATTGAAGCCAGATCCAAAATCCAGAAGACATGATCTATGTTGGGTTGGCACTTGGAAAGGCACAGCATGTAGGAAAAATGTACTAAGGAATAATAGATGTTCCCAAGTTTAGGATGACGCAGATAACTTCCTCACAAACTCATGGAATAAAGAAGAATCATGACTGGTTTAATAGTCATATAACATAATCTTAGATAGTCTAGGCTTTGGAGTGAGATTTTTGTCCTCCTATTGCCAGTGTCTATCTTGGCAATTCCTTGGGCATATTCCTTCGTGTCTCTAAGTCTCAGTTCAATATTTAAAATGAGGATTATACATGGGGTTTTGCCTTAGAGTTTTATGAGGGTTAAATGGGAAGATTATGAAGAGGAGCGGAGTCCATCCTGAGCAAAAGCTGAGATGCCCTGTAAAGACCAGAGACCGCCCCTTGCCGTTCAAGGGGGCACACATCTGTGGCTGAGACTATTTGGTGAGTGGTTCCCCAAACCTGCATCCGCTCCTTCCTGAACACATAGCTAGGTGACATTTCCCAGCTTCCCTAACCAGTTAGTTGTGGCTGGGCATCTGAGTATTAGCCAATGCAATGAGAGCAGAATTAAAGTGTGTGACATCCAGTTGTAGCTTTTAAAAACTCTCAGGTGCAATCCTGTGCTGCTACTCCTTGCACTGTTTGTCTCAGCTGAGCACAGCACACTTGAAGCTACTTATTGAAGATGTGGAGCTTTAAGCTGGAAGGAGACTGCATCAGCTCCCTGATTCAGTACTTGGAAGAGAGAACTCACTGAACAAAAACACCTATTCTGATTCTGCAGGAAATGATAAATATATTTCTTTATATTATAGTTACTATATATGTTTCAAAGTGTTTGCAACAACAGTTAGCTCAGCACCTCAGCAATGCAGCACCATGTTGCCCCGACTGAGAAGCATAGGTGATTATTTTTCTCATTGTTGGGTGAGGCCTTCCTCATGTGTCCACTAGTGTCTGTGGATGATCAGGCCTGCACCCTTACACTTTGCTAGTTCCAATGCAAAATTCAATTTCAACTGCTCAGGATAAGTCTAAGCCACAGCACCCCCCAAAAGTTGAGATTCTCAGTTCCTTAAAGATTAGTAGTATAGAAGGCAAAGCAGCAACCCTATGATATGATTTGGCTTTGTGTCCCCACCCAAATCTCATCTTGAATTGTAATTCCATAATCCCCACATGTTGTGGGAGGGACCTGATGGGAGGTAATTGAATCATGGGAGTGGTTTCCCCCATGCTGTTTTCATGATAGTGAGTGAGTTCTCACGAGATCTGATGGTTTTATGTGTCTGGCATTTCCCCAGCTGGCACTCATTCTCTCTCCTGCCACCCTGTGAAGAGGTCCCTTCCACCATGATTGTAAGTTTCCCGAGGCCTCCCCAGCTATGTGGAACTACGTGTCAATTAAACCTTTTTTCTTTATAAATTACCCAGTCTTGGGTATTAATAGCAATGTGAGAACAGACTAATACACTATGACTGAACTTTGAGAATGGACAGCAATGTGACCTACTCCAGTTAAACTTACTGTAAATCATCAACCCCATCATCTTACCATCACTATCACCATCATCGCCATTACCATCATCACCATTATCTTACCATCATTACCATCAATCACCATTATCATCACCACCACCATCACCATCACCATCATAATCCACATCATCACCATCATTACCACAACCATTATGACCATCACTATAATTAACCATTGTCACCATCACTATTATCAGCAGTACCATTGTGTTATTTTTATTTTTATTTTTATTTTGGTATAGATGAGGTCTCATTATGTTGCCTAGGCTGGTCTTAAACTACTGAACTCTAGTGGCTTTCCCACTTTGGCCTCCCAAAGTTCTGGGATTACAGGTGTGAAGCATCATGCCCAGCCTAGCACCATTATCATCCTTATCACCATCATCATTTTTTGTTGTTGTTTTAGAGACAAGGTTTACCCTGTCACCCAGGCTGGAGTACAGTGGCTTGATCACAGCTCACTACAACCTTGAGCTCCTGGGCTCAAGCAATCCTCCTTCCTCAGCTTCCTGTCACCATTATCATTACCATCATCATCATTATTGTCATTGTAACTAAATCTGTGCACTCATGTGTTTACTCGCTACACAGGTATTGAGGAGCTACCAGCTGCAAAGACTGAGTCTGTTTTCTGGTGGAGCCTACATTATGAAGAGGAAGAAGACAATAAACACAGAATCAAGTGAATGTAGAATGTAATCTTTTATTGTAATAAGTGCTATAAAGAAAGAAGAATAAGGATACTGTGGAGGAGGCTATTATTTTAAAAAAGGTGATCAGGTAAGTTATCTATGAGCGGAGATCTGGGACAGAGTAAAGTAAATTATAGTATAAAATTGCAACCAGTATATTAAAATTAGTACAGTCAAGATGCAGAAAATTTTATCACCACAAGTTGAGCATTTTAATTATGTGTTGAATTTTCCAAATGTCTTTCCCTCACTTTTAAACAGATTTTAATTTTCAGGACCATTTTAAGTTTACAGCAAAGTTGAACAGAAAATACAGAGATGTCACATATACTCCCTGCCCCCAAACGTACACAGCCTTCCCCGCCAGTGCTGTAGGTTTGTTACAACTAATGAACCAACATTTACATGTTATCGTCACCCAAATTCCATAGTTTACATTAAGATTAACTCTTCGGGCTGGGCATGGTGGCTCAGGCCTGTAATCCCAGCACTTTGGGAGGCCGAGGCAGGTGGATCACGAGGTCAAGAGATCGAGACCATCCTGGCCAACCAACATGGTGAAACCCCATCTCTACTAAAAATACAAAAATTAGCTGGGCGTGGTGGTGCATGCCTGTAGACCCAGCTACTTGGGAGACTGAGGCAGGAGAATTGCTTGAACCCAGGAGGCGGAGGTTGCAGTGAGCTGAGATTGCACCACTGCCCTCCAACCCAGGCCACAGAGCGAGATTCTCAGAAAAAAAAAAAAAAAAAAAAAAAAATTAACTCTTCATGTTGTACATTCTGTGGGTTTTGACAAATGTATAATGACATGTATCTACCATTACAGCATCTTATAGAATATAATACGGTATGATACTATACATACAGTATATGTGGAGTCTACAATACTGTAGTTTCAGTTCCCTAAAAGTCCTTTGTGCTTCACCTAGTCATTCCTCCCTCCCCTCAACTCCTAGAAACCACTGATCATTTTACTATTTCCATAGTTTTGTCTTCTCCAGGATGTCATAGAGTTGAAATCATACAGTATGTGGCATTTTCAGATTGGCTTCTTTCTTTCTTTTTTTTTTTGAGATGGAGTCTCGCTCTGTCTCCCAGGCTAGAGTGCAGTGGTGCAATCTCGGGTCACTGCAAGCTCCGCCTCCCGGGTTCAGGCCATTCTCCTGCCTCAGCCTCCTGAGTAGCTGGGACTACAGGCGCCCACCACCATGCCCCGCTAATTTTTTTTTTTTGGTATTTTTAGTAGAGACGGGGTTTCACCGTGTTAGCCAGGATGGTCTTGATCTCCTGACTTCATGATCCACCTGCCTCGGCCTCCCAAAAGTGCTGGGATTACAGGCGTGAGCCACCGCGCCCGGCCAGCTTCTTTCACTTACTAATTTGCATTGAAGTTTCCTACATGTCCTTCCATGGCTTGATAGTTCATTTCCTTTTATCGCTGAATAAAATTTCATTGTCTAAATATAACATTGTTTATTTATCCATTTACCTTTCATGTTTTGGAAATCGTGTTTCTATAAATATCTGTGTATGGGATTTTGGGCGGGCTTAAGTTTTGAACTCATTTGGGTAAAAACCAAGGAGCATGCTTGCTGGATTTTGTGATAAGACTATGTTTGGTTTTGTAAGAAACTGTCAAACTGTCCTCCAGGGTGGCTGCACCATTATGTGTTACCAGCAATAAATGACATGCTGGTGTTCCTGTTGCTCCACATGCTCACCAGCATTTGGTGGTGTCAGTGTTCTGGATTTGGGCCATTCTAATTGGTGTATGGTGATATCTCATTGATATTTTAATTTCCTAATGCCATGTGATGTGGAGCATCTTTTCATATGCTTATTTGCCATCTGTATATGTTCTTTGATGAGTCATCTTTTCTGGTCTTTTGCCCAATTTTTAATTGGATTGTTCCTTTTCTTATTGTTGAATTTTGAGCTGTCTGTTTTGAGTAGCAGTGTTTTATTAGGTATACATATTTTTTCAAATATTTTCTCCCAGGCTATACCTTTTATTCTCATTCTACCAGCAGTGTCTTTTGTAGAGCAGAAGATTTAAATTTTAATGAAGTACAGTTTATCAATTGTTTCTTTCATGAATAATGCCTATGGTGTTGTATCTAAAAAGTCATCACCATGCCCAAGGTAGTCTAGAATTTTTTGCTGTTCTCTCCTAGTAGTTTTATAGTTTCTCATTTTACATTTAGGTTTATAATCCATTTTGAGTTAATTTTTATAAACAGTATAAGGCCTGTTTGTGGACCTTTAAAAATATGCATATCCTGTTATTCCAGCACCATTTATTGAAAAGATTTTCATCTCTTCCCCATTGTACTGCCTTTGCTCCTCTTTTTTTTGAAACGGAGTCTGGCTGTGTCACCCAGGCTGGAGTGCAGTGGTGTGATCTTGGCTCACTGCAAGCTTCGCCTCCCGGGTTCACACCATTCTCCTGCCTCAGCCTCCTGAGTAGCTGGGACTGCGCCCGCCACCATGCCCGGCTAATTTTTTTGTATGTTTAGTAGAGATGGGGTTTCACCATGTTAGCCAGGATGGTCTCAATCTCCTGACCTCGTGATTCACCCACCTTGGCTTCCCAAAGTGTGGGATTACAGGAGTGAGCCACTGGGCCCAGCCCACCTTTGCTCCTTTTCAAAGATTCTTTGACTATATCTACATGGGTCTATATACATGCTCTTTCACCTATTTCATTCATCTCTTGTCTATTCTTTTAACGGTGCTATACTGTTTTGATTACTGTAGCTTTATGGTAAATCTTGAAGTTGGGTAGTGTCGGTCCTCTGACTTTGCTCTTCTTTTTTTATTTATCTTTTATTATGTTGGCTATTCTAGGTCTTTTGTCTCTCCATATAAACCTTAGCATAAGTTTGTCAATATCCACAAAATAACTTGTTGGGATTTTGATTTGAATTGTGTTGAATCTATAGGTCTAATTGAAAATAACCAAGGTCTTAACAGTATTGAATCTTTCTATTTATGAACATGGAATATCTCTCCATTTATATAGTTATATGATTTTTTTAATCAGAATTTTGTAGTTTTTCTTATATAAATCTTGTGCATATATTGTTAGATTTATAGTTAAGTATTTCAGTTTTGGGGATGCTAATGTAAATGGTATTGTGTTTTTAATTTCCAGTTTCACTTGTCCTTTGCTGGTATATAGGAAAGTGATTGAATTTTGTACATTAACCTTATATCTGGCAACTGTTGAATGGTAAAGAACTTTCCTTGGTTATACAGCTGATGTGTGGTGTTGGTAGGATCTGAATCCAGGTTAGTCTGACATCCAGGTTCTCTAAACCATTATTAGCTTTCTTTTCTGGAATCCCCTTCACCCATTTATCCCCATTTATGATCCCTGTTTAACATTCTGTGCACTAAAAGGACTCAGCTATGCCCCTACTGACTCTAAAGAGCTTCTGCAGCTGCCTTTTGCCCTACCCCAAAGAAGGTTGAGGGCCACTATTACTTATTTGTATTTTTTTCACTCTAACCCTTAGTTCCTTTAGGGAAGAATCTAGCTAATTTATCCCTGTAATCCCAGAACTTAGAACAAGGGTTGACCCAGAGATAGCAGTGAGTAGATATTGTTTTAAATAAATTACTATATGTTAATGTCTGGTCCATGTGGGGTGGGAAAGGCCTGGAGAAAATTAGGTGTTTAGAATTAAAATCCTATGCTTAGGCAGACTACCAGGTCTGCATGTTTACTGAGGCATCAGGGATCTTGTGGTTTCCTTCAAGAAAATCCCAAGCATGTAGATTTTTTCCTCTCCTCACATTGTGGCTTGAGAAAATTGAGATGGAGCCTGTAAACATAATTTAAGAGTAATTTAAGTAGTGAACCAAAACCAAGAACAGAGGCATGCTTTCCTTGATTTACATGAGTGTCAAAGTATTTCTCATGCAAACATTACTTCATCCAAATTCACTTATTAACTAAAAAGATGGCTGAGCAGAGACAATGGTTAGGAAAAAACACTAGCACAAAATTAAATGCTCTTTGATTTACTTTTTTTCCTTTTTTATTTGAAGTAACATCAATTGCAAAAGCAAACTAAAAACTCCTCTACTTCTTCCATGAAATCAAATAAAATTAAATCTGGACTATAACCTATAAATAGAACATAACCCTAAAGTAAGATTAGGAACACAACTATTTGCTTAAAAATGTCGTTTGCTTTCCCTTCTGATTGCTAAATAAGAATGCATTTCAAAGCCTTTGGGATGGTAAAACAGGCTTTCTGAAGATTGTTAGAATTTCCAAGTTGAGAAGATATTTTCTCAAACCGATTAGGAAGCAATGAAAGCCTCAACCTCCCTGACTACCGTAAAATGAGGTGTCTCCCAAATCTATGAAGAGCCCATTAGAGTAGTGCTTCAGGTTCCTCTCAAGAAAGCTGGGCGAGAGTTCCCACTAAGGTGAAGATCATTCACAGGTGAAGGGAGACAGGGCAGGCGATGGGCAAATTGGCAGAGAATGCTGCCCTGGGATTTTGCCCACTGTTTTAGCATCAGAGCTCTCCACACAAACCCTGGAAGGGTCTAATGCTGGGACAGCTCACAGTAGGACATTAGAACAAAGTCTGCCTTTAAATATGGGAATTATTCCTAAAATGTCTTTGTTGACAGCTGGTGAGGCACAAAATAAACACAGGCCTATTTGCAAGTAAGCGAGAATTAGCATAATCAGCAGCTGCAGCCTTACCCACGGACACAGAACCATAAGGAACCTCATGCCTTCTGAAACAAAGTTAGGGAAGGGGCCTGCTTGGAATAATAGTCACCACCTGCCAATGTCCTCAAACCAGAGCAAGGAAGAGCTGTTTGCTACTGGCCTAAGCATCCTCTAGAGTTTTCTAATTAAAATAGAAACTAATCTTCTGTTAATAATATGACACTCGAGTATTTAGAAATAAGTTTCCTTTGCAGATGAGGCTTAAAAAAAAAAAAGATAGCTTTTATTCTCCACCATCTAAAATGTAACAGATAATCTTCAGAGTCATCTGTGAAGAGGGTTTATGTAAAAACTCTTCCATTTTGTCATCCTAGAGGGTGATCAAAATACAAGAGAAAACAAGGGGGAATCTGAGAAAATGATGGTTGTATGTTTTGCTGGATGAATGCCACCAACGTGCCCATGGAGACTTTGTTTTCCCAACCTGTGGAAAGTTAGTCTCAGTGTCCATAATTAGAAATGGAACATCGTGTCACATCATGGTCAGATTTTCTGCACAGCCCCAGCTCCTACTTTCTTCTGGTGCTTGAGTGGCTGAAATGAAATTATTTGCACACTCAAGACAAATATGTACTCTCTTCTTAACAGCGGTGGAACAATTCTTAAGAAAATAGCTTTTTATTGATCGAAATCTGTGATAGCGAATGGCATATAGAGGGTGGACAGAACTGTAATCAATCAGTCATGCACGTGCCCTACGTCTCTCTCCTTCTCCTTCAAAAATGTCATTTCTTAATGCACAAACTGGTATGTATACCTTTGGGCTGCATATTTCTGAGTTTTGAAGTTTATCATTGTCACTTTATTCAGGACAAACTTTGGTGAGGTCCAATTTGTTATATCAGATTTCATTAAAATAAAAGAGCTTCCCTAAAATCTCTCTCTCAACTCATTTCTACCAAAACTGTGTTGTGACTGTGTTTCCTTGGCCACGGCCTGCTGCGATTTACCTTTGTGCACATCACAAAGCTTCCAGAGCTGCTGGGATCACAGTCCCCGAGGCCTGACCTTTCCCCGTGCCCATGTCTTCCGCAGCTCTGCTGCCTTTCTCCCTGATGCTGCAAAGGCAACTTGCCCTTATAGATCCCTTCCCACTCTAGTCATGGAATATAGGTCAGTTTCAAAAATAAACACAAGTGGGTAGCCCTGATCCCAGGAAGTGCTGGATGTGGAGAGCAGCCCTAGGCATAGCTCTGGAGTAAGGAAGCAGACAGGTAGTGTTACTTAGTGATTTTATTTCCCAATTCGTTGCTCTTTTCAGGTGCAAGAGACTTAAAAAATAAAAATTAAAAAACCCAATGACTCCTAGTTGCTTAGTTTTTTAAAAGGGAAAATTTATCAGCCGATGTGTAAGTCCAGGGTATCAGGCTTGACTAGTTCTTGGGCCTCAAATAATGTAAACAGGATGATATGGTTAGGCTTTGTGTCCCCAGTCAAATCTCATCTTGAATTGTAATCCCCGTAATCCCCAGGTGTCAAGAGAGACCAGGTGGAGGTAATTGAATCATGGGGGCAGTTTCCCACATGCTGTTCTCGTGATAGTGAGTGAGTTCTCATGAGATCTGATGGTTTCATAAAACGGCTCTTCCAGCTGGGCGCAGTGGCTCACGCCTGTAATCCCAGCACTTTGGGAAGCTGAGGTGGGCGGATCACCTGAGGTCGGGAGTTCGAGAGGAGCCTGACCAACATAGAGAAACCCTTCTCTACTAAAATTACAAAATTAGCCAGGCGTAGTGGCGCATGCCTGTAATCCCAGCTACTTGGGAGGCTGAGGCAGGAGAATCGCTTGAACCCAGGAGGTGGAGGTTGCAGTGAGCTGAGATTGCGCCTTTGCACTCCAGCCTGGGCAACAAGAGCGAAACTCCGTCTCAAAAATAAATAAATAAATAAATAAATAAAAGAGGCTCCTCCCTGTTTGGCTCAGCACTTTTCCTTCTTGCCGCCATTTGAAGAAGTGCCTTGCTTCCCCTTCACCTTCTGCCATGATTGTAAGTTTCCTAAGGCCTCCCTGCCCATGCTGAACTGTGAGTCAATTAAACCTCTTTCCTTTATAAATTACCCAGTCTTGGGCAGTTCTTTATAGTATTGTGAGAACAGACTAATACCCAGGGCTTCATTGTCTTGCTTTGTCTTTTTTTTGTCTTATTACAAAAGTAACACTTCTTAACATAGGGGATTGGAAAATATGGGTAAGTGCAGAGAAGAAAATAAAATTTATAAGTTATTTCAAATTCAGAGGAAACAAGGGTCATAATTTTGGCACATTTTTGATGTTTTATTTGATTTTTAGAGTTTTCTTCTTTGCAAAATGCATTTAGACTGTGGTAGCCAGAATTCTAGTTTGGACTCTGGCTCATACCCCTTGGTATGTTTGTTCTTCTTGAGTGTGGGTGGAACCTATGGATGTGTTACACTCTATGATAAAAGAAAAGGAATTTTGTAGATGTAATTAAGTTTTCTAATCAGTTGACTTTGAGTTAATAAAAAAAAAAAAAAGAATGTCAGCTGGGCATGGTGGCTCACACGTGTTTTCGCAGCACTTTGGGAGGCCGAGGCAGGCAGATCACTTGAGGTCAGCAGTTAGAGACCAGTCTGGCCGAAATGGTGAAACCCTGTCTCTACTAAAAATACAAAAATTGGCTGGATGTGGTGGCTCATGTCTGTAATCCCAGCACTTTGGGAGGCTGAGGAGGGCAGATCACGAGGTCAGGAGATCGAGACTGTCCTGGCTAACATGGTGAAACCCCATCTCTACTAAAAATACAAAAAATTAGCTGGGCATGGTGGTGGGTGCCTATAGTGAGGCTCCGTCTTAAAAAAATAAATAGTCCATGGTGGGCCTGACCTAAGCAGGCAAGCTCTTCATAAGGGGACTTCAGGCTTTCCTGTGGTCAGAGACCTGAAGCAGCAATGAGACACATTCTTGCTGACCTTGAAGAATCAAGTAATCATGAGCTCTGCATCTGCAAGAGAGGAATTCTGCCCATAATCAGATGAGCTTGGAAGAGAACCCCAGCTTTTAAATGAGACTGCTGCCCTGGCTGACACTGTGCAGCCTTCTGAGACCCTGAGCAGAGTGCTTCATGAAGCTGTGCCTGGACTCCTGACCCTCTGTGACATAAACTTGTGCTGTCTCAAGCCATTCACTTTGTGATTTGTTAAGCAACATTAAAAAAATCAAAAACCTAACACAGGTCAGGCATGATGGCTCACACCTGTAATTCCAGTGCTTTGGGAGGCTGAGGCAGAGTCACTTGAGCCCAGGAGTTCAAGACCAGCCTGAGCAATATAGTGAGGCAAAAAAAAATTAGCCAGGCATGGTGCCTCACATCCGTAGTCCCAGCTACCTGGGAGGCTGTGGCAGGAGGATCACTGGAGCCTAGGAGCTGGAGGATACAGTGAGCTGTGTTCATGCCACTGTACTCCAGTCTGGGCAACAGAGCAAGACCCTGTCTCAAAAAAAAAAAAAAAAAAAAAACAAAACCACACACACACACAGAGACATGCAAATAAAGGAATCATGTACATACTACATAACTTGTAACGTATTTATTGCATGGTTTAATGAATGACTAGTGTTCCATCATATGGATGCATTGTTGGCTACTTCATTCCAGTGCCATAAATACAATACTTATAGGATACCGACAGGAATCTATAAAATTTTACCTTCTTACAGTCATGATATAATAAGGAGTAGGGGTGTGTTAGAGAACCAGAAAACGCACAGCCAGGCTAAAGGGGACATTTATTACTTAGCTGCAGCCAAAGGATTTTTTTTTAATTTTTAAATTTAGTTCTTATTATTTCACACTGGAATAGACTGTTCCAGGTCTTTCTACGTTTTTTTTAAGAGAAGCTAGAACTCTGGAATTCTATATGGGAAATGATTTTTACAAATACTGTCATCTAATTCAAATTTTTTTTTTTTTTGAGATGGAGTCTCGCTCTGTCGCCCAGGCTGGAGTGCAGTGGTGCAGTCTCGGCTCACGGCAAGCTCCACCTCCCGGGTTCAGGCCATTCTTCTGCCTCAGCCTCCCGAGTAGCTGGGACTACAGGCACCTGCCAACATGCCTGGCTAATTTTTCATATTTTTAGTAGAGATGGGATTTCACCATATTAGCCAGGAAACTAATTCATATTTAATTTAGCTCAGTGGGTGGGCCAAATGAAAATTGTTGGCTTCTGATATTTAACTCATGGGTTTCTAATTTACAGCTTATGACAGAACCAATTCAGTATTGTTAGACACAGATTGTCCCCAACCTTTCATTATTATAAACAACGTATAAATGAACGTATTTGAACTAAATCATTGCTTGTATTCTGTGATTCATTCTACAGGGTAAATATCATGGTGTGGAAAATATGGGTTAAATTGTACGTATATACTTAAGGTTCTTAATGCATACTGTAAACCCCAATAAGTTTGCAAAACTTCCTCAGAAGCAAACACAATTATCAATCCCTTGATACTTTTTTTTTTTTTTGAGGCGGAGTCTTAGTATGTCACCCAGGCTGGAGTGCAATGGCGCAGTCTCCACTCACTGCAACCTCTGCCTCCTGGGTTCAAGTGATTCTCATGCCTCAGGTTCCTGAATAACTGGGACTACAGGTGTGTACCATCATGCCTGGCTAATTTTTGTAATTTTTGGAGAGACGGGGTTTCACCATGTTGACCAGGCTGGTCTCAAACTCCTGACTTCAAGTGATCCA
Source organism: Pongo abelii (assembly GCF_028885655.2). Lineage (NCBI taxonomy): Eukaryota > Metazoa > Chordata > Mammalia > Primates > Hominidae > Pongo > Pongo abelii. The sequence goes on from NC_071995.2 coordinate 124,781,832, forward strand.
CCCGCCTCGGCTTCCCAAAGTGCTGGGATTGCAGGTGTGAGCCACCGCACCAGAACAGTGTCTTGATACTTATTTCACACTTAGATACTATATTTTTTACATATATATTTTAAATTTCATCAGTGTAGTTAACATCATGTAATTTGTAAGTGTTTATTATTGGTGAGGTTGAACATTTTCCATCTATTTATTGCTCGTTTTTATTTTTTATTTTATGGATCATCTTTTCATATTCTTTTTTTAATTTTAGAGCTCTTTATATATTAGGAAATTTACATAGAGTTTCGATTCTGTATCATATTGAAGCTGTGAAAAAACTTTATCCTAACAAAAATTAATATTTAACCATATGGAAATAATATGTCTTAGAATGATTTTCTCCTGATTGAAGTATTCCAGTATTTGAAACAAGAAATTCTTAGACTCAAGTTTATTGCATGACAATGGGGCCATCCTTCCAAGATCTGAGTCACACTGGTCTATGCATAGGTTTTGCCATTGGAGCTAGGTAATATATCGTGTTTCAACAATAAGAGGAAGCAAGAGCAGAAGCATTAAAAAGCAAAGAACTAAGAAAAAATAGGTTCAGCTTTCCCTCCGGCTTAGGCTTTAGAAAGTAGTAAAGAACATCACTCCTATTCTAGTAACAAGAGAAACCCGGGTCACCTACAAAATCACACATATTCTTGTGCCCATGAGAGAGCTGAGATTTCAAGGCCACCAAATAAACAATTCCAGAGAAGGACCAGACCTTCCAGAGACAGGACACCCAGACTGTTTTACCCTTCCCAGAGTATGGGACAGGAGATGGTTGCCACACCGGCGAGTAAGAAGAAATTAGATAAAGTTTTCATGAATTGTTTCGGACCACACATGAGTCAGGCTGGAGTCTGGAGTAGCTGGGGGCCCTAGATACAAGGAGAGTTCAATGCATGTGGAAGGTCTTTTCGACTTTTCTCAGAAGAAAGATTGGAGGTAGGGCAGGTCTTACCTAAGAGAGACTCCAGGGTGCCTTGGCCGTGCAGACGATGATCTGTGGCTTCCGAGGGAAGTACGCAAAGCCCCATCTGCTTCCCAGATGTCTTTCTTCAACTAACCAAAAGCGTTTTGTTGCTGGGGGAGAGGAAGCACACCCTTTAGCCCACAGGACAGTGGCAAAAACCTATTGCTTCTCCAGAAGCAGTAGGAGCTAAACCTTCATACCTTTCTAAGAGAGACAACAATCTCTTTAAATTCCCAAGACATGGGCTAAGATGCTTTGCTGCTGGTAGAGGCGTAGAAACAAGAATTCTCCACTTCTGGGGAGGACAGGAAACCGTGTGGGAGAAAGAGTCCACAGACACAAGGCAGAGTTTGACTGTCAATGTAGGGTAATTTTAAAAACCCGAAACACTAACATCCTATGCCAGAATGAATCCCAGGTACTGAATTCCATTTCTGAATCCTCAGTCCCTGAGTAGGACTAAGATAGAATCAAAACGACAGTGAAATATCCCTGTTCTTACAGCCAGCCAACGATAAAGTGACAGCATGTGTACAGATTTTTTTAAATGACATATACATACAAAGGAATAATACTCAATAATAGCAAGAAACAAACTAATTATAAATGTAGCAACACTCATGAATCTCAATATCATTGTGCTGAAGGAAAGCCAGACATAAAATAATCCTTATTCTCTGACTCCATTTATTTTAGTTTTCTGGAAATGGATAACTAATTTATTGTGTCAAAAAGGATATTATGGTAGCTTAAGGGCCAGGGGCAGAAGGACTGTAAAGGGATACAGTCCCTTTTGATGAAGAATCTTTTGAGGATGATGACATTGTTCTGTATCTTAATTGTGGGAGTGGTTTCCAGAATATATACCAATATCAAAACTCATGGAATTTTACACTTTGAATGGATGCAGTCAGTGTGGTTTCTAACACATACATCATACTTTATATGGGTTGATAAGAAAAAAAGTCAGCTTGATTCGGAATGGAGGATGCCTGTTCTAAAACTGGACCATGAATAGAATCAAATGCACATGCGTATGGTTCTACTGATGCATAAAATTGGACTTGGTCCAGACCCCATCTCTGTCTCTTTCTCCACGTGTGATCATGACTGCAACACTTCAGTGCCCTGCCTGTGTTTCCATGGTTTCACATTGGGAATCCATGTAAGACCCAGTGCATGAAGTTAACATGAGGGGTCGATCAGTCGTTTAGTCAATATTCACTGAGCTCATACGATGTTTTATGCACGACACTGAGTCCTAGAGATATACAGGCGAAAGGCGGACAGTCCCTGCACACACGGAGATTAAATTCCAGCAGTGAGACAAAGAAAATAAGCCAATAAATCATAAGAAAATGCCAGCCGGTTATATGTGCTGTGAAGAATTCAAAATATGCATGCTATGTTATGAACTATAACTAGGGTGCTACTTTGGATTGGTGTTTAGGGAAGACCTCTCTGAGAATGAGTCTTAACCAGAGAGACCTGAATGGCAGAGAGAAGCCAGCAATGCAAAGACCAGACATGGAGATTTCCAGGTGGGGGAGAACGTTCTTGAAAAAATCTAAAGCAGAAAGGAAGGTGATGCTTTAATGGAGAGGATGGGGCCTGCATCTGGTGGGTAGTGAGAGGGGGAAGGGGGAGAAGATTGGACATGGAATTTGTGTGGGGCTCCATCCCAGATGTGTACTAAGATCGTGGTATGCTCAATGGTACAAGTAAAGTTTGTGTTTATTCTTGTCCTGGCAACTCCCTATCAAGAACCAGGCATCATAAGATTCTAATCCTTAGTGAGAAGGGAAAGCTTTCACAGTCACGGTTCTCTTCCCACAGTGTCATCAAATTTCCTTGGCTAAATGCTCATCTTGCTGGTTAAAATGATGCTTCCTTTTTATTAAATTGTTCTTCCCATGTTGAATGTCCAGACCAGATGTGACACTGTCCTCAGCAGGACTGTGGAGTCACTGGGGCCTGTAGGCAAAGATTTCGTGATGGCCAAAGGACTCAGCCGCCCACGGGAAGTGCTGAACTGGTGGATGAGGATGGGAAACAGACATGGCCTTCCTGAGAAACTCCAGGCGGTACTGAAGACTATTCCCCAGATGATTGTTTATGGTATGAGATAATAGCTTGATAACGAACTATGTGACTACTGTGATCAGGGAAGAGGGAGGTCCCTGTGGCTGCAGAAGCCTGGAGCCTGGGTCCAATCAACACTTAGGAAGGATCATTAACACTCAGGAGCAGAGGGGACTCTTTGACTGATGAATCTGGTCTTAGTAAGAAAATCTAGGCTGGGCGTGGTGGCTCACGCCTGTGGTCCCAGCACTTTGGGAGGCTGAGGCGGGCAGATCACTTAAGGTCAGGAATTCGAGACCAGCCTGGCCAACGTGGTGAAACCCTGTCTCTACTAAAAATACAAAAAATTAGCTGGGCGTGGTGGCCCGTGCTTGTAATCCCAGCTACTTGGGAGGCTGAGGCAGGAGAATCTCTTGAACCCAGGAGGTGGAGGTTGCAGTGAGCTGAGATCATGACATTGCACTCCAGCCTTGGTGACAAGAGTGAGACTCCATCTCAAAAAAAAAAAAAAAAGAAAAAGAAAAAGAAAATCTGGGCTCCACAGACAGGGCTTCTCAGAAAACTTCCAAGGGAAATTACTCCAGTGTGACTTGGTGGAGGGCCTAAAGAAGACCTCACCTTAGGCAGAGTAAGATGGGACTCCCTCTTTTCCCACAGTGCTGGTCTTGGGGATGCCTTTCACTAACGCTAAGGAGGGGGTTACAATTCAGAGGCCCATGCAGTGTTCCCGGATGGTGGAGAAGCCCAGATTTTTCCAGAGGCCCTGGGAAGACTTCAGTGGTGGTGATACCACTGCATGGTTGGTTGAGCAGTGATATTAGTTTAAATCTCATCCACCTCACTGGATGCTCTTTTTCAAGGAATCCCACTGTCACTTCCAAACCATTTATTTTTCTGAAGTTTTCTCTGCCTGACATTTATTCTGGGTGTTTTTTTTTTTCTAGTAATCACACCTTAATTTTTGATTCTGAAATTCTGATTCTATTATCTTTATTTTTTATTATTATTTTATTGAGACAGGGTCTGGCTCTATTGCCCAGGCTGGAGTACAGTGGCACAATCTTGGCTCACTGCAGTCTCCGCTTCCCAGGTTCAAGAAATTCTCCTGCCTCAGCCTCCTGAGTAACTGGGATTACAGGTGCCCACCACCATGCCCAGCTAATTTTTGTATTTTTAGTAGAGACAAGGTTTCACCATCTTGGCCAGGCTGGTCTCGAACTCCCGACTTCAGGTGATCTGTCCACCTCGGCCTCCCAAAGTGCTGGGATTAGAGGTGTGAGCTGCCACACCTGGCCTATTATCTTTAATTTTGTGGTCCACACTGGTGTCAACTCATCCCATCATATTGGCCTGGATCATCAGAATGTCCTTTGCCCCTGACCACAGTGATTGTTTCAGTGACAGCCATGTGACTAAACATGTCAGTAAGAGCCAGCCACAGATTTGGCCTGGAACCATTGGAAAAACAGCCTCTATCTGAGTGTATATGTGCTTGTGAGGTCTGAGCACCTAGTACCAATTTGCTACATTGTAAGCCTGGAGCAGCCCAATTTGCTATGATACATGGAGAAGCCTATCTGTAAATATATAAGTCCAACCCAGAAACATATATGAGAAATGAAGCGATTTCTATGGACACAAATTGAGCACCTAGATCAAGCTACATCTGAAGTCACCGTTCATTCATTCATTCTTCAGACAGCTAGTAGGCACTGCCCTATACCAGGTTCTGTGCTGGGGGCTGAGCCCTGCCTCCTTAGAGCTTGCCACCCAGAGGAAGAGTGTTCTCCCAGTGACTCTCTGAAAGATATAAAGCCTGGGAAGCCACTGACCTTTGGTCTGAGCAGTAGAAAAGACACTATCCCTCAAATTGGCATCATCCCAATTGTCCATAGCCTGCCTATTAGTATTTTTTTATTATTTTTCCAAATTGTCTTCCTTCCTTCTTTTTGCTTTTCCTTTCTTCTCTCTCCTTCCTCTCTCCCCTTCTGTGTTCCCTTCTCTCTGTCTCCCTTTCTCCTTCCTTCTCTCTCTCAATCTCTCTTGCTTTTGCTCCTTTCAAAAATGGTGAAAGAAGTGAGAAGATGTTGAATACTTAATGTGTTAAGCACAGACATGGCTGTTGTCATAAAATAATACTTCTTGCTGCCCCTCCACAAATAATAAAAAGCATAAAATTATATATTCATAAGATTTTTCAAGAAATGAGGTGATTTCTGGTAAACCTGAGCAGCAGAGACAGGATACAGACTGAGTTTTATTACTCAGTGGCCCACCTCTGCTTGCTCAGACTCTGACCTCAGAGCCCAATCTTCCAAGGGATCCCCGAGGTGGTCCTGACACCTGCCGAGGGCTGAGTTTGGGGCAGCAGGGCCACAAGAGCGAGTCGATAAAAGCTGAGATGTAGAGTCTTCTTCAGGTAATTAGTGACTGTCATGCACATCACCTTTTCTTAAGTTACTAAGCTTTTTCTCAGTGGACATCACTGACAGCCAATGTTCACAAGCTTCTTCCCCATAGGAGAAAATCTGGCATTGATGAAAAAAAAAAGTGGTACATTCAAGCACTTTGGCCAGCTTTGGGTCACCTCAAGGTACTTAGGGGGCATGGCTGACATTTTCATCTACTTCAGAAAATGTCTTCTCATTCTCTAAGTGGTAAATTTCTTCCTCAAGTAATTTGCTTTGGCGTTTTGTTGTATGTTCCCAATATATTTCAGATGGTATTTTGAATTTCTGCTGAAGCTTTTGAATTTCACTTTCTGATTGTACATTTTCTGACTGCAAAGATGCTTGCTCAATTTGGAAATTTTAATTTGAACTCAGATCGCTTCAATTATTTGCTTTTCCTTCAGATGTCTTGTTGTCTATATCCTGTCTTTCTTCTTCCTGGGGTATTTAAAGAAGCAGTGAACTTAGCAGCAGAGTGTGGTTTCTGCAAAAATGACTTGTGCCTGACTGTTCAGGTCGTTTCTACTTTTGGATTCACTTGGTATGCAATTCCCAGTCACTGCCATCCACGTTCCTCTCTGGGAGGACAGCTCTCTTCTGCAGGTGTCCATCAGAGAAGTGAATGTACTCACTTTTATTATTTAGGATTTGGGCCGTGTCTTTGTTCAAGACTCCAAGATAGGATTTTTTAAAAATTCATTCATGTTCCCCATTCTTTCATTTTGCAGCTTCTAGTGAAAACAGTTTTAGACTTTTCCTGAACTGCAGCATTTTCATTCAAACTGTCCATTGGCTTCATTAGGTTGTTCTTCATTCTTTTAGAATGGATATGAGGTTTTTGGGCTTAAACACTTGGATTTGAGAGCTTTTAATTTGTCTTCTAGTGACCATTTCCATCTTTAAATATAAACCCAAACCATGCTCAGAATGAAAGTTAAGGGCCCTCTTTCTAGGTCTTCTTTGAGAAGGTCTATTTCATCTTCAAGTGGGAGATGAACCTGGTCAGATTTTTAATACTTGTTGCTAAATATAGGGTAAATATGAGCCCAAACCATGCTCCAAATGAAAGCTAGGGACTTTCTTTTTAGTTATTCTTGCAGATGGTCTATTTTATCCCCAAGTAAAGATGTGGAACTCGTCAGATTTTGATTCTTAAGTTTATAACGTGTTGAAAGAGCTGGCTTCCATCGAAGGTGACTTTCATGGTCTCTATGGGCTTTGGCAATCAGGCTAAGCTTGTCATGGGTTTACAATTCTTTTACTCAATCAGAAAACCTTTGACTATCTCTTTTCCCATCCTTGAATTCAGTAGGCATTGTGCTATAAAAGCAATTGCTTACCACCATTCTCTCTTTTTTTAAATTATACTTTATGTTCTAGAATACATGTGCACAACATGCAGGTTAGTTACACATGTACACATGTGCCATGTTGGTGTGCTGCATCCATTAACTCGTCATTTACATTGGGTATATCTCCTAATGCTATCCCTCCCCCTTCCCCTCACCCCACGACAGGCCCCGGTGTGTGATGTTCCCCTTCCTGTGTCCAAGTGTTCTCATTGTTCAATTCCCACCTATGAGTGAGAATATGCAGTGTTTGATTTTTTGTCCCTGCAATAGTTTGCTGAGAAATGATGGTTTCCAGCTTCATCCATGTCCCTACAAAGGACATGAACTCATCCTTTTTTATTGCTGCATAGTATTCCATGGTGTATATGTGCCACGTTTTCTTAATGCAGTCTAGCATTGATGGACATTTGGGTTGGTTCCAAGTCTTTGCTATTGTGAATAGTGCTGCAGTAAACATATGTGTGCATGTGTCTTTATAGCAGCATGATTTATAATACTTTGGGTATATACCACCATTCTCAAGGAAACCCAGAACAACCTAAACCTTGGCTGTGGTCTTCAGAAAACACTGCCCAAACCTGCCCCATGTCTCCAGAATGAGTTGGAAGTGATGAGTTATCATGGTCAGCACAGAAAGACGCTGCAGATTGGCCTGTGGTTGCTAGTACCTTGCAGGACCTCAACGGGCCACACGGAACCCAATGGAGAGTTCCACTTAGAACCAAACAAGCACCTGGAAACCAGCAATGACCATCAGAGGGGACAGGGAAGGGGAGGACTGATTGAATAAAGACGTGCTTCTCAACCTTCTATGGTCAAGATGAACATATAGATAATGATAACATTTGTATAATGCATGGGAAGAAATGGATGAGGACACTTGAAGTCAGAGGTGACCAGTCTAGGAGCTCTGGCTGCCCCAGGGCCCACCTGGAAAATGAAGAAAATTAAAGTTAATCCATGCCTGTTTCCCATTCTCTACATTTGAGTGTGCCAGGTGCCAGACGAGATGCTCTGCTTGTAGAGGGCAAAGGTGCCCACTGTTTCTTCTTCTCTTCAGTTAGATTCTTCCTCCTGCAGCTGTGAAGCTTAACACTGTCTCCAAAGGTCACATAAATAGTCCTCCCTGAGGCTACCCCTCTAGTTTTATTTGGGGAGAAGGGTGTCTGGCCATAAGTGAAGCCATTTTACCGAAGGTATTTATTTGTCTTTGTTTTTGATGATAACTGTTTTCCTATGACACAGCTTCTTTGAAGTATAATTTACATAGAATTCTTCAGGATAGAGTTCTGAGATGTTTTAGTCATGCCTGCACCCATGCAACCCACACCCTCATCAAGATAAATAACATTTCCATCATTCCAGAAAAACTCCTTGTGCAAATTTTCAGTCAATGCAATCCCCAGAGGCAAACATGGTTGTGAGGTCTGTCTATCACCATGGTTGTTTTGTCTACTCTTGCATTTTAATTATATGGAATTACATATTTGTTGCTCTGTGTTTGACTTCTTTTACTCCTCACCCTTTTTTTGAGTTTCACCCAGGTTTTTGCATAAATGTTAGGTTAGTGCAAAAGTAGTTACTTTTATTTTTAGAATAGAATAAACAGGCTATTCCTTTTTTATTGCTGAGCAATATTCTATTGCGTGGATAAAATACTTTTTTAAATTCATACACTTGATATGCATTTAGATTATTTCCATTTCTTGGATATCATAAAAAATCTGTAATGACATTTTTGTACAGTTGTGAAGAAATATGTTATTTTTTGTCCATAACAAAAATGTTTTTATATTATTATATGTCAAATTTATAGGGGGATTGTGACAGTTGTGATTTTATATGTCAGCTTGACTAGGCCATGAGGTGTCCAGACATTTGGCCAAACATTATTCTGTGTGTGTGTGCACGTGTGTGTGTGCACGTGTGTGTATGAAGGTATTTCTGGATGAGATTAACATTTGAATTGTTAGACTGAGTAAAGATGATTGGCATGTGTGTATGTGAAGGTATTTCTCGATGAGATTAACATTTGAATTGGTAGACCAAGTAAAGATGATTGTCTTCCCTAATGTGGGTAGGCCTCCTCCAATTAGCTGGAGACTTGACTAGAACAAAAAGGGCTAAGTAAGAGGGGAATTCCTCCTGCCCGACTGCTTGAGCTGGGATGTTTGTCTTTATTCAGCCTTCAGACTCAGACCAAAACATTAACTCCTCTACTGTATTGAGGCTGCCAACTTTTGGACTGCAACTTACACTGTCAGCTCTCCTGGTTTTCAGGCCTTGAGACCAGACTGGAACTACATATTGGCTCTTCTGGGCTTCCAGCTTTCTGACTGCAGATCTCGGGACTCTTCAGGCTCCCTAATAGCATAAGCACATTCCTTATCATCAGTGCCTTTCTCTCCCTCCATATACATGTCCTGTTGGTTCTGTTTCTCTGGAGAACCCTGACTAATACAGAGATAATTATCCATATGTCAATAAAAGCCATGACATTTTGGATACATCTCTATTTATGTCTACATCAATATGCCTATATCTATATCAGTTATGGATATGTATGCATATATATTGTAGCTATAAATATGCATATAGTTGTCTCTGTATTTCTAGATCTGTCTCTTTCTGTGTGTCTTTCTCTCTATCAAAAGAAAACACTGAGAATCAACCTATAAAGTCCCTTCTGAGAAAACAGTGCTAGGAATGCAAATTGGAGGAGATTCTATAAATTCCAGGGCTGTTATAGGAGTTATCAGATAAAGGATTTTTTTTTTTAACTTCAGGTACTGGAAGGAATAGAGATAATGAGAGCCTGAAACCAGAGTCTGGTGGTTCTACCAGAAGAGGAAGCCAACACTGCAGATGGCAGAGTTAAGAGGAGAGAAACTGAATTGTGATGACTTCCTTGAGTCCGTGAATCCAGAGTCAGTTATTCCGTTGCACATTTTATTTACACTGATTACGCTAAAGCCAGTTTTGGGTTTTCTAATACCTGCAAACAGCAGAACGACCATTCAGTCCTAATATGCAAGTAAAGGCATAAAACGTGGGCAGATCATGGGGCAGGTGAGCCCACATCACCGGGAAGTCTTTGTGTGATCAACAGGCTATATAGCAACACTGATGGAAGCCCAGGCATGGGCAGCTCTCATATCGAGCTGGGGCCAGGGAAGGGTGGCCAGACTTCACCCGGAAAAAGCAGTCCAAGGGTGAGGCTGGGCCTGGCCTTTGGGTCTCTTCAGCACAGAGGACAACCAAACAGAAAGACAGGCATAGACAGCTGAACACTACTGTAGTGAAACCACCAAGCATGAAGAGGACACATCACAGAGGAAACTCTCCTCTTCCAGGACTACCTTGAAACTTGGATCCTTTTCTACCTCCCAGGCCACTGAGTTCTTGGACATTTATCCTTATGAAACCCTAGCAATGAATTCAACATCAATCAGTGAGGGGATTTAAGAACAGTCTGCCCACTCTGTTACTCATATGAATACATATGAATAAATATCTTGGAATGAGTAAATATCAAATAAAATCATGGACCTATTTACTCCTTCAAGGATGAGTCAACAGAACACACACTTGCAGGCACACATGCACACACGTGTGCACGCAGCATGTAGCTTATAAAAATAAGTTTAATAAAATTGGAAGAATGTAGCCTTGAGATACAGACAGGAGAGGCTCCTTTTAATAAAGATTTACTAAAGGGAGATAGACATAAATTTCAGACAGCATCTGCTCTGGGTCCACAAATAAGGCTGGTCCTGGTGGGCAGAAGTGAGAGAGAGTTATAATTCTTTCCATTGAAGCAGCTATCTAGATTAGTTGTAAATATTGCCTTTGGCCATCATCTGTCTTGAGAAACTAAAGGAATTAAGTACAGGAACCTGGAGAGAGTGAGAAAGAGAAACAGCAAGCTGCATGATCATCCTCCATGTCTGTGATTCCCCGTGTTTTAATAAAAGTGGACAGTGAAGATGGATGTGTCACTCACCAGGACAGGCCTACAAGGCTCCCCACCCCTCAGCTGACCCTGCTCTCAACAGCAAATACATTACCTAATGTATCAGTCTTTTTTCACACTGCTGATTCACACTGCTGATAAAGACATACCCGAGACTGGGCAATTTATAAAAGCAAGAGGCTTAATGGACTCATAGTTCCACGTGGCTGGGGAGGCCTCACAATCATGGCAGAAGGTGAAAGACACGTCTCACATGGTGGCAGACAAGAGAAGAGAATTTGTGCAGGGAAACCCCCCTTTATAAAACCATCAGATCATGTGAGACTTACTCACTGTCATGAGACTAGCAAGGGAAAGACCCGCCCCCATGATTCAATTATCTCCCACCCGGTCCATCCCATGACACGTGGGAATTATGGGAGCTACAATTCAAGATGATATTTGGATGGGGACACAGCCAAACCATATCAGCTTATGGTCCCTTACAAACTCTGTCAGCTGATTTTCTAAATGCAGCAATGATTGTGCCATGAAGCAAAACAAGGAACAAAGCCCTTGGATGCAACCAGTTTCTCACAGATGAGGAGAGTTGAGGTTGCCCCATAAAGAAGGAACATGAATCTGGAGATGTCCTACGTTGTTGATGATGGAGGTTTGGGAATTTCATCAGTAAAGAACTCAATGGGTAGGTCTGAGGGCAGGCATGCAGGTTTTTTCCTTCCTCATAATGGTGTCTATTATTCTAGAGAAGCAAAAAAAAAAAAAAAAAAAATTTGGAGGGGTCCTAAGGACAAATTAGTTTCTCTATCTTAACATAATACCCTGCCATGTCATGTTGGCGGTGCAGACTGATGTATTTATTAATGGCCCCATAAATATTTAGAATGGCAAAGCAGGCACCAAAGGGGAGCCCTAACCAAAAGCTGCGTGGCTGCTGCACTCACTCTTAGAGTTTTTCTAGTGAGATGATTTATTTTATCAAAGAGACAAATTTTTAAATAAGTCATAAACTAAGACTGGGTCAGGTGCAGTGGCTCACACCTGTAATCTCAGCACTTTGGGAGGCTAAGGTGGGAGGAATGCTTGAGCCAGGAGTTTGAGAGCAGCTTGGGCAACATGGTGAGACACCATGTCTACAAAAAATACAAAAATTAGCTGGGCAGGGTGGCACACTCCTGTGGTCCCAGCTACTTGGGAGGCTGAGGTGAGAGGATTGCTTGAACTCAGGAGGTCAAGGCTACAGTGAACTGTGATTGTACTACTGCACTCCAGCCAGGGTGACAGAGCAAGGCCCTGTCTCAAAAAAAATATTAAATTTTAAAAAGTAAGACTGTATTTTATATAAATGTATACTTGGTATTGAAAATATAAATATATATTATATGTGACTAAACATTTTATAAAAATAATGTAAAAATAGCATTATATATCATGTTTTTATATATAGTATTATTTTTACATTATTCTATATATATTGCTTATATATTTTAGAAAAGTAATGTAAGAAGTAACATTATATATAAAACACGCATTTATGTGTTATACATCTACTATATAGTAGGAGAAATCATGCATTCCAGGGGTGAGTTTCTGACACCCAGTTGGTTTTCTACTGTTCTTCTTGCTGAGTGTACCCCCACCTGCTTAATTATTATCTCCTTTTATGCTCTCTGCAGCCACTGGTGCAGAGCTCCCCAGCAATTAGTAACCTGCCTGTCACATTTTTCTATCTGTAGAAATGCAACCTCATCTGACTGCTTTGAGGTCCAATTTTAATTTAGATGCAAACTATTCCCAAAGTACCAATAGTCTAAAAGGAACCTCAGGCTGACTGTAATTACAGAGGGCCGGAGTTTTCCCTGTGATGAGAATGTCGTTGTTGCTCCTGCGGACATCACTCAGGAGACTCATGGACTCCAGAATTTTTATCTCCTCCTCCCTGTCTTCTAGGCCCTAGGATACCTGTTTATCACATGTGATTCCCCAATCTCTTTGGTTGTTTGCTTATTTAAATGTCTGGAAGCAACGTAGTCCAAACAAAGGCAAGGCATTTATAAGCATACTTAAATAAATATATATGTATATGTGTTTGTGCTGTATGTGTTTATATATATGCATATGGCTTTGAGAGACAAAATATATTAACTTTGTCCACATACACACACACACACAGATATGTTTAATTCCAAAGACAGTCTACTACTTTGTAAGCTGCAAGATCCCTAGGACTTGCTCTGTTCTCCTACAAAACCCTAGGCAGGCAGCATTGGACTTGGCATTAAGACTGCCAGGAAACAGTTGTTAAATTTAATTGGGAAGGAAGTAACAGGGGCTTGGTCAAACAGAAATTAACACTGTGTGTGTGTGACTGTGTGTGTGTGATTGTGTGTGTGTGTGTGTGAAGCTACCAGTTTTTATCTGGTATTTGAATAGTGAGTCAGCTGTCTCAGAACAGATTTTTTAATGCTTCTCAGCTGAATTAATGTCCCTTTTGGTGTGGTGAGCAGGCAACTATTGTGGGAAAGGGTAGTGGTCTGGGGCAATGGGAGTTGGGGGAGGAGCTTCAGTGGCTCTCAAAAGCTGCTTCTGCCTGTACTCACTGGTTTCTAGGGAGAACCCTTTCCCATTTAAAGTTCAATGGTATTATTTTATGTCTGATGGATTTAATGGTTGTAATTGATCAGAAATAATGTCAAGGAACCTGAAAATAAACACACCATAAGCCAAGCTGAATTAAGGCCAGAACTTGGTAAATTGATCTAGGAAAGCAATTTTCAAACTCAATTATACATAAAAATTACCTCAAGGACTTATAAAAAATGTGGACTCGTTTAAAAATATATATTTTTATTTTCGACACAGGGTCTTGCTGTGTCGTCCAAGCTGGAGTGCAGTAGTGATCGTAGCTCATTACAGCCTCAAACTTCTGGGCTCAAGCAATCTTCCCATCTCAGCCTCCTGAGTAGCTGGGAAAGCCTATGCCACCACACTTGGCTAACTTTTTAATTTTCTGTGGAGATAGCAGGGTCTCGCTGTGTTACCCAGGCTGGTTTCAAATTCCTGGCCTCAAGCTATCCTTCCACCTTGGCCTCCCAAAGTGCTAGGATTACAGGTAAGAGCCACTGTGCCCAGCCAAAAAATGTGGATTCTTGACACCTGATATAATTTGGTTGTGTCCCCACTCAAATCTCATCTTGAATTATAGTTCCTATAATCCCCATGTATTGTGGGAAGGACCCAGTGGGAGGTAATTGAATCATGGGGGCCGTTACCTTCATGCTGTTCTCATGATAGTGAGTGAGTTCTAATGAGATCTGACTGTTTTATAAGGGGCGTTACCCCTTTTACTCATTCTTCTTCTGCCTGCCACCAAGTGAAGAAGGACATACTGCTTCCCCTTCTGCCATGACTGTTAGTTTCCTGAGGCCTCCTCAGCCATGCTGAACTGTGAGTCAATTAAAGCTCTTTCCTTTACAGATTACCCACTCTCAGGTATGTCTTCATAGCAGTGTGAAAACGGACTAATACAACTCCACTTCTGAGATTCTGATTCAGTGGGTATGGTAGGCCCAAGAACTGTCCCCCAGAGATGTCTAAGTCCTAGATCTCATAACCTGCAAATATATTGCCTTATATTGCAGAAAGGCCTTTGCAGATGCCATGAAGGGTCTTGAAATGGGGAGACTGTACTGGAGAGTCTGTAATCACCCACTGTAATCACAGAGTCCTCATTAAGAGAGAGGCAGGATGTTTAGCCTTAGCAGCAGGAAATGTGATGTCAGAGGCAAAACATGGGAGTGATATGAGGAAGGGGCCACTAGCCAGGGAATGCAGGTGTCCTTTAGATGCTATAAAAGCAATAAAATGGATTTCCCCTTCAGGTCTCCAAAAAGAATGTAGCCCTGCTGACTCCTTGATTTTAGAATGTTGACTTTCGGAACTCTAAGAATAATTTTGCATTGGTTGAAGCCACTAAGTTTCTGGTGATTTGTTACCGAAGAAATAGGAAATGAATACAGTAGATATCTCAGGTAGGGTTTCCAGGAAATAGACTCCGGAATAGAGTTAAGCTTACCTATGCAGGGCTCAGCACAGTGCTCTAGGAACAGATTTCCTAGATTCTAGAAAGAGTCACTTGAGGTCTCCTTTGTAAACATGTTTATTAAGAAGTCCCTCATCACCCAGGAAGGGAAGGAAAGGAAGCAAGAGTGGGCAGAAGGAGAAGTCAAGGCCATTGTAAGTGCAACTGCATCCATGGGGTGCTCTGGCACCAGGATGAAACTTCAGAGGTGCTCAAAATCAGACAGAGATGGCCAGAACTTTATGGGGCTGAATAGATCAATCACTGGATGAAGTATGCTCTGGGAAGGGTGTACCTTGGGGAAGGTAGCTTCTGTGGTCTTAGGCTATAGCTTAAGGCTATTTGCTGACATCCCTCCCAACATCTGTGCAATAGGTGTTGTGTTGAAGGAGGATCTGGACAGCCCTTCACAGTATCCCCCACAGGAGGTCCAGCATAGATCCCAAAGGGCTACATTTTTAAGGACCCCAGGGGATTTGATGGTCACACTTTCAGCAACTTGGATTCATGCAAGAGACATTATTCTAGTGGGTGCAAAAATAATAAATTAGAAAACAGAAAAGGTGTGAACATATTTGTACCTGTGATAAGTAGGCTGAATAATGGCCCACAAAAGATGTTTACATCTGTATTAGGGTTCTCCAGTGAAACAAAACCAAAAGGAGACACACACACACACACACACGTATATATGTATACACACGCATGTATATATGCACACATACATGCATGTGTACACATATATACTGCACACATACGTGTGTATATAAATATATATACACACATATGTCTGTGTAAATATATATACATACGCACAGGCATGAGATTTATGGCAAGGAATTGGCTTATACAATTATGGAGGCTGCCAAGCCCTAAGATCTGCAGACTGAGCTGGCAAGATGGAGATAGAAGAGAGCCAATGATTTTGTTCTTGTTCCAGTCCAGAGGCCTGAGGACCAGGAGAGGGAATGCTGCAATTCCAGCTCCAAGGCTGACCAGCTTGAGATTCAAGAAGAGTCAATATTTCATTTTAAGTCTAAAGGGAGGAGAAAGCCTATGTCCTGGTTGAAGGTCAAAAGGCTGGAGAATTCTGTCTTACTCAGGGAAATCAGCCTTTTTGTTCTATCCAGGCCTTCAATGGATTGGATAAGCATAGACAATCTGCTTTACATAGTTTACCAATTTAAGAGTTAATTTTACCTAAAAACACACAGACACACACAGAATAATGTGGGTCAAATAACTGAGCACCCCATAGACTAGTCAAGGTGACACATAAAATGAACTATTACCGTGTCCTAATCCCTGGAATCAGTGAATATGTTACTGTACATGGCAAAAGGTATTTTGCAAATCCTGACATTGTGTATTATCTGGATATTTCAGGATTTATTTAAGGAAGGTTAGCATCAAAGAAAGAAATGTGATCATGAAGCAGAGGTCACGGAAGAGAGAAGATAGCTACACGACTGGCTTTGAAGATTGTGGGAAAGGCCATGGGAAAGAAATTTCTGTGTTTTCTGGAAGCTAGACAAGATATGGAAACATATGATCAACTAGAGCCTGCAAGAGGAATGCAGACCTGGAGATGAAGGTTGATACCTTGATTCAAGACTTCAGACCTCCAGAACCATAAGATAATAAATCTGTGTTGTTTTAAGCCACTGAGTTTGTAGTCATCGATTATAGTAGTGATAGGAAATTAACACAGTATCTTCAACTCATAATGCAGAACAGGTAATAAAAGCTATAATCATCTACCCTAATTCAGATTTTTATTTATCAAATCTTTTGGGACATTGATATACATCGACTTTACTTACAATTCATTTACAATTAATTATCTTGGGAATTATGTAGTGGGACCAATTATCAGGTTTTTTTTTGTTGTTGTTGTTGTTTAGACAGAGTCTCACTCTGTCGCCAGGCTGGAGTGCAGTGGGGCAGTCACAGCTCACTGCAACCTCTGTCTCCTGGGTTCAAGTGATTCTCCTGCCTCAGCCTCCTGAATAGCTGGGACTATAGGTGTGTGCCACCACACCCAGCTAATTTTTGTATCAGGTATTTTTATCTTCGGCCAAAGTATTTCAGGTGACACATTAATAACCAAGCTCTTTTGAGAAGGATCCAAGTTGAAACATCCCTTTCCCTGATTTTTTTTTTTTTGGTAGAGATCGGGGTCTCACTGTGTTGCCCAGGCTGGGAGGATTACAAGCCTAATTCTTCTTTATGTCAAATAGGGTCAGACCAGATTTTCCAGGTGAGTAGTGGAGAGAGTAGCATAATGGTTAAACACACACACTGTGAAGCTGGACTTACTGTTTCACTGTGTGACCTTGAGCAAGTAATTTAGTCTTCTAATACCATGGTGTCCTCATATGTAAAATGAAGATAATCATGCACAACTTATAGATGACTGTGCAATTACCTGGGGCAATATGTGCAACGTGCTTAGAATAGTTTTGACTTACTGTATGTGCTCAATAAATTTTTGCTGTTTTTAAAATACATGTATGCATTAAAAACAGCCCTTTCTGGCAGGAATGTGAAGATTGGCCTTCTCCTGATGTGGTTTGTTTAGGACTCCCCAATCCAGAATCATTTGAGTTTCCATGCAGAGTACCTAGCAATCATTGTGAATACACAATGAACTACTAGACCACTTCATTCTGGCAGAAACTTTGAGTTTTGAGAAAAATGCTCTCATTTACTGAAATCAGGTTGGGAGCATACAATGTTAATGATTTCTACACAAGTATCAACTCTTCAGATATTAGCTTTGTAGTAATAATGCTTTGGGTTTAAGAATTGTAAAAATTTCCCATTGCCAATATAAATTACTTTTTTGTTGTTGTTAGGAGAAGCAGTATAATATAGTGGCTAAATATCAGACTTGGGGAGTGAAAAGTTACTGATATGGGTTGGCTCTGTCCCCCCCCCAAATCTCATCTTGAATTGTAGTTCCCATAATCCCCACACGTGTCATGAAAGGGACCAGGCGGGAGGTAATTGAATAAGGGGGGTGGTTATCCTCACGCTGTTCTCATGATAGTGAGTGAGTTCTCACGAGATCTGATGGTTTTATAAGGGGCTATTCCCCCTTTGCTCAGCACTTCTCCTTCCTGCCACCATGTGAAGAAGGACAGGTTTGCTTCCCCTTCCTCCATGATTGTTAAGTTTCCTGAGGCCTCCCCAGCCATGATGAACTGTGAGCCAATTACACCTCTTTCCCTTATAAATTACCCAGTCTTGGGTATGTCTTCATTAGCAGTGTGAGAATGGACTAATATTGTTGCATTTGAAGTTCAGATCCACTGCCTACCACTGAGAAATCACTGGCTAGATATGCAAACTCCATGAGCCTCAGTTTCTTTACCTGTTATATGAACAGGAACAGCACATGCCCCATGGGGTGGTTAGGGGATTAAATGACACCCTTTGCACAGAGCCCTCCACATGGCAAGAGCCTTGTAGCTTTGAGTCATTGTCCTTATTTAGGGACCATCAGACCCTTCCTTTAATTAACAATAAAAAAGAGCTTCTCATCAGCATAATTGGTTCCTTCCTTATCAGGGTGGACGAGGCCTCTTGGTGGAGACCGCGCATATGTGGCTCCCTGTATGTCCTTCCCCAGTCACACTCCCATTCGGTCCCCCCCAACCCATTCCTTAGCTCCTCAGGCATCCAGCTCCTCCTTGCCGTCATGGCTTTGTTATGCTGCTTCAGCCTGGAGCGCTCTTTCCCCAGCTTGTTTTTGGGACAGCCTTACACTTCAAGACCCCACTCAGGCGTGATCTCTGCTGTGAAGCTTTTCTGATCTCCTCCCCGACCCCCTGCCACTGGGTAGAGTTCATCACCACATTCTCTAAACTGCTTTGGTCCCTGGCAGTTCTCCTTGTTGCACTCCTCTCTTGATGGACTCTGTTGGGTGAGAAGTCTGTTTCTTGTAAAGCCTGCGAGCTCTCAGGGGAATATTCACATCTTAGTCCTCCTTGGCTTCTGAGCAGATGACAGTGCCTGCCATGTGTCGATACTACAATGCCTATTGAATGAATGACATTAGGCTCCATTGATTTTGCCCCTATCTCATAGTCCATGTTATTTTGTTTTTAATACATTTATGGCACTATAATTTACATACTCTAAGATTCAACTGTTAAACCGTACCACTCAATGGCTTTTAGTATTCACAGAACTGGGCAACTTTCACTATAATAAATTTTAGAACATTTTTGTCACTGAAAAAGAAACTCTGTACCTGTTAGCAGTTCCTCCTCCATTTTCTCTCCTCCAAGCCCTAGGAAACCACTAATTGACTAGGTCTCTATAGATTTGCCTGTGATGGAAATTTTATATAAATAGACTCATACAATACTTGGCCTTTTGTGTCTGTCTTCTGTCACTCAGCATCATGTTTTCAAGGTTCATCTGCATTATAGCATGGATCAGTACCTCATTCCTTTATATGGGTGAATAATATTCTGTCATATAGATCACATTTTATTTATTCATTCATAAGTTGATGGACATGGGATGCTTCCACTTTTTGGCTTTTTTTTTTTTTTTTGATGGAGTCTTGCTCTGTTGCCCAGGTTGGAGTGCAGTGGTGCGATCTTGGCTCACTGCAACCTCCACCTCCCAGGTTCAAGCAATTCTCCTGCCTCAGCCTCCTGGGTAGCCGGTATTACAGGCATGCACCACCCTTTCCAGCTAATTTATGTAATTTTTTGTAAAGAAAGGGTTTCACCATGTTGGCCATGCTGGTCTCAAACTCCTCTCCTCAAGTGATCCACCTGCCTCGACCTCCCAAAGTGCTTGGATTACAGGTGTGAACCACCATGCCTGACCACTTTTTGGCTATTTTAGATAATGCTTCTATTGAACACTGATATGTAGGTTTTTATATGGACATATGCTTTCAATTTTTCTGGGTATATACCTAGGGCTTGAAGGTGCTGCTAGATTTTATTTTAATTTTATTTTTTCTGCTCAGAAAACTTTCCTTTTCCCATTTTTCTGATAAAGAGGGTAAGAATTCCCTCCCCTGGCCAAAGAGGGCACATGGCCCTACTAGGGCCAATCATGTGGGTATGAGACCCAGGCCTGGCCTCTCTGATTTATCTGGGACTTTACAGTTGCAATTGTACTTTTGGAGTCATAGGCTAGGAGGAGGGAGTTGGGGCCTCTGGGCATTGGGTCTACCTCATGGTAAAGGTCTGGCTGTTGTGAGAAACACAGAGGCCACACAGAGGCCAGCAGTGAAGCATTGGACCTGCAAAGATAGGACAACTCTGAATCCCTCTCCCATATCCAGGGTGCTGGTCCCTATGGCTCCCCTTCTTCTCCCCAAGACCATGAAAATCCGTAGTTTTCCTCCAAGATACATGTGCTCAAAGCCACTTCTTAGGTTCTTAGTGGCTTCTGACTCTGTTTCTGTCCCTTATAACAGAACAAACTTGAAAATTAGAATGAAGTTGAACCAACATCTTAGTGTTAACAATTTTCAAGGTGGTGTGTAAGCCAATTGTGGTGATCAGAAAATGAACAAGACATGCCCCCTGGTACTCACAGGACTTCTAATGAACTGTACCCATCTCCAAAGTCTAGTCTTTCTAGGATGCATCCTTGATGAAACCCCGAAGTCTGCTGCCGCTAAGAGGTGGGACCATGATCTGGCCCCTTCTCCAGGTGACATCATTTCACAACCAGATGCTTTAAAAAAATACATAAGGGACCTTTCAGGCAGAGGTGTAGGAAGACCAGGACTATTAATGCACGGCTGGCATTTGCACATATTCAATATGTCTGAAGAAAAGTGGTCCACACATTCAGTTTAGGGGGAACATTTCTACTCAAAACAAAAGTCAAAGTGAATAAATGAGAGCATTTCAGGAAATGTTTGAACTTTTAAAGAAAGGAGGTAAGAAAGCTGCGGTTTATCACAATTGTGTTCCTTCCACAGCAGGATCTTTTCATTCCTCTACCAATCTCTTTTGAAAGGAAGAGTAAAGGAGGAAGAAACACGTGTAGTAGTTCTGTTGATGGGCCAGCCCCTGGAATGCAATGAAAATGTGTTCAGAGGGGTAAGCCTTCCCTCTCCCTGGTTGAAAATGTTAGCCAGCCCAGGACCAGTCACCTCAATATTGGTTTAAAAAAAAAAGTCCAGTGGTCTTTCCTAAATTAAAACAGCACATCTGTGATGGTTGATACTAGATGTCAACTTGATTGGCTTGAAGGATGCCTAGATGGCTGGTAGAGTATTGTTTCTGGGTGTGTCTGAGAGGGTGTTACCAGAGGAGATGGACATTTGAGTCAGTGGACTGGGAGAGGAAGACCCTCCCTCAATGTTGGTGGGCACCATCCACTCAGCTGCCAGCGTGGCTGAAACAAGGCAGGTGGAGGAGGATGGGATGACCTTGCTTGCTGGGTCCCCTGGTTTCCTTCTTTCTTCTGTGTTAGATGCTTCCTCCCAATCCTCCTGCCCTTGGGTATCAGATTCCGGGTTCTAAGACCTTTGGACTCTGGGACTTGTACCAGTGGCTTCCCAGGGGCTCTCGGGCCTTCTGCCACAGACAGAAGGTGGCACCGTCAGCTTCCCTAGTTTTGAGGCTTTCTGATACCAACTGAGCTACTATCGGCTTCTCTCATCCCCAGATTACAGACAGCCTATGCTGGGACTTTGCCTTGTGATCCTGTGATCCTGTGAACCAATTCTCCCTAATAAACTCCCTTGCATATATACGTACATCCTATTAGTTCTGTCCCTCCGGAGAACCCTAATACACCATTAGACTATTAATCAAAATTCTAAATATTATGAAATATCAAGTGATTATCTTCAGCCTGGAAATCTGCAGTGAAAAGGATTTCTTCTCTCTTTCTGCTGTCACTCAGCCCCTGCCCGCCAGCTAGGTTCTCATACTGCAGACTGGAATAGAGACACAGAAGGAAAGCGGCAGGAAAGATGATAAGTGAACCCCTCGCCTTCTCAAGCTGGCTGCATTCTCTGGGCCCTGGCAGAAGTTTCCTCCTTCTTTGGGCCCTGTGAAGGTTCCCTGCTCACATTTCAGTGGGTAGAATTCTCTGCAAGCTCCTGAATCAATTAATGAGACTCGCACAGCCCCAGAGAGAATCATGTCCTAAGATTAGCACATTCACCCAGGAAGCTGAATTGGAGCTAGATAGAAACAAAAGGACTGCACGTTGGGGGAAGTTCCAGGGTGAGGGGGAAGTTCCAGGGTGAGGGACAAGTGCAATGGACTGAATGTTTGTGTCCCTTCAACTTTCCTATGTCAAAATCCTGATGCCTGGTTTGATGTTATGAGGGATTGGGGCCTTGGGAGGTAATGAGGCCATGAGGGTGGAGCCCTCATGAATAGGATTAGTGCCCTTCAAAAGGGAACCCCAGACAGCTCTCTAGCCCTCTTTCCACCATTTGAGGACACAGGGACAAGCTGGCAATCCAGACAAGGACCCTTCCAGAACCCTATCACACAGGCAACTTGATCCCAGCCCTCCATCCTCCAGAAGCACGAGAAATACATTTCTGTTGTTTATAAGCCACCCAGTCCACAGGACTTTGTTGTAGCCGCCCCAAGTGACTAAGATGGTGAGTTCCTCATCTTGGGTTACACTGGCTTACTCCTGACCATGACGCCCTGTGCCACTGGAGACAGCATCTTTGGGAAAGAGTTCTGCAAGGAGGTGGCATGTGCGCGGAGAGAGACCTGAAAGAGAATCAAATAAAGAATAGAGAGAGGAAGATGTCCTGAGGGAGGAGGGGTGGAATCTCTGGGCCTGCATCTTGGACAGGCTTAGGCACAGGGTTGATTTAATATGACCACAGCTTCTCATGTTAGGACTGTTCTATTTATTTTATTTATAGAATCACATTGGGCTAGGCGAGGTGGCTCACGCCCATAATCCCAGCACTTTGGGAGGCTGAGGTGACGGATCACGAGGTCAGGAGTTTGAGACTAGCCTGGCCAACATGGTGAAACCCCGTTTCTACTAAAAATACAAAAAATCAGCTGGGCATGGTGGTGCACACCTGTAGTCCCAGCTACTCAGTAGGCTGTGGCAGAAAAATCTCTTGAACCAGGGAGGTGGAGGTTGCAGTGAGCCGAGATTGCACCACTGTACTCCAGCCTGGGTGACAGCGTGAGACTCTGTCTCAAAAAAAAAAAAAAAAAAAAAGAAAGAAAGAAAGAAAAGAAAAGAATTACATCAATTTTAATTTTTCTTTTGCTGGCTAATGTAAGGAAAATAATAACACCAAAGAGTTCCTTTGCATTTCAGTTTCAAAAATATTTCCTATGTGGGCAAGAAATGGTGGTCAGAGGCAGCTGATTTTTCCAGAGCCGTATTCAGGAAGGTTTTCCACAAGTTTCGTGTGCGGGTCTTATATGTGGGTACAAGTTCATGGGTTCTCAAAATTAGCTTCTGGGCTGTTCTTTCACACCGGAGGAAGTATATTGATTGGCCACGGAATTAACACCTGGAGAATTGGAAATGTGTCCTGGAATTCTTCCTGTCTGATTTTAAATCCTACCGAGTCAACTAGTATATTTATATTTATTAGAGTTTAGTCACATCCATCTCAGGAGGGCCCCGTGGTGTTGGCTTCTGGAGAAGAGTGGAAGCAGAGCCCTGGCACACACCGAACATGAATTAAGACCATCTATCCAACCTCTTCCAAAGCTTTCAGGTTCACTCACATTTATCTCCCGCCATCCATTCTCCACGGAGCAGGCGGAGAAATCTTTCAGAACATAGATTATATTCTGTCACTTCCCTGCCAAATCCCTCACCATTGGAGGCTCAGAGGAACATCTGAGACCCTCATCATGACCCACAGAACCCCAAAAGACCCTACCTGCCTCCCACCTACCACCGTCGCTAGCACTTGGCTACACTGGCTTGCTCCTGACCATGACACCCTAAGCCTGTGTAGACAGCATTGTTGGGAAACAGTTCAGCGAGGAGGTGACATGTGAGCTCAGAGAGACCTGAGGGAGAAGAAGACAAAGAAGAGAGATGGGGCAGATGTCCCGAGGCAGGAGCAGTGGAAACGCTGGGCCTGCATCCTCATGTCCACTGCACTGTAAGATCCTTCTGTTTCCTGTCCTTCAAAACACTCCTTACAATCTGAAATAATAGTGAGGATGTATTTATTTGCTTTCTGTCTCACTCACTAACATGTAAGTTTCCTGAGCAGAGAGACCTTGCTGGCTGCTGCTGCAGAACCTAGAAGCCAGCATGACACAGCCTATGTCCTCAGGCACGTTTGTGGAATGAATGAGGAGTACACAGGCCACTCACCAGCGACTATCCCCCAAAGAGACGGCCCTGTGTGTTCACCAGACCCCTGGCGTTCTTTCTGCCCAGAAGCGCCCTCTGTATCATCTTTTGCATCATCTGCAAAGCCAAGCTTGCTTTGATTCCAACCCCGCGCCCTTTCTCCAAACTGGCTGGCTCCTTATAGACTCCCCCAGCAACAGATGGGGACCTCTACTACCAGCTCTTGGCTGTGGAACTGACTTGTTGAATTTGAATCCTAGCTCTGCCACTTTGTAACCCTTCCATGGAGAGCTTAAAACTTGGGGGCACCATGGATGGTGACATGGATGGTGACACCCAGGAAGTCTGCAGGTCTCTGGGTGGGGGCTGTCTACCTGCCCAGGTGGCAGGGTTGCTGGGGGTTGCTCTATGGGAAGGGGCTACATGACCGGAGTGTGTTGTAGCTGAGGATGTTGAGTGTCTCTGTTAGCAGGTGTGGACCATGCTAGTGCAACCGCATGCTTTATTCTCCAAACAGGGATGCTTTTATGAATAAAACAGTTGCTATTACTAATTATCCCACAACTGCCCTGGGCAAACAGGGGCTTGTGGTCATCTGCCCACGCAGGATGGAGAGCCGGCCTGGAACCTTTTTGAGGGCTGTGCAGAGGGGGCCGTGCTGGGAACAATGTCACCCTAACACTGACAGTGTACTGGGGCAGCCAGCAGGATGAATAGAAGCTGAATGAGAGCTCAGGAAAAGTCAGCGGAAGCAAAATGTGCCTGGGGCAGGACGTGATTCTCTCAGTTGGCACAGGTCTCATTAATTAATGCAGCAGCTTGCGGGGAATTCTGCCCATTATAACAGGAACCCCTTGACCTGTATCCCTTGGAGAGAGAGAAAAGTCTATAGCCCTTCCACATTCTGGTGTTTAAATGGTCCTAACATTTCACATTACAATCTTTTGTGACTATTTCCCTATATATGTTCTTCTAGGTGTCGGCTGTCACCTGCTTAAGTGGCTCAAAAGCTGCTGGCAGAAAATACATGATTCCGACAGATGCACGGTATTGAGCCCTGCAGCGAATTGTGTTAGAGCAACGGAACCATGTGTAGTTTATGACTCAGTCATACAAGGCGCTGGGGCTCGCCGGCAAATTTGCACTTATAAATGGGTATTTAGAGCAAAACAGAAATGCCTAATAGCTAAGCAGTCTTCTAAATTCATCTCAAGGAAATAGCCCCCAGGGGTATCAGATGTTTCTAAATGGAGGAGATTAGGCAGTTTGAATGAGAAGCCTCGGTTTAGGTGACTGCTCGGAGGATGCTTTCGGACTATTTTATTTGAGCAAAACCAAGGTCAGGGCCAGGGCGAATATTCGAAGATGAAGTAAGTTTTGGAATCCGATTTGAAGAGAGTGTACATTAATTATATTAACGTGGATTTTAGTCAATATTTGGGTGGCTCTATCTGTTTAGTTTGGTGACTCTTACTAAATTGACCCATGTGAAAGGGCTGATATCTGATCACTTTCACCGATACGATTACAATGTCATATGACTAAGCATGATAGATGGATGTAATTTGTGTTCAATACACTTCTTGGGATGACTTTGTGATAAAAAATGGTGACTGTTATAAATTTTGGGTCTTGTTATATAGTGATCTCTCTAAGTTTAGATTAAATTAGAGTTAGTAAATTAGAGTTAAACTTTAATTCCTTCACAGGACAAAATTACTACAGTTCTCCATGCAAAGATAAGAATCTCTTATGAGAATCTTCCTTTTAACTCCTCAATCAATTATTGTTTTTTGCTAGAGCCTAAAATAGAGTGAAATGTTTTCACTCACTCAGCTCCCGTTCTTTTTTCTCTAATTCACTCCTCCCTTCTTCCACCCTAGTGACCTGAACACTGGATAGAACTTTCCAAAATCTGATGTATCCAATAGAATCCTCCCCGACTCCATCCACCCCCTCCATCCCTCACCCTCCCAGCCCCACCCCTAAGGAATGGCCATGCCCTGACCATTTTGACTACACGCTTTGCAGACCTGACCTCATTTGTTCCTTATAGAAGTCAGGGAGGGTGTTGCTGCTATTACTATCTCCATTTGGCTAGTGTGGAAACTGACGCACAGAGCGCGAGGATCCTGCTCACGGTCACACAATTACTCAGTGGCACAGGAAGAAGACATCTCATTCTGGTGTATCTGACCCCAACCCCTGTCTCATCCTCTGTGCGGAGCCATGTCTTCTTTCTGCATGCCCCATTGCACAGGTCGTGTGTACGTCTCCCTTGAAGAGTGAAGTGGGGCCTTCCAGAAAGTAAAGATGTGGGGCCTGTTCTCTGGGGTCTTTCAGGCAGGTTAGAGCCAGGAGAGACCCAGAAAGTAATGCTCAAACAGCACAGAGGTAAGATGACCGCAGAGGATTTGCATGTACAAACCAGAAGAATTTTTATCTTTCAAAGGCTTAGGAACTTCAGAGATGAGTCTAAAATTGGCTTGCAAAAATAAGAATATTTTCAAAAGGCTGCACTATTTCTGATAATGAAAGTTAAGACACATAATTTAAAGAACCTAGGCTGGGTGTGGTGACTATTTCCCTATATATGTTCTTCTAGATGTCAGCTGTCACCTGCTTAAGTGGCTCAAAAGCTGCTGGCAGAAAATACATGATTCCAACAGGAATCATGCCTGTCATCCCACACTTTGAGAGGCCAAGGCGGGTGGATGACTTGAGGTCAGGAGTTTGAGACCAGCCTGGCCAACATGGTGAAACCCCATCTTTACTAAAAATAACAAAATTCAGCCGGGTGTGATGGCAGGCCCCTGTAATCCCAACTCCTCAGGAGACTGAGGCAGGAGAATCGCTTGAACCCGGGAGGTGGAGGTTGCAGTGAGCCAAGATCATACCACTGTACTGCAGCCTGGGCAACAGAAGGAGACTCTGTCAAACAAACAAACAAACAAACAAACAAAAAAACCTGGAAGTTTCTTATAACACAGGGTTTTGTAAACTACTTTTTGTCATTAACTCAACATATTGTTTGCCATTTATATCTTGATTTCTAATAATACAGGTGGCTTAATGTACTGAAGGAAGGGTATTCGATTCTGTATTCTAGAATACGGTTTGTGCATAAGCTCTGGAAGTTATTGCTATGTAGTAGGTCCCCTGAGCTATCCAAAAGGCTTAGCAGGTCTCATCTGGTATTTTAAGTGCCCAGCATCTTGTAACTGCTCAGTAAATAGCTGTGAAAAAAATGTGCTCAACAATATTTGCTGACTACAGCAAATTGCTCTAGGAATTCAGGATGCAGCTGTGAAAAAAAAAAGTTCCTCCTCTAAGGAGCTTAGATAGTAATGATGAGGAATAAATGCAATAAGCAAATTAACGTATTAAAATAAAATAGGTCGTAGTAAATGCTGTGAAGAGAAATGAAACGTTCTTCATACTGAGTCGGGGAGGGTGACCACTCACAGAGAGAGGCCTGAATGAAGGGAGTGAAAAAAAAGTTTTCTTCCTACAAATGAGGGAGAGGGAGAAAGAAAGAGGGAGAGGGAGAAAGAAAGAGGGAGAGGGAGAGGGAGAGAGATGGAGAGGGCAGAGGGGAGAGAGAGAGGGAGAATTTATTAGCGAGTAGGCATTACTAATCCTCATGCATGTAAAAGTACCTTGAATATGTGTATAAGGTCTGGACAGAGTTTCATTCAACTTTGTATAATAAAGTGGAAGAGAGAACAATGAAAAATTCTCTTCTTTTTAAGAGGTAAATAGATGTACCCTGGGATTGTTTCTGGTATTCCTTGTGGGAGACACCTGAGCTAATTCCAGAGGCACGTGCCCACAGCTCCGAGGTCAGGAGCTCGGGATCCTTGGGTTGTGAAATCAAAAGACCTGGTGCCTCCTGGATGGATGATATTTCAAGGAGATGCCCTCGGGAGGGTGGGGAGGCAGTTCCTTTCTCATTAAAGATAATTTCATCATTTTACTTTTACACAGGCAGAGGGATCAACGACCCCTGCACAGGCTAGGAGGTGGGAGTGCATTCTGTGTGTCTGAAAAGCATCAGGGAAGCCAGAGTGGGAGGAAAGGAAAGAAAGGAGGGAGGACGGGAAGAAGGAGAGAAGAGTGTTACAGAAGGAGGGAGCAGAGAGGAACGAGTGGGGAGCATACAGGAGAGAAAGAAGAGGGAAAAAGAAGAGAGAGAGAGGGAGAAGAGATGATGGATGGAGGAGGACAAGGAAGGAAGGAAAAGGGAGAGGTGAAGGGAGGGAGAGGAGAAGGGACAGAGGAAGATATAGGGCAGAAGAGAGAAAGGAGAGAAGAGAAAAGAAGAGAGGAACTAAGGATGAAATGGAAGAAGGAATGGAGAGAGGAAATGATGGAGGGAGGGAGAGAGAAAGGATGGAAAGTAGGGAGGGGGAGTGTGTGTTTGTTCCTTTTTAATCCTGAGTAATAGTCCATGCTGTGGATGTGTTGCAGTTTGTTTAACCATTTTTTTCCATTGAAGGATATCTGATCTATTTCCAGGTTTTGGCAATTATCAATAAAGCTGCTGATACTGTTTGGATGTCCCCTCCAAATCTCATATTAAAATGTAACCCCCAGTGTTGGAGGTGGGGCCTGGTGGGAGGTGACTGGGTCATTAGGGATGGGTTTCTCATGAGTGGTTTAGCACCATCCTCTTGCTGCTGTTCTGGAGAGAGTGAGTGAGTTCTTGGAGACCTGGTTGTTTACTCGCGTGAAGCACCTCCCTCTCCTGCTCTGTTGCTTCTGCTCTCTCCCTGTGATATGCCTGCTTTTGTTTTGCCTTTCAATGTGAGTAAAAGCTCCCTGAGGCCTCCCGGAAGCCAAGCAGATGCCTAGCATCAGACTTGTACAACCTGCAGAACCATGAGCCAATAAAGACTCTTTGCTTAATACATTACTTAGTTTCAGGTCTTTCTTTTTCTTTCTTTCTTTCTTTCTTTCTGTTTCTTTCTTTCTTGTTTCTTTCCTTGTTTCTTTCTCTCTTGTTTCTTTCTTTGTTTCTTTCTCTTTCTTTCTTTCTTTCT
The DNA here is from genome assembly GCF_028885655.2 of Pongo abelii. Lineage (NCBI taxonomy): Eukaryota > Metazoa > Chordata > Mammalia > Primates > Hominidae > Pongo > Pongo abelii. The sequence goes on from NC_071995.2 coordinate 124,811,115, forward strand.
TTCTTCCTTTCTTCCTTCCTTCCTTCCTTTCCTTCCTTCCCTCCTTCCTTCTTTCCCCTTCCTTCCTTGCTTTCTTCCTTCTTTCCTTCCTTCCTTCGTTCCTTTGTTCCTTCCTTCCTTCGTTCCTTCCTTTCTTTCTTTTCTTTCTTTCTTTTTCTTCCTCTCTTTCTTCCCATCTTTCTTTCTTTCAGACAGAGATTCACTCTATCGCCAGGCTGGAGTGCACTGGCACGATCTCGGCTCACTGCAACCTCCACACATCCCAGGTTCAAGCGATTCTCCTGCCTCAGCCTCCTGAGTAGCTGGGACTGCAGGTGTGCACCACCACGCCTAGTTAATTTTTGTATTTTTAGTAGAGATGGGGTTTCACCATGTTGACTAGGATGATCTCAATCTCTTGACCTCGTGATCCACCCACCTTGGCCTCCCAAAGTGCTGAGATTACAGGCATGAGCCACCATGCCCAGCCAGGTATTTTTTTATAGCAATGCAAGAACGGACCAACATAGTTGCTATGAAAATTTATACACAGGTTTGTGTGTGAACCTGTTTTCATTTCTCTGGAATAAATACCCAGGGGTGCAATTGGTGAGTCACATGGTAAGTACATACATTACTCATTTTTAATTTTACACCAACACACTTTATAATTGTATTTTATCGTACATATATTTTAATCACAAATCAGCTTGAAATAATATATTTGAATTTTAGTTTTTTACTGATACTTAGTATTTTATAAATAATGCTTGACGGAAACTCTGCCAGGTTGCTGCAATTGACTGTAAACCCTTCTGAACATGATTTTCCTCCCACAGTGAGAGAAAAATAATTTTCAGGTAATTTTGTTGGGCCGGGAGTAGTGGCTCATGCCTGTAATCCCAACACTTTGGGTGGCTGAGGTGGGTGCATCATTTGAGTTCAGGAGTTCAAGACCAGCCTGGCCAACATGGTGAAACCTTGTCTCTACTAAAAATACAAAAATTAGCTGGGCATGGTGGTGGCCACCTGTAATCCTAGCTACTTGGGAGGCTGAGACAGAGAATTGCTTGAATCCAGGAGACAGAGGTTTCAGTGAGCCAAGATTGTGCCACTGCGCTCCAGCCTGGGTGGCAGAGCGAGACTTTGTCTTAAAAAAAAAAAGTTTTGTGTGTACTGATTAATGTGCAAACATACACAAATATACACATACTACATTTTTGTTGAATAAAATAATGTATACATGTTTTTCACAGGTGATAGCAGATGTTGCCAATAATAGTGTCCATTTATATGTCTTTAAAGATGTCACAAAAGGAAATGCACCCTGAGTAGTGGAGTTTCTGTGTCTTGGCTAAAGTTTTTGAAGACTTCCAGCAGTTTTCCCTGACACTTGTCATAAGCACATCATGAGCATGGTGCCTCAGTTATTTGGAGTGGCTCTTGTCTCTGAAACCTAGGGCTGCAACTTTTCTTGATACACGTACTTTTAAATTTGCATTTACTCAGAAGGCTGTGTTGGCAGGCTTTATTCAATAATTTCATATATTTATTTGCTATGTATCTGCTCTGTCTTATATGTTATCTACTTACTTTTTCTTATTTAAGGCATAAAACTTGGGAAAACAGGAAACATGGGGAAAGATAACATGGTTATGAGTCAACAGAGGTGCTCCTCCTGCTGCTCCCTCCTGGACTCACCGCATCAGGCTTCTCTCTCAAATGTAGACATTGTCTGAAGGTTCACATTGTCATGGGGATCCAGCGAATGAAGACAGTAAATCCTTGACTTTTAATTTTAACAACTTTAATTCATCTAAGTATAAAATAGGAAAGTTCCAGAAGATATGTGGCCTGGAACTGTTTTGAGTTTTCTTTTCCCCAGAAAATTTTAAAAATCTAGTTTTTATGGACTGAGGGAAGGCATCATGTGGACAGGAGACACATTTATTTTGAAAGACCCCTAAGCTCTGTCAAAGTATGTGGCATCCACTGTCAGTTTCAAAGATGTGTAGAAGCTAACTCAGTCTCTGATAACTTTCCCTTCTCCATTCCAGCGAACACATGGATCAACCTATACCAAGAACCTACTTTAGCTATTTGTTTTTATGCCATCTGGTAGAACTGCCCATCACAAAGACCAATGCATTGACCATAAGTGATTCTCAATTGCAGAGCATACGGCATCCCTAAGGAGCATTTGTAAGGGTGTGGGGGCATTTGTAGTTGTCACAATGAATGGAGGGTGTTGTGGCATCTACTGTCTATGGAACTGAGGGATGTTAAATTCCCTACAATATGTTGGACTTTTCCATAATATAAAGACCCACCCATCCAAGATGTCATTAGTGCCCCATAGGGCAACCAAGTGGATTGACACCTGTTTGTGTCCCAGGTTTGTGCTCTACCAACATCTGACCAGTCAGTCACTTTCAGACCATCCACTTCCCCCTATTCAATGGCCCTTATATGCAAAGCTGCCTTTGCTAGAATGTAGAGTAGAGCCTTCTTCAGAGAGTTTGAGTAATTGATCAAGATCACATAATTAGTGAGTTTCACGATTCCTTGTCTTTCAGATTAAATAGTCGCCCATCATCTGTTTTACTTCTGTAATTCAAAGCTTGTTTTCCTCAATGGCTGATTCTATGCTTTGCAATAAATACAATTAATTAGTACATGGCCTCATATATAGAACTTACATTTACTTTGCATGATGCTAAATTACATGTTACTCTTTTATATTTTTCACAAAATTCTAATTGTGATGTGGGATGATTAAGCACGAAATATGCCTCTACTTGTACCCTGGAATTAGATCCAAGGTATGTTTTTTGTCTCATATTGTTCTACATGTGGCCAAATAATATTAATTATAAGACAATCAGATAAATTTGGCATGCAACTGTCCACAACATGGGTTGTATAAACATTTATACTAAATATTAATTAGTTTGATCATTGTTATTATTATGATCCTGTATCAGTCCGTTTTCATACTGCTAATAAAGACATACCCAAGACTGGATAATTTATGCAGGAAAGAGGTTTAATAGATTCACAGCTCCACGTGGCTGGAGAGGCCTCACAATCATGGTGGAAGGCAAGGAGGAGCAAGTCATGTCCTCCGTGGATGGCAACAGGCAAAGAGAGAGCTTGTGCAGGGAAACTCGCCCTTATAAAACCATCAGTTCTCATGAGACTTCTTCACTATCACAAGAACGGCATGGGAAAGACCCGCCCCCATGATTCAATTACCTCCCACTGGGTACCTCCCACAACATGTGGGAATTGTGGGAGCTACAATTCAAGGTGAGATATGGATGGGGACACAGCCAAACCATATCAGATCCTAATTATTTCTGTGGATAAGTAGATAAAGCCCTGATCAGCAATGGAGAGACAGCATCAAATCACACTTCTGAGTGCTATTGCCTTGTGGCAGGCACTTAACCTGTCTGCCCTCATCTTGCCCATCTACAAAATGGGAACATGCTGCCAATGTTAGTCAAGTGGTGACCAACATCCCAGTTTCCCACAGACTAGAGAAGATGTACTGCCCTCCCAAATTAAAATGGAGACCATTAGCACAATCACGGTCATTTCTTAAATACCTTATAGACTTACAGTGGAGAACTTAGTACCTTTCATAAACTTTGATTGGATGACTGAGAGTTTTCTAATTTTCAGCTCACGAAATGGTCAAAATGGCACAGACTTCAAATCCCCAGGGTCTGAGGCTCGATGGCACTATCACTGAGAATGGAGGCCGGCCCAGGCTGTGCCGGATTCCAGCTGAATCCAGGGCTCTCATGCTCAGGCATCCAGCAGGATGAGTCAAGATTTTATTGGTGCTCTTGTTTTGAAGTTGGATAAAAGCAATGCTATATGTTTTTCAAAATACGCACATCTAAAGCTGTAGTGATTCTCATTCCAGCACAATGCATTGCTAGTAGTGGATTTCAGTGTGATACAGTTTGGTGTTTAAAGTGATTAAGATTTGGAATCGGAATATCCATTCACTCAATGTAATATATTAGGGTCCTCAGAGGAAAATGTTAGATGCTTCTAGTCACAAATATAAACCGTAAATCAGGAGATTTGTTCTAATTGTATAATTGTACAATAATTAATGTGAGTTGTGCTACCTTGTTTGATCCATCACCTATTGTCCTAATTTCCCTTTATTTATTTCACAGATGTTCCTAAACTCCCCTTATTAGAGCTGCTGAGCCTTTAGTATCATGTATATGCATCTATTAATAAACATGTACAAATATTTATCCTCTACTGAGTTTCCACTGTTTTAAAACACTTTCTCTATGTCTTAAGACAGAAAATTCAGGCCGGGCGTGGTGGCTCACGTCTGTAATCCCAGCACTTTGGGAGGCCGAGGCGGGCAGATCACGAGGTCAGGAGATTGAGACCATCCTGGCTAACACGGTGAAACCCTGTCTCTACTAAAAAATAGAAAAAAATTAGCTGGGCGTGGTGGCGGGCGCCTGTAGTCCCAGCTACTCGGGAGCCTGAGGCAGGAGAATGGTGTGAACCCAGGAGGCAGAGCTTGCAGTGAGCCGAGATCGTGCCACTGCACTCCAACCTGGGCAACAGAGCAAGAGTCTGTCTCCAAAAAAAAAAAAAAAAAGACAGAAAATTCAGAGATCACTGTTTCCCATGTGATTGTTAGAATCATAAACAACACAGTTTATCAGCGACAAGTTTGAATAATCTCTGATTTCCCTCAACCCTTTTCTAGATCCAAAATTCAGAGGAAATATTGGTGTCTTGATTTTATTTTTTTATCATCACCAAAATGTGTTGAGACAATCAAGTTTAATTATTCCTGTCTGAATTCTAGAAGAGTCCAGTCTAGTTGGATGAGACAATGCTCAATGATATTCCCAGGATTCTGTGATTGCAAATGTGATGAGAGTCAGCAGGAGCCAGAGGAGCCGGCCAGGGTGGATGGGAGGGCAGGGCCTGGGGTGTGCAGGAGCTGCAGGCATTCCTGCCCATAACCTGAAGGTTGCTCAGTGGCTGGACTCTCACTGAAACTGCACAGGGAGAGGATGAAGCCCAATAACCCCTTTCCCAGACCCTTATTCTTCTAGTTCTCTCATGTCTTTTTCCTGTATCTGTGACAATGTGGCCTTATGTCGCACTCACTGCGGTCCAGAAACTGCCTGAGCACCTTTACACCTATGTTCCCATTTAATCACCTAAGAATCTTTTTTTTTTTTTTTTTTTTTTTGAGATGGAGTCTCACTCTGTTGCCCAGGCTGGAGTGCAGTGGCATGATTTTGGCTCACCACAGCCTCCGCCTGCTACGTTCAAGCGATTCTCCTGCCTCAGCCTCCTGAGTAGCTGGGATTACAGGCCCCTGCCACCACGCCTGGCTAATTTTTGTATTTTTAGTAGAGATGGGTTTTGCCATGTTGGCCAGACTGGGTTCGAACTCCTGACCTCAGGTGATCCGCCCTCCTCAGCCTCCCAAAGTGCTGGGATGACAGGCTTGAGCCACCCCACACGGTCATCCTAAGAATCTTAAGGGGAAGGTGCAATTGTGCCCATTTTCCAGATGAGAGAATTGAGGCAGAGACAGGGATAAAGCTACTTGCCCAAGACCTCACAGTTTGTAAGAAGCACAGCTGGATACAAGCACAGACATAGTGCATGGAGCGTCAGACATCACCAGTCCTGGGCACTGCCTCTGGAGCAGTTGCCACTTCTGAGTCAGGGCATTGGATGTAGCTGCCAGTTGCCAGGATAGATTCTGTGTGGCCCCTTTATGGTTCCACTGGTTTCTGCTTAAAGCCCCACACAGGGGCATCGAAATAGGGCAGCCCAGTGCACTGGTCTGGGTCCTGATGTGAGGGAGACACAAGAGACGTTTCAGCTTCCGGTGGGAGTATCTGAAGTGTCCCCAGGCAGAGCAAAGGGTTTCAGACGTTGGTGGGATACAGGTGATGTGGATGTTCCAACGCTGTGACTGGCGCTGTGCCATCTGTTCTTTATTTAAGGACAAAATTTGCAAAATATATAGTACGGCTGAACATCATTTCCTTAACTCTCTCTGAATTTTGCTTCCTTTAAACGGCTGAAAATAATAAGAAAGTCTAGCACGTAGAGAGCAGATACAATGTGCCAAGTACTCTTCGACTACACATACCCACACCCACATAAAACATATACATATAACATATAACACACTCATATATGCAGTGCACACACAATCTTCACAAGCCTGAATTTGTTGCTATTATTATCATCCCTGTTTCAGAGATGAACTTAAGACACAGAGGTGTTACACTGAATGAAGTTTGGCCTAAAGCTGCCCCATGCATGTGTTAAGTTTGTCCTTAAAGGGTTCTCGGTACACAGTGAAATGTAACCTAACCTGATACGTAAACAGACTCCAACTTAACTTGGAATTACACGCTTGTAACAAGTACCCGAGTCTCAGCTAATCACAGCGGCTGAACCTCCAGCCAATCAGAGACTGAGCCTGCCAGAACATGACCAGTTAGGCAAATGCGGGCTACAGCCAATCAGGCTTTTCCATTTGTCACTTCCTTTCCTCTGGCTATAAATGGGACCTGCGCCGGTGGGGGAAGTTTTCCCAACCATTTTCTGTTTGGGTTGTAGCCTGATTCTAGAACTGCAGTTAAACCCAATGAAGATCTACAAAACTAGATTCATTGTAATTTTGTCTTTTAACAGAGGAGTCACCTACACAATTTCTTTATTCTTGTAGTTGGAGAGTGGTGAAAGGTGGAACCAGGATTCAAATTCAGAACATCTGGCTTTGTGGCCCCAGCGCCTGTGCTCTAACTACTGCCTGGCACTGTTCTGTCTTCCACGTGCTCTGTGTGCAAACTTGGTTCAATTTAGCGCCTCTGTGTTTAAGTTTATCTCTGAGATGGAGATGATGATAATAGCAACAAACTCTGTGCTGTGAGGATTTTGTGTGTGTGTGCACTATGTGTGTGTGTGTTCTATGTTACATACATGTGTTTTGTATGCCTGGGTGTGTTTATTGTTTGGAGAGGCACAGGGAATAAAATCTCACCATTAACTTCACCTCTTTCCACCCAAGTGGCATCAGCCAGTCTCTCTCTCTCTTTCTCTCTCTCTCTCTCTTTCTCTGTCTCAGATTCTTAGTTGCTGTATCCAGGAATTTCCCTTTAATTGCTCTGCCAGTAGGTATTGATATCTTCGTATTGTTTGGTAAATTACATGCATCCAACCTACAGAAGGACTCATTGCATTTGTTTAGCTTCATTAAATCTTCCTTGAAAGTGTTTAACAGCCCCTTTTTATTTTTAATAACTTGGATGAGAAGCATTGAAAGTACTGGAACAGAAGTAGTGAAGAATACATTATTAACTCACATTTACATAAAAAGTAGATTGAAACGTAGGAAGGAGAGTAAATAGTTCGTCAGGTGAAACCATTGCCTGGTGTAAGGAACATATCCTGTGATGTGGGCTTCAAGCACTCTAATGTTTTCCTTGTAGCCACGTGTCACAGTTGTAACTAACAGATTTTGTATCATCCCTACTGAATTGTAAATTCTGAGGGCAAGGACTGAAATTTTTTATTTATTTTCATGCTCTCATAGCACAGACCAGTGTTTGGAACATCAGAGGCATCAGCAATACTTGTTGGAGGAATAAACAAATGGATGAATAAACATAGATCTAGTCAGATAGGTTATCTTGAAAACCAGTAAATGCAAGCTCCATTACTTTTCCGTGATGACTTAGCTCTGGTCCTGCGTGTGGGCTACCATATTAGGGTTATTAATATCAGAAATCAACCTGGATACTAAGACTCCATCCTCTTTCATTTAGGCAAAGGCAATGTTGTGTCTGTTCCCACTCTGTGTCCCCAGCAGGCATCATTGAGGTAGAAGATCAGTAGGATGTGTTTTCATGACAGAATGTAGCAAAGACACCAGCTAAAACCAGCTTGGACTAGGAATGATAATGCATTTGCATGCTATGGGACACTGCCACCAGCACCGTGACAGTTTACAGATGTGATGACAATGCCTGGATGTTACCTTATATGGTTCTGGAAATCTCCGCCCCCTTTCTAGAAACTTTGTGAATAACCTGCCCCTTATTTAGCATATACTTAGGAGTAGCTATGAACATAGCTAGCCAGCAATCCCTGAGTGCTACTCTGCCTATGGGGTATCCCTGCTCTGCCTATGCAGCAGGCACTTAACTGTACACTGTCACTCTAATAAACTTGCTTTCTTTCACTGTTGGCTTGCTCTTGAATTCTTTCCTGAGCAAACCTAAGAACCCGCTGAGATGAGCCCCAATTTGGGGGTTTGCTTGCATCATCACTAATCAATCACAGCATTCTCACTGAGGTGGGACCAGGTCTCAGACTCCCTGTGAACACCTGAGCCCATGTTGATACAACCAATTTATCAGAGTTAACAGGGTAGCCGGACACCCTCTCTAGAGGCAAGAGGCAGAGAGCGAATTTGGAGAAGGTGACTGCTAGGTAAATCAGCAGAAGAAGGGAGGGCTCTGGGGCTTCTTCATTGTGCTTCAAACCTCCAAAGTTGGGATCATTCTGCAAGATGATTTCTTCATTGCTCAAAATCAGTTTGCATTTCCCTGGGTATAACCACACTCCTGGTCTGGCAAGCAAGCAGGTGATACAACAGTGTTAATTATTTTAAATACTGTTTCTATTACTAGAATGGAGAAGAATACACTTTCCCCCTTATATTACCTTTTTATTGACTCAAATAAAAACCATCCAGAAAACAATTGCCCTCCATTAAACATAAGTATTCAGTCACGTAAATGAGCAAGGTTATTATGATGTGCTACGTTAATAGAGGCAATCAAAAGTGAAAAGCAGGAAATAAATAACCAAGCACAGGTGTCATCATAACAAATTCACCAAGAGCAGAAGTGAGTGGTCCAAGTTAGATAAGAAATACTTCACAGAACAGCATCCCTGGAAGAGGTCATGGGTAGCAGATCCCAATGCAGCCACTTTGCCTTTGGGTGGAGAATTGCATCTTGCAAAATTGGACCTCTATAGCTGACTTTTAAGGACAAAGATTGTTAGGTGTGCCCTCTGCAGGGAATAAATCACATAGCCATCTTGTCTTGTCTTCTATAAAATAAAAGGAACACAATGGGGGTTTTGTTGTAGCAGAGTGTACCGTGCCATGCTCAGAGCTTGAGCAACGTAAGAGTCAAAGATGTAGCTTCCCTCTTGCTTTGATACAGACACATTCCAAAGCCCTAGCAAAATGCATGGGTTTCAGTTCGTGCTGGTTTGCTGTAGTTTGGGTTTTAGGCAAGGGATGGGTATTATCATTGGATATTACTGGAATATCCTTTCCAGTCTGATCTATCTAATACCAGGTCCCACGCTTTGAAGCACACTTATCAGCTTTCAACCAGGAGTCTTGTTCTGTTTATCCCTAAACTGAGAGTACAATATTACTTAATTTATAATGCTTTGTTTGAACCAATTTACTACTTATCTTTATTTATTTCACAGAAGATCCTGAATAGTTCTCACTGAAGTCAATAAATTTTTTATTCCATATGCACGTAAGCCATAATATTTGCAAATGCTCTTTCTAGACTGCATCTCCATAGTTTTGCAAAGTACTTTTTTTAAAAATTATTTATTTATTTATTTATTCTTATTACACTTTAAGTTTTAGGGTACATGTGCACAACGTGCAGGTTTGTTACATATGTATACAAAGTACGTATTTTTCTGAAGCAAGAAGATTCATATACATTTGACCTTGAACAACACAGGTTTGAACTGCACGGGTCCACTTATACGTGGATTTTCTTCCATCTCTGCCATCCTGAGACAGCAAGACCAACCCCTCCTCTTCTTCCCCAGTCTACTCAATGTGAAGACCTTTATAATGATCCACTTCCACTTAATGAATATAAAAATGTATTATTTCTCTTTTTTATAATTTTCTTAAGAACTTTTTTCTCAAGTTTATTTTGTGTTAAGAATACAGTGTATAATACATATACAAAATATGTGTTAATTTACTGTTTATGTTATTGGTAAGACTTCTGGTCAACAGTAGGCTATTGGTAGTTAAGTTTTTGAGAATTTTTGACTGTGCTGGGGGTCAGCGCCACTGCATTGTTCAAGAGTTAACTGTATATATATGCATATGCCTTTACACCTATGTGTGTAATATGGATACACACGTGACACATATACTTTTCCTAATGGAAATTTTTAATTTAAGAAACCGTGATTTTTCAAGAAGGACCAAAAGCAACTCAGCTTATTTTGTTTTCTGGGAACAACTTTGAATAATCTCTGATTCCTAACCCTATCTTTTTCTATTTACTCAATGCAGGAAAAATGCAGGAAAAGATGACTATTTTAATCTTGTTTGCCATCTTCAATCTGGGTAGTGACAGTCACATTTAATATTTGCTACCTGGATCCTAGAGGACTCTGGTTAGATGAGACTCTGGCAATGCTTCTTTTAGGTGTCAGCGATGATAAATATGGCAAAAGAGTCTCAGATCTTTGAAGAGCAGGTCAAAACAGGAGGCCAAAGAGAGTGGATTTGGGAGTGTGGGAGCTACAGCTGTTATCCTACCTGATCAAATGATTTCCAAAGGACTCCTTTCTCCCAACTTGCCCTAGGATGCTTTGAAAGAATCTGCAGATTCAAAGTGAGAAAATTATCGTACTTTGGTTGTATTTAATGATTCTTTTAGACCTCAACTATCCTTTCCATTCTAATAATAGCATACATTTATACAGCACTCACTGTGTTCCAGAAACTAAGCACTCCAAAGTTATTTAATTTTCACAACAGCGCATGAGATACTGTTACGAGCTTTGTTCTCTAGGAGTAATGAATAACTGAGGCACAGAGAGGTTAAATAACTGATATGGTTGGCTATGCCCCCACCCAAATCTCATCTTGAATTTTAGTCCCCATAATTCCCACATGTTGTGGACCTGATGGGAGGTAATTGAATCATGGGGGTGGCTCCCGCATGCTGTTTTCATGATAGTGAGTTCTCGTGAGATTTGATGGTTTTATATGCATCTGGCATTTCCTCTGCTGGCACTCATTCTCTCTCCTGCTGCCCTGTGAATAGGTGTCTTCTGCCTTGATTGTAGGTTTCCTGAGGCCTCCCCAGACATGCAGAATTGTGAGTCAATGAAATCTCTTTTCTTTATAAATTACCCAGTCTCAGGTATTCCCTTATAGCAATGTGAGAACAAACTAATATAGTAACTTTCCCAGGTTCTCACAGCACATAAGAGGCAAAGTCAGGCTCAGAAACCAGGGATGCATTGCTGACATCCCCAGCCCTGATGCTGCTTCAGGAACTATTATCACTTCCATATCTGCCCCTTGGATGAGGCTGCCCCACTGCCATTTTGGAGTCACTTCATTATGTCCCCAGCTTCTGGCTGAAAGCTTACAGGGTCATATCTGGCAAGGAGTCCGGCTCCTGGACCTATGCCCTGGTTTGAGGAGAGCTGGCGGAGGTAGGTCCCCTAATGTGAGAGGCAGTATACCTCGCCTAAGTCAGAGGTGTCCTTAAACACAGCAAAGGGGAAGGGCACTAAAAACACAGATGTCCCTGGCACTACGACGATATGCCATGATATTTTTCATGTAAGGAAAGAGGTTGACTTTAACACCCTCTTAGCATCTTCCACATGATAATCATGATGATAACATCAACACTTAGCATTGGTTATGTGTCACTCCTCTTTTAATGGTGATGAGCCTGTGAGCTGGTTGTTGTTGTCATGGTGCCCATCTTACCAATGAGAAGGTAGGTATTGTGTCCGCAACTTGCGAGTAGGATGTAATTGATATGCTTTGGCTGTGTCCCCACCCAAATCTCACATTGAATTGTAATAATTTCCATGTGTCAAGGGCGGGGCCAGGTGGAGAAAATTGAATCATGGGAGTGGCTTTCTCCCATACTGTTGTAGTGGTAGTGAATAAGTCTCATGAGATCTGGTGGTTTTATAAATGAGAGTCCCCCTGCACAAGCTGTCTTGCCTGCTGCCATGTAAGATATAACTTTGTTCCTCCTTTGCCTTACACCGTGACTGTGAGGCCTTCCCAGCCATGTGAACTGTGAGTCAAACCTCTTTCTGTTGTAAATTACCCAGTCTCGGGTATGTCTTTATTAGCAGTGTGAGAACAGACTAATACAGTAATGGTGCCAGGATTCTAACCCAGAATCCCTAGCTCAGAGGCCAGGTTTCAATCCCTGAGCCATAAACAAGCACCCTGGCATCCTTTTTGCCTTTGCTTGTCTTGAGGATATAGTCTCACCATGGGCCTCTCCCCCAGACAGACATAAAGGGCATTTTTCTCTTTCAGCTCCCTCATTACAGTCTCCAGAAATTTCCCTTTGATGTACTATGTCAATATGTTATTAATTTCATCGGTTGCATAGAGTGCATTTTGTCTCCCTAGTCATAAAGAGCCAAATTGCAGCCATCGGCTGTTCATTAAAGATTCCCTAATGAAGTTTATCAGCACGCTTACATATTAATACCTAGGATGAAAATGCATCATAAATTCAACAAAAGTGGTGAGGAATAGGTTACCTTCACATAAAAATGAGATAATTGTAGGATAGAGAGTAAGCAGACTTAATTCATCAGGTTAAAACAGAATCTATGCTGTAAGAAAAGGGTTTGGCACAAACATTAATGTTGATTTAAAGCACCCAGAAAGTCCTCATTTTTTTTTGCACTTTCCACAGTTGTAATCAATTGATGTTGTGTCATCTCCTGTGGTAGGTAGAATAATGAATGTCCATATTTTGGATGCCCCAAAGATGTCTACATCCTAATCTCTGCAACCTGTCAAAATGTGACCTTACATTGCAAGAGGGACTTTGCAAATGTGATTAAACAAGGATCTCGAGATGGGAAGATTATTCTGTATTATCTTGGCAAGTCCAATATAATCATAGGGCTCTTATAAGTGAAAGAGGGAGGCATGTAAGAACTAGAGACAGAGATGTGATAATGGAAGCAGAGGTTGGAATGATGCTGCCATGGGCCAAGGAATGTGAGTGTCTCTAGAAGCTGGAAAAGGAAAGGAAATGGATCCTCATCTGGAGCCTCCAGAAGGAATGCAGCCCCATCAACACCTTGCTTTTAGCTCTAGGTGACCCATTTAAGACTTCTGACTTCCAGATCTGTGAAATAATATATTTGTGTTGTTGTAAGCTTCTGTGCTTGTGGTCATTTGTTACAGCAGCAATAAGAAACTGATATATTCTTCCTAAGTGTAAGTTCTCCAAGGGCAGGGGACTTGGCTTCTCTAATAAGTTTCTATAAACTGTTGGCCAAGGATAGTTCTTAGACAATAATAGGTATTATAACATATTGTGTGGAGTGAATAAACATATGAGTGAATAAATAGATTCTAAAATATTTTAAGCACCCCTAACTGTATACTCACCTAACTAACAAAACTGGCTTGGCTTTGGCCCAGTGAATAGGTGGCCTATTCAGACATTGATCTAAGCATTGAGACCCCATCTACTGACCTTTGGAATTGCTTCCATCTCCCTTCATTCCAGGCAAGTTTGGTGTAATTTTCTATTGAATGTCCACAGCATGCTTTATTAATCTATTACAGTATTCATAGTGAGATGGTACAAAGTTTTAGAATTCACTCTATACAGATACATAAATCTCTGAATTGATAGAGCTGTTAGAAACTATTTGCCAACTTGCCAACTTCTCCAGAAGCATGAGACATACTGGATCTTTGGAAAAGTGATTATTAAGCACCCAGGTAGAAAAGGGTCCTCAGGCATTACATTTTTTAAATTAATTATTACGGGTACATAACAGTTGTATATGTTTATGAGGTCCATGTGATGTTTTGATACAAGCATACAATGTATAATGATCAGACCAGGGTAACTGGGGTATCCATCCCCTCAGGCATTTATCATTTCTTTGTGTTAGGAACATTCCAATTCCATTTTTTTAGTTATTTTAAAACACACAATAAATTATTGTTAACTATAGTCACCCTATTTTGCTACTGCATACTGGATCTTATTGATTCCATTTAACTTTATTTTTGTACCCATTGACCATCCCCACTATCTCCCTTCTTCCCTGATACACTTCCCACCCTCTGATCATCATCATTCTACTCTCCATAGGTGCTTTTGTTATGTTGCAAATCCCCACAGGTGGAGGAATTTCTGCAAACGCTGTTCCTATTTGCCCTACACAACTTTGCATTTCGAGAGTGTAGCCACATCCCTCAAGTCTAACGAGTGAGTGGCAAGCGATGTCCCTAACCAACGATTAAAACAATTATAGGTTGTTTCTTTACTCTGGAGAGTAGAGCACCATTTATCTTCCCCTAGATTACCACTTTATGAATTCAAACAAAGGCCACCCCAGAAAACACAGATGCACTTTAAATTAAACATAAATTGCAGTGCACATAGGATGAGCAAGACATTAAAATGTAGCATATTGATCAAAGCAATCAAAAATACAAAACTGGAAATAAATACCCAGGAGCAGCTATCATGAGGACAAATTCTCAGGCAGCAATAGGTTGGAGAGAAACAGGGAACAGTGAACCAGGCCAGAGCAAACTTGCAGAAGACTATAGGCCTTGAGGCAAAAAGCACCTGCTCTGCCTGGGATGAGTCCTCCGAATCACCTTTTGCAAAATGCATCTTTATAAATTATCTTTAAAGAAAAGGCTTGTTAGGGACACATTCTGTTGTGAATACATCTTTAGCTGTCATTTTTATTTTTATTTTTCCTTTTCCTAAAACTAAAGGAGGATAGCAGAAGTCTGGTCCAATCTAGTAGAAGTGCTTTTTGCTCTCACCAAAGTCATTTATAAGGAGAGAAACCCTGGGTGTGACCTGCAGTCTTGAATCCACTCTCAGCCTTGGCAGTGTGTGAAAGTTGATTATAAAAATCGGGTCATTCTTGTCATGTTCAACTAAAATAGAATTGAAAAGCTAGGGGGAAAAGCATGCAGCATACAAAATATTGCTCTGAGAATATAATTCTCTGCAAGCCTGACTGATAAAACTGCTAAAACTTCCTGTTGTAACCTGAAGTGTTTCATCTATAGCTTCTGAGATAACCTGCTGCAACTTCAGGACTAATTTTGCCCACCACCCTTGCTCACCAATTGGAGCTTACTAGTTTCCCAAATCCTTACTAGTTGACATGGTTTGGCTCTGTGTCCCCACCCAAATCTCATGTTGAATTGTAATTCCCAGTGTTAGAGGAGGGACCTGGTGGGAGGTGATTGGGTCATGAGGGTGGATTTTCCTCTTGCTGTTCTCATGATAGTGAGTGAATTCTCACGAGATCTGGTTGTTTAAAAGTGTGTAGCACTTTCTCTTTCACTCTCTCTCTCTCCTCCTGGCCATGAGAAGACATGCCTGCTTCCCCTTCACCCTCTGCCATGATTTTAAGTTTCCTGAGGCCTCCCTAGCCATGCCTCCTTGTAAACCCTGTGGAACTGTGAACTAATTCAATCTCTTTTCCTCATAAATTACCCAGTCTCAGGGAGTTCTTTATAGCAGTGTGAGAACGGACTAATACACTGGTTCCAACAAACTCACTCTCAAAGAGCAACGTGTAACATTTCTTTAAAAAACAAACAAAAACAAACAAACCTGTAACCTTTGTTCTTTGGACATATGGAAGACTGCACAGTCTATGTGTATGCCTGGAATTGCAATTCTTTCTTTCCCAATAAAGCATTAAATTTAGAGATTCATCTCTACATTTGCTTTTTGACTTCAACAAGCGGAAAAGGGGGGTATAAACTCCATGGACCGAGTCAAACATCTGTGAATTCACCTGCTCTTCTTCTTACGATTTCACTCACCTTGGGCCAGTGATGCTATTCAGGAAAATATGAATTCTTGAAGTGACCTTATTTGCAGTTTAAATCTCCACTTCCGTCACCTACCAAACTTTATGGATTCTGTTTGCTAGTTTATTTCATCCTTTCTTTGCAACCAAAGGCTGAGCTGACAGTAGAAAATGCATCAGAAACTCACAGTAAAGGAGATCGTGCTCCCAGCACCCCAGGTCAATGGCATCATTAGAACGTGAGATAAAATCCAAGAAATCCAAGGTCTCTCTGGTGACTTGGCTCTGCCTGGCTTTAACTCTGTCATAGCCTTCAACTTTGTTTAGTACTTTTTTTTTCTGATTCCCTTCTTGAAAATGCAAGGATATCTAAAATAGTTATTTTTTATATGTATATAAATGTATATACACATGTGTATATATATATACATATGTGTGTATATAAATATATATACATATGTGTGTATATAAATATATATATACATATGTGTGTATATAAATATATGTATACACATACGTGTGTATATAAATATATATATACACATATGTGTGTATATATATACAAATGTGTGTATATATATACTTTTGAGATGAAGTCTTGCTCTGTTGCCCAGGCTGGAGTGGAGTGGCACAATCTTGGCTCACTGCAGCCTCTGCCTCCCAGGTTCAAACAATTCTCCTGCTTCAGCCTCTGAAGCATCTGGGATTACAGGCACATGCCACCACACCTGGCTAACTTTTTTTTTTTTTTTTTGGTATTTTGGGTTTCCCTATGTTGGCCAGGCTGGTCTCGAATTCCTGGCCTCTAGTGGTCCACCTGCCTTGGCCTCCCAAAGTGCTGGAATTACAGGCGTGAGCCACCATGCCCAGCCTATATGTATATATTTTAAATGTTCTTCCTCAAAAAAATTTTTTTTGGTGGTAATAGACTAATTGTCACCTTGGAAACACTCATTGATGTTTTATGAGGGTGAACTCCTGTGGCCTGAGAGGGAAGAACTCTGTTGGGATGCAGCATAGAGAAGAGTCAGTGGGGAGGGAGATGCTCTTCTGTTTTCTAGTTCTGCTGTTGCTCAGGGTATCACAGCGTGTCTCATCATCTGGCAGGAGCCCTCATCACCCTACTGCAGCTGATGCTGGGGCTGACTCCTAACCAGTGCCCACCAGGGAATCCTTCTCATGGGTCCACAGCCTTGTAACAGGTTTGGGGTTTCCAGCCTGTGGGTTTTCTGTGAGTGCTAATCTGCAACCCAGGAGGCAGCTGGGGAGAGAAATTTCTGCTCAGATCAGTTTGTAGGGGAGGAGGATGAGTCAACCACAGTCTCTCATAAATGCTTCTAGGAGAGGAAATGTGTGCAGCCTCTTTTGACGTGGAAATGGTAAATATCCATTATAAGCCTTACACATTTTGGAAAACCTTTGAGCCAGAAATTTTACTTCTAGGAAATTATCCTGGAAGTAATTAGAAAAGTTATCAACCATGATATCCAAAAAGATGCATATCACAGTAGTAGTCGTAGTAATAGTGACAGGTATGAAACAGCTTAAATATCCAATAGCTAAATAGTCAAATATAGTCTAGCTCTACATGGGAATATAATGAAGACGCTTACAAAATGCTGAAAAAATATATTTAATGATATGGAGAAATGGCAATTACATATAGTTAAAGTTAAATCAGGCTACAGTATAACACGCATAGCATGCTTAAAAAATCTATAGCAGGCTGAGGCAGGAGAACGGCGTGAACCCAGGAGGTGGAGCTTTCAGTGAGCCGAGATTGCGCCACTGCACTCCAGCCTGGGTGACAGAGTGAGACTCTGTCTCAAAAAAAAAAAAAAAAAAATCTATAGCATATATATACATATATACATATATATATATACACGGTTTTGGATAACAAGTGGTGTTTGGTTACATGAATAAGTTCTTTAGTGGTGATTTCTGAGATGCTGGTTGACTCATCACCCAAGCAATGTACACGGTATCCAATGTGTAGTCTTTTATCCCTCACCCCGCCCTCACCCTTTCCCTCAAGTACCCAAAGTCCACTGTATCATTCTTATGTCTTTGCATCCTCATAGCTTAGCTCCCTACTTTAATATATTTTTGAATGAGATAGAGTGTTCTTTATATATCATATTGATTCATACTTTAACCTTAAAATTGTACTAGAGCAGCATGATGGTTTTAGAAAAAATAATGACTGAAGCTATATATAATTTATTATATATATTATAATTATATATATTTTATATGTTTCTTATTAAAGCAAGCTTACTTCCTTATTCTTAAAAAAAACAAGATTTAAAGATAATTATAGACTTGTAGAAAGTTTTAAAGAAACATAGAGGGAGGTCCCAGACAACCTTCACCCAGCCCGCCCTGGTATTAGGATAATTGTACAACTATAATACAGCACCAAAATAAAATAGCTGACATTGGTCTAATTCAGTTTATTCAGGTTTCACAAGTTATACATGCATTCTGCAGATGTGTGCATGTGTGTGCCTGAAATTTTATCACATGTATACTTTCGTATACTCACCACCACAATTGATCACAGTACATAAATGTACCTTGCCACAGGGCGCCCTCTTGCTAGTCCTCAGACCCTTCCTCTCTTATCCCTGCATCCCTTACCCCTGGCAATCACTAATCTGTTCTCATCTTTATAATTATGTTATTCACAAATATAGATGGAGTCATGCAGTATGTGTCCTTTTGAGACTGGCTTTTTCACTCACAGTAATTTCCTTGATGTTCATCCAAGTTGTTGAATGTGTCAGTAATTTATTTCTTTTTATTTCTGAATTGTGTTCTATAGTATGGCTGTGCCACAGATTAATCAACCATTCACCCATTAAAGGACATCTGGGTAGTTTTCAGTCTGGGGCTATTATGAATAAAGCTGCTATGAACACTAGTGTACAAGTTTCTGCATAGAAATCAGTTTGCATTTCTTTGAAAAAAAAAAAAAAAACCCAAAACACTCAAGAATGCAATTGCCAGGTCATATGGTAAGTCTACATTCAATTTAAAGATGAACCACCAAACTATTTTTCAGAGCAGCTTTTCCATTTTCCATTCGCACCAGCAATGTATGGATGACCCAGTGATCCAGTTTCTCTACATCGTCCTTAGAATGTGATGTTCAGTGTGCTTCTTTAATGCATATGTTTTCATAAGAAAAAAAGAAAAGAAAGAGTGAAACAACGTTCACCAAAAGTGGTTAACCACAGTGGGTGGCAGGATTGGTAGATTGGAAATCGTTTTTCTTTTTTCCTCCATGAATTTTCTACTGTGAATATAGATGGCTTTTGTACTTGGGGGAAAAAAGTTATGGTTTTATTTAAGAAAGTATTGGGACATTATTGGCCTAGGGCCATGAATGAGATTAACCTTGGAAATCAAGGTTCTGTACAGATTGAAACGTGCATGTTCTTACCAGTTTATGCAGCATGGATCCTTCCCCAGGTGATCTATTTGAAATAAATAATCTGGAATTTGATCTCTATTAATTATATTCATGTTTTACTGTTGCTGTGGGTAAAAATAATTTTAACTTAACCAATATCTAACTAAGTAAAACACAGTAAAAGTTAGATTGACATGCCGTGGCAATTACAAATGAGTAAAAATAAGAGATGCTTTGAAAGCCACAATTTTAGCTGGCAGATGAAGGCAAAATCATCAGCTGGCAGCATATTGGAGCTAAGTTTTCTGAAGGAATCTGTTCATGTTCATTCTGGAATTCAGGGACAATTCTGAATTTATTGTTCTTTCCAAAAACCCATTTAACCCAAAGGGACACATACAGAGATTATGTTTAATGCTGGTTTTGCTACCATAGCTTAATATTTTAATGTATTTTATCCAGAAACAAAGATTTGTAAATTGCACTGTTCTTTATATTTCACTCTACCCAATGGAAGTCATTTCAAACTAAGTCCTTTCTTCTTAATTGTCAGAATATAATTAATTAGAACTGTGGACAGATCATATTTGCTAATATGCAAATTTTCAGAACTCCTGATAAGTTTGCTGTTGCTGGGTATGACTTTATAAATGAAAGCCTGACCTCTTAAAAGGTATCTCCCATGCTCCCACTGCAAAAGAGAAAATGAGGCATCATCTGTGAATCTGAGATTTTTTTTCCCTGTTTTTCTGAATCCCTAAAGTCTCTTCTTTCCTTATTCTGGAACCTCATAAAAGCTGCCTGGACAAAGTCTTTAGGGCTGGAGGCTTCTGGACAGTACCCTGTACGGCGATACGGACACAAAATGAATTAACAGGCCACCTCTGAAATTCTCCACCTCTACTGTCAGAGGGCAATGGGGAAATGTCAAATATTCTAACTGCACTTTTCAGTTTTCTGTTGTGTTCCAGTGGCTTGTCATCTTGCTACACAGCAAGTTGGATGGAAGATGCATTGATGTCTCAGGTCCTTTGAGATTTCTGTGCAAAAGTCCAACTCACCCAAGACAGGTGGGAAGAGAGGCATTTATTCCCTTTGGTCCTGCATCTTCCTGAGGCTAAGATAGACTCATATTTTTCACCCTGGAAGAATTCAAGTCACAGGAGAGAAAACGTGGCCCCCACAAGTGGTATCCAAATTTCCCTCCCTTCCCCCAGTCTCCAGACTTATTTTGTTATGTGTACAGGAGCAGAATGCGGAATGGTCATTTGTTTTGATAAATGTTGTGCCCTTAGCCCAGTCACAGTGTCAGCAGAGTTATCAGGAAGGTTCTTTTGTTGAGTCAGAGTGGATATCTTGAGAAAAGTGGGGCCATGGTATCCTGGGTCATACCACATCATAAATCTGGCTGGCTTTTCTCAAGCAAAATAGAAATAAAATTTGAAAAGGAATAAAGATACACATACCCAGTAACAGGCTGGCTTTCAGTGAAAATAACTTGTGTGCAGTCCTTATTTTTAATCAACAATTAAATATTGAGGAACACAACCTGTACATGCTACAGATTGTACAGGATGCCTGCCCTCAGGGTACTTCACCTCCCTGAGCCTTACCACTGTCCTTATGTATAAAACAGGGGTGGTGACAATACCCACCCCTCCTGGCTCTGCTGAGAGCTAAATGAGATACCGCATGCAATGTGTGTAGCATTAGGCTCGGTATCTACTAGATAGTACTTGTGGCACTACTAATACTCTAGCACTAATACTCCAGTAGTACTAATAGATATCTACTAGATAGTACTAGTACTAAAAATAAATGCTATGCTTTTGTTTGTTTTTTGAGATGGAGTCTCACTCTGTCGCCCAGGCTGGAGTGCAGTGGCGCGATCTCAGCTCACTGCAAGCTCTGCCTCCCAGGTTCATGCCATTCTCCTGCCTCAGCCTCTGGAGTAGCTGAGACTACAGGCATCCGCCACCACACCCGGCTAATTTGTTGTATTTTTAGTACAGACGGGGTTTCACCATGTTAGCCAGGATGGTCTCCATCTCCTGACCTTGTGATCCGCCCGCCTCGGCCTCCCAAAATGCTGGGATTACAGGCATGAGCCACCACGCCTGGCCCATTAAATGCTATGTTTTAATGTAGTTCTTGCAACAACACCTAATATGGCCACAGCCTCATCATAATGTATGGAAAGAATTCACTTTTATTTGGGCCAGCTTGCACTTACCTTTTGTGTTGTGGGGCATCAGAAAAACCTCTTATAGATGTAGGTTGGGAGTTGCCCCTGATCAAGAGTTGCTGCAGAGTACTGTTCACAATAGCAAAGATTTGGATGCAATCTATGTGTCCATCAACAGATGAGTGAATAAAGGAAATGTGGTATTTATACACAATGGAGTACTATCCAACCATAGAAAGGAATGACAACCTGTCATTTGCAACAACATGGATGGAACTGGAGACAATTATGTTAAGTGAAATAAGTCAGGCACAGAAAAACAAACATTGCATATTCTCACTTATTTGTGGGATCTAAAAATCAAAACAATTGAATTTATGAAAGTAGAGTGTAGAAGAGTAGTTACCAGAGGCTGGGAAGGGTAGTGGGAGCTGTGGGAGAGGTGAGGATAGTTAATGGGTTCCAAAAAAATAGGAAGAATGAAGAAGACCTAGTATTTGATAGCACAACAGGGCGACTATCATCAATAATAATTTAATTGTGCATTTTAAAATAATTAAAAGAATATGATGGTATTGTTTGTACCACAAAGGATAAATGCTTGAGGGGATGGATACCCCATTTTTCCTGATGTGATTACTACATATTGTATGCCTGTATCAAAACATCTCATGTACCCCATAAATATATATACCTGCTATGTATCCACAGTAATTAAAATAAAACATTTTTTAAAGAATCACTGTAGAATTTTTCTGGTAAGTTCTAACCTCTTGGGATGTCAATGAAGGACACAGCCAATGTTTGTGGATGATTGTCTTCAATTTGCATCTATTTTTCTCTACCTGTAAATGTATCAGGATCGAAATTGCCTATGGTTTTAATGTGTTTGGAGACACTTTGGTAACAAGACCCTTAGGCACTAAAAAGAATAAGGAATATTTTAACAGTGGAATCATCAAGAAAAGGAGATTTTCATTAACTGTGAGGAAGCCCTTTCTGATAAATGAAGCCATCTAAAACCTCAGTAGATCTTGGAGGATTTTTAAATCCTTTGAAGGGTGTGTGTGTGTGTGAGTGTCTGTGACAGTTCCCATGTTTTAAAATGTGTGTTTGTGTGAGTGTGTGCATTGGGTGTGGGGACAGGGGCTTAGAGCAGAGGTGGCACACTTGTTTATAAAGTTACCTAAGGTATTTCAATTCTGCCGCTTTTCCATATTATCCATCTCTGTCTTTGACAGTGGCAAAGTTCCCTGTCTTTCCAGTGTCAGTTGCTGTGTTAGGATGTGAGCTCCTGAGAGTGTGTACTTGCCTGTTATGGTCATGACTGCATCCACAGTGCCAGAATAGCACTAGGCATAGAACACGTACTCAGTAAATACTTGTCAACTTAATGAGTTAATTAAAGGGAGAGGCTCATTAATCCAACTGCTTTTTCAACTTTTCTACATTGACGTTTTTATGCACTTAAAGTCAATGTCTCATGGGCACACCTCGATCTTTCATGGCAAAACCAATTTTAAAACAGTTGCATATATTTAGAAAGGTGTTGAAGCTGTGTGCCCCAGAGATGCTTCCTGGGGAAGGTATGTTGGCAAAAGCACTCTTGATAGCTTCTAAGCAGGGTTTATTGTGGGATATCGCTGAGAATTTTTATCCCGTGGAGAAGTTTGTGCAGAAATTTTTACGTTTCCTAGTCCTGGAGTGAATCCAAATACTATCTGAATTAATATAGACTGAGAATAGTGAATAACAGGATCTTTCTTGATGATATTAGTTAAAATGTTGCTTTTTTCTTTAGAATGCAAAATAAGAATAAAAGAGACATGGTCTTGAATAATTATTTCTGTTTAGATTATATGAACCATGTCAAACTTATATAACTCTGTTCCAAATAACTTGAAGTCCATATTCTCTTCCCTCCCTTCATCTTCTGTTTATCCCTCTTCATATTTCTAACATAAAGAAAGAGGATCACACTTTTAGATGCCTTAGTGAGTTGCCAGAAATGAACTAAAAATTTTTAAGGATTTAGTTGCATTGGTTAATTTTATGTGTCAGCTTGACTGGGCTAAGGGATGCCCAGATGGTGGGTGGAACATTATTTCTGGGGGTGTTTTTGGAAGAGATTGACACTGGAATCAGTAGACTGAGTAAAGATCCCTTGAGGGCTTGAATAGAGCAAAATGATGGAGGGTGAATTCTCCCTCTCTCTCTTTCTTCTTGAGCTGAAACATCCATCTTCTCTTGCCTTTGGACATTGGAGCTCCTAGTTTTGGCTCTTTGGACTCTGGGACTTACAACAGCCACCACCCCCAGCTCCATTCCCCACTCCATTCTCAGGTCTTCAAACTTGGACTGAATTACACCACTGTCTTTCCCAGTTCTCCAGCTTGTTGATGCAAATGATGAGACTTCTTGGCCTCCAAAATTGCAAGAGCCAATTCACATAATAAATTTCCTCTTAAATATTCATATATAGCCTACTAGTTCTGTTTCTCTGGAGAACCCTGGCTAATACAAGAGTCAGGATATAATAGTGGACACAGGTCTGGATAAGTTGCCCTAGTAAATATTTACTGAGCCTATTTTGCCATAATAATTTCCCCATAGTACAAGCATTATGACAGCTCACACTTTATCCTAACAGACTACCCAATGTTTACGTTGCATAATCTATAGTAAATATCTATTTTGGCATAACAGCTGCTGCTTACTTGTGCCTCCTTAGCATAGATTTCCATAGGCAACTTTAAGGATATCTAAGAAGCAAGTTGAAGTGCTTTTGTCCTTTTGCAAAGAATAACACATACGCTAAGAAGCTAGATACAACACATTTTATGGACTAAAAGGTTCTCTTTACACAGGGAGGCAGAATGGAGGAGAAAGGCCTCACATGGACTCTGCAGTCAGAAAAAGCTGAATTGAAAACTCACCTCTAGAACTTGATACCTGAGTAACCATAGA
Source organism: Pongo abelii (assembly GCF_028885655.2). NCBI lineage: Eukaryota > Metazoa > Chordata > Mammalia > Primates > Hominidae > Pongo > Pongo abelii. Next base: position 124,835,561 of record NC_071995.2, read on the forward strand.
CAGTTCACCTAATCTTTTTAAACCCCAGTTTTGTCATCTATAGGTGGGAATAATGATAAGATCCACTTCTTAATGCTGCTGCAATGCTTAAATTAGGTAATATTATACTTTAAAAGCACTTAGCATTGGTGATTGGCTCATATTTATATACATTATTGATCATGTTAATTCTTACAATTATTGCTATTTTGGGATTTAGATCAGCGATACTCTGCTTGCATTTTGAAGCCTACCTTACTTCCATAGGGAGATGTTATCCATTAGAATAGACTGTTTAGCAAACAGTTCATTGGCAATTCTGATCAAGAATACAGGCCACTAAAGGGTGCTGCTTGTTGATAATCCTTGCCAGTTTGGTGAAATCTATAATGAATCAAAAAGCATATTTCAATCTTGGTTGTTGAAAATTCCATATCTTTGAGTTTCAAATAAGTGCATCTTTTAAACTGGTCCTCAGTAGAAGAGTTTCATTTAATGTTTTTTGGTAGTAAAATCTCTGCCTAAACAAATGAAGAGACTTCTTGAAAAAAAGTCTGGGGTGAACATTTTGCTCTTAGCAAAAATGGAGTTGCAGGGACAAGATTTAGCCTCCAGCCTAAAACAACAACAACAAAAAACAGAGAAAAATAAATGAAAAAATAACTTGTAATATACCCGCAATAAATCAACAAAGGACAGAAAGATGAGGAACAAATGAAGTGAGTGATTCAGTTTCCTGCCTTGGGTTTCTGGACTGTGGTGCAGGGCGGGGCTGAGGTGGGGCCTGGCAGGTTCCCTATCTTGAGAGATGGAGCTAACAGCTAAGAAAGACCAAGGCAGCTACAGCCTGGAGGACAAAGGACCAGGCAGAATAGAGCTGTGCAGAGATAGAGATGCAAAGATGTGTTGAGTATCTCAGCTCAGTACTGATTAACAGATGTGTGTGAGAAAACTACCTGAGGCCTGGACAAGAACTACCAGAAAGAATTAGAGTCCCAGGGCCTGGGACACACATAGTGCTGGGGATACTGCCTATGTAAATACACATATATATTTAGAGACAGGGTCTCGCTCTATCACCCAAGCTGGAGTGCAATGATGTGATCATAGCTCACTGCAGCCTCGACCTCCACTGCTCAAGTAATCTTCCTGCCTCAGCCTCCCGAGTAGCTGAGACTACAAGTGCAAGCCACCATGCCTGGCTATTTTTTTTTAATTTTTTGTAGAGATGGGGTCTTGCTATGTTGACCTGGCTGGTATTGATCTCCTGGGCTCAAGCTATCATCCCACCTCAGCCTCTCAAAATGCTGGGATTACAGGTGTGGTCCTGTATCATTAGCCATATTAGAAATCTTCAAGATCAGTGGGGCATTGGTGAAAGTACTTAGAAAGGTCTTTCTTTTTCAGTAGGAATAATCAACTCTAAACTGAGTACTAGTCCTGTTCAGCCAAACAATTCTTAAAAGCAGAACCAAAGAGGCTCAAACTGCTTCCCATTAACTTCGATGAATCCCAGAACAAAACTCAAGAACATTTCTAAGAATAAAAAAATGTCCTGCAGTCAGCAAGGTAAAATTTCAATGTTTGATATTATTAACCGTGCAAAGTAGGTCATGAGGAGACCAATCAATGAATCAATCAATCAAACCAACCTAGAATGGACAGTTATTGCAGTTGGCAAATAAGAAAAGTAAAATAGAGTGACTGTATTTTCTATGTTCAAAGAATTAAGTTAAATCTTATTTTTTACTTATTTGTGAAACTAAAATTAATTAGAAATATGGATAGATCACATTTTCCTTTTTAATTTTATTTTTGTCTCTGACAGAAAGGATAGATCACATTTAAAAAATAGCACTTTTCAGAAATACGCGGACGTTTCTTTGGCTGGGTGTGGCTTTCTAGATGCAAGCTCAAGCTTTTAAACCATGGCTCTCAGACACTCATTGTCACTTTTTTCCCAAAGAAGCTGATGTTTTCCTATTCCTGGATATTTTGGCATTCCTGAACTTGCAGCTATCCAAAAGGTTTTCCTGCTGATGTTAAGGTCAGCATTCTGTTCTGGATAAATTCTGCTTCACTGGAAATCACATCCACAACAATTTCATCAAAATTGTATGCCACCATGTGAGACTCAAAGGGGATCCAGAGTAAAAGGAAACCCAAGTAACGAAGGCATTCATATTTAGAAACAACAGGCAATTAACTTTCCAGGTAATTCTGGGAGTCAAAGCCAGGAATAAATAAAGTGTCAAACAATAGAGGCTGTAAATAAAAAATTATTTTCTTCTATTACATTTATCACATTCCAAAGGATTCCCTGGTAAATCTTCATGCAAGTCCAAGTCCAATATGACAATGTGCTCTAACACCTAATTTAGAGGAATGAAAATAATATAGTTTCCAGTTTAGTAAATATAGATTACTCGGTAAACTGGTAATAATAAAATTACCAGTTTACCGAGTAATCTATATTTTTCTTTATTGCTAGTATTCTTGTCAGTATTTTAGGACCACACCTGACCAGATTAAATACAGAGAATTTGTAAAGTGCCAAATTTGAATAATATTTCGTTATAATATTAAGGCTAATTGCATACTGTATATTTCATAGGATAGATATAGTACTTATTGTTTTGGCATATGTTTTGCACTCAGTAAAAGAAGGTGCTAAGTCAAATATAATTATTTCAGGTTAGTCTTTGCTTCAAGCTAGAAAAAAAATTCTCTCAAAGCAAGAGCTAGGTATTGTCCTGTTATATATTCTTTGAACTTCAGTCCCTGGCATAAGCCCAGATAATTCTTGAACTAAATTGATTCAATATATTTGGCCTAGAAGTGGAGACAGAAAGGCAAAGAAGGTAAAATACCTGCAATCAATTCATTTTTACAAGAGTCTGACTCCTTTACTTGCAGAGACAGAAATAACAAACATGAGGCTATTGTTTCTGACCACGATGAAATAGTTGTTGGCAGACTAGCCCTCCCTCTGAGAAAATGTTATGAAAAATATGAACAAATAAAGTTTTAATGGCCAATATATTAAAGGGCATTACATGCAGTTGGTACTTACAGATATACCTTTATTAATGCATTTTTATATTTGCTATTTGCTGATAGACTCCCAAAGAAAATTCATAGTGTGTTAAAACAATCCTCTCTTATTTTATTGGGGACTACACAGGCAAATATATCACAAAAGAAAGCAGGACTTGAAAAACGAATCTCATTTCAGTCTGTTTTCCCAGTAAATTTCAAAAGGTTTCCATAGTCCATCTAAATGTAGTCACCTGTATTCTCCAAGGACACACATTTACTGTAGTCCTGACAGGTTCAGGTCTTGAGCTTGGGGAAATTTAGAATTATGCCCTACCACTTTCAAGTCCGACCTAGTTAATACTAAAGACAGCCAGGCTGTAACCACCTTCTTATTTGTTCTATTACTGTTTTGCTTTCCCCACTTTTCAGGTCCTGAATCACGTAGGTATGAAAGCAAAATATAATTTCCATCCCTAGAAAATGTCACTGCAATGCCAGAGGGCTGTATATTGAGGACATTGTTAGCTAAATGTATCACGCTGCCTTCGTGCTTAGAGTAAATGTTTTAGCTTATAGTTTTTCATTAGTAAATAAATAATAGCTCACACCGAGAATGCCTTAGCCACTTCTCATGGGCCATCTTGAAGGCGCTTATGTTGCCGGTCCTGGAACACAGATCCAGAGTTCTGGTTGGTGGCTTTCCTGCACAGCACTGCAGATGGTGCTCTTATGTGATAGAAGCAAAGTGTCAGTTCCACGGAGGAGATTTCAAAGCCTGCCACGGCTGCAGATGCCTTTCATGGGAGCTGGGAAAGGAATTCTCTGTATTGTTGGGACAAAACTGGCCCCTGCCTTTTGACATGACCCTTGGATGGACAACAGTGTTTTATTTAATAATTAACTATTAAATGAACTACCAACATTTATTCAATTATTTATGTATTTGATGATAGTTTTGAATTTACAGAATAGTTGTCAAGACAATATAGAGACTTCTTATATACCCCATACCCAATTTTTCCCTATAGTTAAAAATAGTCCATGTCCATGGTACATTTGTCACAATGCATGAACAAATATTGATATATTATTATTAACTAAAGTCCATATTTATTCAGATGTCCTTAGTTTTCACCCATTGTGCTTTTTCCGTCCTGGGATCCAAGAGACCACGTTGTATTCAGTCATCACGTCTCCTTAAACTTTTCTTAGCTGGGACAGTTTCTCATACTTTGTAGTGAATTGTATCCACTATTCAACTTTTTTGATGATCTTGACAGTTTTGAGAAAACGAGTCAGACATTTTATAAAATGCCCTTCTATTTGGGTGTCGTTTTTCTCGTGGTTAGATGTGGGGTTATTTTTTGTTTTGGGGAGTGGTTAAAATTTTTTTGAGATAACTCACAGGCAGTTGCAAGAAATAATGCACACAGATCCCTTGATCCCCTTTGCCAAATGTCCACAATGGTAACATTTGTAAAACTATATCATAATACCATAACCAGGATATTGACATAAGTGCATAAGTATAATCCATAGATTTTTGTGTGTGTGTGTGACAGAGTCTTGCTCTGTTGCCCAGGGTGGAGGGCAGTGGTGTGATCATAGCTCACTGTAGCCTTGACCTCCTGCACTTGAGAGATCCTTCCACCCCTCAGCTTCTTGAGTAGCTGGGACAACAGGTGTGTGCCACCTGCTTAGCTACTTTTCTTATTTTTCATACAGATGGGAGGGTGGGGGTCTCAGTATGTTGCCCAGGCTGGTCGTGAACTCCTAGCCTACAGTGATCTTCCTGCCTCAGCCTCCCAAAATGCTGGGATTACAAGCATGAGCCACTATGCCCAGCCCCAGATCTTATTTTGATTTCACCAGTTATATGTACCCTCATTTTTATGTGTGTACTAAGTTGTATACGGTTTTCTTACCTGTGTAGGTTCCTATATCCCCTGCCAAGTCAAGGTACTGAACAGTTTCAACACCACAAGCATCCCTTTGTTGCCCTTTTCTAACTAAACCCATCTCCCAGCTACCTTCCATTATAGCCCACCATTCCCTAATCTCTGGCAGCTACTCCTTTCCTAAACAATTTTCCCCTTTAAATAACATTGTATATATAGAATCACAAATCTGGCTTTTTGGTATTAGAGTATCTTTCCATAAAATTATTTTTTTCAATATAATTCCCTGGAGATTTGCTCGAGTTGTTATGTATATCAATATTCCATTTATTTTTAACTATGGAGTGGTCTTCCATTGTGTGAGTGTACTACTGCTAGTTGAGTCATTCACCTGGTGAAAGACATCTGAGCTAATTCTCATTTTGTGGCTATTACAAATAAAGTTGCTGTTAACACAACTATACAGTTGGTGAGTCTTTTCTTGTTTGGTAGTAAAGAAAAAAAGACCTCAAAATTTAACAAAACTCCTTTTCTAGGATGGATGATTTTTTCAGTTTCCAGGAGATAAATAAGAAGTTTGTGATAAACATCATTTTTAATTAAAAACTCTTGTCTCCTCCAAATTTCATCATTACAAACTGTTCCTCAGATCTATTAAGTAATTATTTTTTGAAGATTTGGGCTTTACTAATTTCTCTTGTTTTTTCCCTGGAATTGTTGTTTATTCCACACAGCACTGTCAAGGAAAAATGTGAGCCCTGTTTCTCACGAGTCTTCTGAGAACATGAATAGCGAGGAAGAAAGAGGAATCAATGTGTGGGACAGCTATTACTCTGCCACTGCAGCAGTGCTGATGGGAAGATTACTTACTTCTGTTGGTGAAAATTGGAATATAAGTGTTGCGGAAGCAAAGAAAAAGAATTCTGATGGCAAAATATATCCCTACACTAACAACTGAATGTCTTGCTGGAGAATCTGAACTGCACGCACCACGGTTTCAGGAGATGGGCTGCGATGTGATGCTGGAATACAATATCTGTTGTTTCTGTGTACTTATTTTTTTCCTCAACTATTTTTCATTTCATTAAAACTATATTATACGCAGGCTGGGTGTGGTGGCTTATGCCTGTAATCCCAGCACACTGGGAGGCCGAGGTGGGTGGATCACCTGAGGTCAGGAGTTCAAGTCCAGCTTGGCTAACATGATGAAACCCTGTCTCTACTAAAAATGCAAAAATTAGCCAGGGTGGTAGCGCACACCTGTAATCCCAGCTACTTGGGATGCTGAGGCAGGAGAATCACTGGAATGCAGGAGGCAGAGGACGCAGTGAACCAAGATCACTCTATTGCACTCCAGCCTGGGTGACAGAGCAAGACTCAGTCTCAAAAAAAAAAAAAAAAAACCCCAAAACTATATTATATTCCCTCTCTCACCTATGTGCCTCTTCATACTGAATATAAATACCCTGAAGTTAAATCCTGGATTTAACGCATGGAGAGATATAGTTTTCAGTGCAGCCTCTTGCCAGTTAGCAAAATTTAAGGAGCCCACAGGGGTACATATGACTTTGTCTAACCCCAAACTCAACCTGGTGGATTATTCCTACAGTCCTTATGTTAAGGAAGACAGATTTAGTCTTGGGTACACATTTAAGAAATTGAAAATAAGGGCAGGGTGAATCGATAACAGTTACCAAGCAAAACGTAAAGCTCTATGTATACCAGCATTGGGTTGTATGACAAGTAATTTCAGTCCAGTTGGCTGGGACATCTTTGAGTGATATAGCCAGGCTGATCAATAGCCTGCCTAGAGTAGACGGCACTCACGGTGTACCCAGCTCTATGTTGGGTGTGTTATATACTAGGGGATGTAAGTTTTAAAAAACTTACTAGTTACCTTCTAGGAAGCTTGCAGTTTGGCTGGGAAGACAAGACATAGCACATAGAAGATGTGGCCAGGACATAAGGGTTAGATCATGTAGAGTAGACTGTGTCTGCCATTGTAGTTTGGAGCCAGCTGGTTTTATGGATGTGGTGGAGTTGATTGGCCCCTTTGAGAATGGGGTACTTACGGGTTCTCCGAGGGGATATTGCAGGTGGCAGAAACAGTGAATGAAGGTATTGGCATGCACCTGGTGAGGAGTGAATAGTGAGGACGCAGCTTCTCCAAGTGAGAAATTTGATCTGGGTCCACAGAGAAGAGGACAGAAAGCACAAGACTGGCCAGTTGTGGTCAGGACAGGAAGATGTATCCCTCCGCCTGACATGAATCAATGAGTAACCTGTAGTGCCCAGGATGTTACATCTTGTAACCTTCCTTACCATGTTCTATCTCAATGATGCTCACAAGTTAAGTATTAATAGTGTGATCCCATTTTATGCAGGAGCAAAATGAGGTTCAGAGGAAACATGGTTTATTACGGTCCCCTGAGAACTAGATTCCAGGCAAAAATCTTGAGTCAAATAGTGAACAAGGGCTCAGACTCTACAGTCAAACTGCCAGGATCTGAATTCCAGCTCGCTTATCAGCTTGGGGATCCTGGCAGGATCTCAGCCCCTGTGTGCCTCAGTTTCCTACCTCCAAAATGAAGATAATAAGTCCTATAGCAGTGTCTGACTCTCAAACTCAGTGGGATAAAACGTCTACATTTGTGCCCTAAGAATAATTTTAAACTTTTGGACATAGTGTATTTAAGATGCATCTAGATGTAACTAGGTTATTCTCCCTGCAATAATGATATTTAATAATTCCAAAATGATTCTTTTTTCCTTTCTTTTGTTTTTGAGACAGGGTCTTGCTCTGTTGCCTGGGCTACAGTGCAGTGGTGTTTTCTCAGCTCACTACAATTTCTGCCTCCTGGGCTCAGGTGATTCTCCCACTTCAGCCTCCTGAGTAGCTGGGATTGTAGCCACATGCCACCACACCTGGCTAATTATTGCTTTTTATTTATTTATTTTTGGTAGAGATTGGGTTTATCCATATTGCTCAGGCTGGTCTTGAACTCCTGGGCTCAAGTGTTTCTCCTGCCACAGCCTCCCAGTGTTGGGATTACAGGCATAAGCCACCATGCCTGGACTAGATGATATTCAATAATCCCGTTTTCCTTTCTCCCATTTCCTACCAGACACACACACACACACAAACACACACACACACAAACACACACACACATACACATTTCTATCTCTGGCTGTTGTAAGTATATGTCCAGCATCTCCCCTTGGTCTGACTTAATATAAACTGTGGTGAGATATTCCCAGAGCAGGGTGTCATCCTGCTGTGGCTGCAGATGTGTCTGATTTACGTCCATGGATGACACCGAGCAAGGCCCACGAACTTTAGCACTAAGAGCAAAGATCCCACTGCAATTCAGAAAGCAGAGAGAAACTTCCAAGAGGCGTGACTATGAGGGCACAGATATAGTGCTCACAGATGCTTTGATTTGTGCTCACTGAGGCGGGGCACACCACACCTTCCATGGAACATGGCCCTTGTGGAGATGAATCTCATGATGGGTGCCAAGCTTATTAATTAGCATTTTAATGTCTGTGCACTGCTTGGAGGTTCAGCCTGAGTGAGGCAGCCTGGCCCTTCACACGTGAGTCAAGCCCTCGATAGCCCAGCCCTCCAGGTCTGGAACATCAAGTGCAGGTTCATCTTGTGTAAAGGCGGCTCTCTCCTAATTTTAAGTAGGTGACTACCCTAACCATAGAGCCCTTTGGTTTCCTAGAGCTTAGAGTCCTGTGGTCACTCACACCCCAACTCAGGGTCCTGTGGTCATTTGCACCTGAGGCAGGTGCTGGGTGAGGTGGCTGCACACCATGCTGAACCAGTCTTCAGAGCATCAGGTGGAGAGGAAGCTGAGGAAGAAGAGGATGGCTTGCCTGGTACTAGAAAACTAACATCATCAGGATAGTGAGATGGAGACCAGCAGACAGGTCTCCTGCCCAAGTGGCATGGGCCACTTCTGGTCTCCAGGCTCTAGGGCCAGCTCTGCCAGGACACAGGATGCTGGACCCCAGAGCTTAGTGCCTGAGCACACCTGCCTCCACAAAACGGGGAAGTGGATTGTGCGGACCCATCTCCACACACTTGGAGTGGAGAGAACTTATCTGTATGGACCTACAGGGAAATTGATGCTACCAGCACACTTGTGGGCCTATGTGATAATGTGAGGAAGCCTGTGGTGATTTTCACGTGACCCCAGCTCCGATTCCAACAAAATAAAACATTTTGAGATCCATAACGAGCATCTATTTCCAACACAGCCTCTCCAAGAAATGTACTTCATTGATGACATGTGTGATGCTCAAGCATTTTTAATTCAAACATCATTATGAAACTCAATCAAAGGGCATCACACATTTTTGATGAAGGCCTTATTGCCATGTGGATCTTGTTTTTCTGCTTTATTTTTTTCTGTCATCATGATGGGAATAAGTGCCATTTCCAGAAGGACATTATTTAGGAGTTTGGCAGAGTTGAGTCTTTGAAGGACTGAGGACAATTGTTCAGAAAGACACCACAGAGTTGGAACAGACATGAAGGAGGATTCCAGAAGACACAAATCATGCTCCCCTTATGAACACAGATATTCCTGAATATTACGTGTGTGAGACCAGAGAGAGAATTCAAATGCAGCAAGTTGCTACTTCGAACATACTGAGATTGTCACAATCCCTGCATTTTGATGTGGCAGATGTCATCAGTGCTGGCAAGAATAGGACACTGCTTGGTGCCCTTTTCACATAGCTCGGCTCTTGGGTCACGTTAATATTCAAAGCCCACCCTACTTTTATGTTAAAACTGCTGCTATTTTAACATGTCCTTGGTTGGAAATCAAAGAGAAAAGGTTTCCCCATGTTCTCACTGATTTTAAGCCAAAGACCTGACTCCTTGAAGACAAATTTTCTGGAACTTCCCCATGGTGTGGGTTGTACTGGGGGATCAGATGAAGGTAGGTCTGCTGCATTAGTCTGTTTTCACACTGCTGTTAAAGACATACCCAAGACTAGGTAATTCATAAAGAAAGAGGTTTAATGGACTCACAGTTCCACATGGCTGGGGAGGCCTCACAATCACTGTGGAAGGTGAGGAAAGAACCAAGGCACGTCTTACATGGTGGCAGGCAAAGAGAATGAGAGCCAAATGAAAGGGGTTTCCTCTTGTAAAATCATCAGATCTCATGAGATTTATTCACTACCACAAGAACAGTATGGGAGAGGGTGTCCCCATAATTCAATTATCTCCCACTAGGTCCCTCCCACAACATGTAGGAATTATGGGAGCTACAATTCAAGATAAGATTTGAGTGGGGACACAGCCAAACTATATCAATCTGCCTTGACCCCAGTGCAGGGTCTTCACTCACTCGTTCATGTACCATTTGTCCATGAGCACCTCCCTCATGCCAGACACTGATGTGGTCCCTGGTGGCACCATGGTGACCATGACAATCAAATTCCTGCCTTCAGGATAGCCACATACAATGGAGGGGTTAGACAACGCACAAGGCAACTAATAAACATACCACTTCAAGTTGTGATAAAATGCTATAAAGGTACTAAACAAGGTGGCTTGATGGAGGGAGACTAGAATGGAAGTGACGGAGCTGCCTGAGACAATGAGGACAGGGAAGGCTCCTCTAGGTTAAGGCGTGGGGTGCTGTTCTGTAAGGAGGAAAGATCCAAAACAGCCAGAACAGGAGGAGGAGCTCCAGGCACAGGACACTCCAGGGCACAGCCCGCAGGCAGGAACGGGCTTGGCTTGTTTCAGAAACAGAGATGGACGTGGGTGGCCAGCATGTGCGAGTGTTTACTAAGTGGCCGCATGGCAACAAGACCATAGAAGGCAGGTTTGGAAGCAACAGATTCTAAATTCTGATTCCAAATAGGCTGAAGAATAAGGATGGTCTTTGGAGATGTTTCGGTTTATAGCTCTTTTCCAACCACCTCTCATGGCAGGAAGGAAGCTGCTCCCCTGTGCCCCCGACTCATATCAATGAAGGATTGAAGCCACTGTGTCCAGTCAGGATTCTGCTAAGACTTTCCAAGCACAGGCGCTATGGTGCCAGGACAGAATTGGAGCTTTTGTAGAGCAAGCACGTGACATCCGCACTTCTACATTAAAAATGCCTGATGGCGTCTGGAGTTGTCCAACATTGCCCTGAAAATTCTATAGATTAAGATAATCCTGGTGCTTACTATTGTCCTCTGTGCAGTTGCAATTCTGACCTTCGTTATAGTAGCCAAAAACTTTATTTATAACATAGTAAAAGCAGATTTTACTTATGTCAGTCAATGCTTTAATTTTCCACCAGGATGGTAACTAAACTCTGCTTTTAGGACAAACTACGTCTTCTTCTGTCTGTTGAGCAATTTAGCTTACATCTTGCAGGAAACCAAGCCCAATCAGAAGGAGCTGTGGACAGTTTAGTGAAGGTGGTTCTAAATATGGAATTTGCTGGGTTTAAAGGAAGCAAAGTGAAATGAAAGGCTGATACAATGATTTATAAATATAAAATATAAAATCCCACATATATAGAAGAGATTTAAAATAGGTTCACATATTTGCAAAAACAAGTGCTTATTAAGCCTGTGATAATATAAATTTTTTTATCATTTTAGACAAGATATGGTCTTGTGATCATGTTTGAAAAATGTCCTTTTCAAAGAAATAAACTAAAATATTTACAGATTGTTTTCTACTTTTAGTTATTTTCTTAAAAGAAGGTGTCTCACTGTGTTGCCCAGGCTAATCTTGAACTCCTGGGCTTAAGGGATCCTCCAGTCTCAGCCCCCAGAGTCGCAGGGATTTTAGGCATGAGTTACTGCACCCAGCCCCCTTACAGATTTTATGAAAAAAAAAAAAAAAATCTACGTTTGAAGGTTTTTTTTTTTTTTTTTGAGACAGAGTCTCGTTCAGTCACCCAGGCTGGAGGGCAGTGGTGCGATCTCGGCTCACTGCAACCTCCACCTCCTGGATTCAAGCAATTCTCTGCCTCAGCCTCCTGAGTAGCTGGGATTACAGGTGCCCCTCACCATGCCTAGCTAGTTTTTGTATTTTTAGTAGAGGCGAGGTTTCACCATCATGGCTAGGCTGCTCTTGAACTTCTGACCTCATGATCCACCTGCCTCGGCCTCCCAAAGTGCTGGAATTACAGGTGTGAGCCACCGCACCCAGCCTGAAGGGATTTTTAAACCTTGCAGAAATCTGTCGTCACAGTTTATTTGCAATGTTTTGCTTCTGCAGAAGCTTTTGCTGACCTGACCCACTTTGATATTTAGAGTTCAACTCAATGCTTCAACTCCGTGACCACACAGCCCACAGTCATTACATGCTGTCTCTAAACCCTTAAGCATCTATTTCTCAGGTACAGACCCATCTTAGATCCTTCACCCATGTTTTTATTACTGAGTATGTGGTGATTAATCCTTTCAGAGCCAGTTCTAACTTCCACGTACAACCGAAGCTTCCAAATGGGTTTTGGCCATGGTGAGAAGCCCTTACTGAACATTTCTCTGAATGGAATAATTGAATAGACATAATTACAAGGCTCTGTGCCGTGTGAAATTGTAAATAGCACTGACAATGTAATTTGCATTCATTTACGATACAGTAACTCATTACTGCTCCAATTTTCATCCCCTTCATTAATAAGCTCATCTGTTTCTCTGATGGAAGCCCCTTTTGTATTAGATACAGCTCTTTGCCCAGAGAGATGCCCACGGTGCGGACTGGCGCTGAGAAGTGGGCTTGGTGTTGCTGACAGCAGGACGCATGGCAGAGTGGTGCTCCCCGGAGCATGTGTACACCCCAGCAAAAGAAATGTGTGTGTGAATTCTAGGCTGTTTAGCTTTTTAAAAAAATACATACATTTTGCTTGCTTGGATTGCAGGGAATTATTATATTAAATAAGTAATGGAAACAGACCTTGCCACCAATAAAATAATAATGAGGAGGAGGAAGAGAAGAGAATGTCATCAATTCATATAATAATATTAATAATAATGCGGAGTAGGAGACACAGACAAGGACCATATTCCTTGTGAACTCATCCATGGATCAATCTCATGGTAGTTACTCAGAATCCTCCACTTGTCATTACTTCACCATTTCAAATCATGGGTCCCATGGTTTGCTCATCTTTATTTTTTATTTTTATTTTATTTTATGTTATCTTTTGAGACAAGGTCTCGTTATGTTGCCCAGGCTGGAGTGCAGTGGTGCAGCCATAGCTCACTTCAGCCTTGAACTCCTGAGCTCAAGCAATCCTCCTGCCCCAGCCTCCTAAGTTGCTGGGACTACAGGCCGGCACCACCACACTTGGATAATTTTTTTAGTTTTATTTTTTGTAAGAGACAGGGTCTTGATATGTTGCCTAGGTTGGTCTTGTACTCCTGGCCTCAAGTGATCCTCCTGCCTGAGCCACCCAAAGTGATGGGATTACAGGTGTTAGCCATGGTGCCTGGCCTCATCTTTATTAAAGACATCATTTCTGCTTTATCCTCCCCGACAGCAGCTCCAGCTTATTCTGCCTGGACCCGGAAAATAGGAAGTTTTTCCCTGTCAGGAGTGTTGGGATCGACTGTCTCTTCTTTTTTTTTTTTTTTTTTTTTGCCTTAAATGCAAACTTTTTTAAAAATTAAATTAAATTAAATTAAATTAAATTAAATTAAATTTTAAGTTCCAGGATACATGTGCAGGACGTGCAGGTTTGTTACACAGGTGAAAGTGTGCCATGGTGGTTTGCTGCACCTACCAGCCCATCACCGAGGTATTAAGCCCCATATGCATTAGCTATTTATCTTGATGCAGTCTGTCTCCCTGCCCCCACGACAAGCCCCAACATGTATTGTTCCTCTCTTTGTGTTCATGTGTTCTCATTGTTCAGCTCCCACTTATAAGTGAGAACATGTAGTGTTTGGTTTTCTGTTCCTGTGTTAGTTTGCTGAGGATAATGGCTTCCAGCTCCATCCATGTCCCTGCAAAGGACATTAACTTGTTCATTTTTGTGGCTGCATAGTATTCCATGGTGTGTATGTACCACATTTTATTTATCCAGTTTATCATTGATGGGGATTTGAGTTGATTCCATGTCTTTGCTATTGTGAATATTGCTGCAATGAACATATGCTTGCAGGTATCTTTATAACAGAATGATTTATATTCCTTTGGGTATATACCCAGTAATGGGATTGCTGGGTCAAATGGTATTTCTGGTTCTAGGCCTTTGGGGAATTGCCATACTGTCTTCTACAATGGTTGAACTAATTTACATTCCCACAACAGTGTAAAAGCGTTCCTATTTCTCCACAGACTCGCCATCATCCAACTGCTTCTGTGTTCATTCATCCTTGCAGGTGGGGGAGGGACGTGTATTGAGGGCAGGGCAGGATGATGACAGACATTTGCCCATAGTCCCCTGTTGGGCAGGGTTAATATCTGTATGTTGGGGTCACAAGTGGCTTCTGTTGGCAGACTTCTACTCTCAGTGCTTGTCCAGATAAGAGACAGCTCGGTCTGCCATGTGAGTGGACCCACAGGTCAAGTTTTTGTGTGAAGTATCAGGAAGACAATCTTTACCTCAGATCCAATCATGTTTCTTCAATTCTGCAGAGGCAGCAATAAAGGTATTGTTTTTGATACAAATTTAACTTTGTTTTTACTGTCTGTTGGTTCCAGTCTTAAATAGGGTGCAGTTGGGTTGGTCTCCACTCTCAGAAAACCCAGCTATGAACAGTAGGTTTGCATTAGGTAGGGGGCTAAAGTACTTGTGAGATTATTCCTATGGTGTATGCCTTCATTGAGGGGTTCTGGGTCCTGCTAGGGGGCAGAAACTGGGTCTTATTTTTGTATTCAAAACATGTAACACGTAAAGAGCTGGGTTCAAACTTTTGTTTTTTAGGAAATATACTCGATCAAAATAGGTTTATTTGCAAGACACCACAAATAGCAATTGCTTACATGACAATGCAAAGTAATTTCACCCTAACATAAAAGCCCTAATGTGGGCAGTCAGGGCTGCAAGGAGATCTGTCTCACGGGGTCTTCAGGAACCCAGGCCCCTTCCAATGTGATTCTCTCCCATGCACTGTCTCCCTTCCCAATGTCACCTCCATTCCCAAGGTCACATCTGATACGGTGGCCGTATCAGATCCAGCCATGATGACAGCATGACAGTCTATGGGAAGGGAGAACGAACAACATAAAGTGACTATAAGGTGTGGCATGTTTCATCTATGTCTGGAAGTTATCACTGACTATATTTCCCTTTGGATAGACATGGACACCTGAGAGTCTGGGAAGTGTTATTATTGGCAGTCACATGCCAGGCTAAAAACGAGAAATTTTATTACTATGGGAGAACATATGCTTTTTGTCCCAGAAGATTCAGTTGCCTGTGGAAGATGAGGAATGTAAAATTCCCTGTAACTATAATTGTAGGGCCAGATAAGTTGGTCTACAGGGAATGTGTATGGGGAGTGATGGAATGATGTCACAAGTAACTGTGGTTGGAAACCACCTGTTAGGTCAGACATGAAAAGGTCACTGGCCTGGGATGTTTCAGTGGCAGGAGTGTTAACAGCCCTGAACTTCATTTCCATTCTCTCAAATAATGGGTGATGATATCTAGAAATGGGAATATAACATATTATCTGTTTATTCTACAGGGCTGTTATAAAAATCAAGTGAGATAACATGCAAAGGTAAAAGGGTGCCTTTTAAAATTTTACCTGTTGTACTGGGTTGAATAGTGTCCTTCCAAAATTTATATTCACCTGAAACCCCAGAACGTGACCTTATTTGGCAATAGGGCCTTTGCAGACGTAATTAGTGCAGTAGAGTTCATGACGGATTACGGTAGGATCTAAATCCCATAACTGATATCCTTATACAAAGACCACGTGAGAACACACACATAGGGAAGAAGGCTATGTGGGATGGAGGCAGCAATTGGAGTGATGTGGCCACAAGCCGAGGAACACCTGTGGCCAGTAGAAGCTGGAAGAGGGGAGGAAGTATTCTTCCCTAGAGCCTCAAAAAGGAGCACAGCCCTGTTGACTCCTGGATTTCAGACTTCTGTCTTTTAGAACAGTGAGAATAAATTCCTGGTGTTTTAAGCCACGCAGTTTGTAGTATTTTGTTATGGCAACCACAGGAGGCTAACACATCTGCCACAATAACAGTCCGTGCTCCATGGCTTTTTTGCAAGGATTAAATGAACATCTAAGTGGTGAACACCGTGCCTGACACAGGGTCAGCCCTTCTAGAACATCTTTAAGGGAGGTGTGTAGAATGCTCCAACTATGGATTAAACCAAGCTCGTCCAATCCATAGCCTACAGCTGCATGCAGCCCAGGATAGCCCAATACAAATTCATAAACTTTCTTGAAACATTGTAAGATTTATTTGTGATTTTTCTTTAGCTTATCAGCTATCATTAGTGTTAGTGTATTTTATGTGTGGCCCAAGACAATTCTTCTTCTTCCAGTATTGCCTAGGAAGCCACAAGATTAGACATCCCTGGATTAAAACTTCCATTGTGAAAATATAATACTGGGAGATAGGTGCTGTATTAGTCCATTTTCATGCTGCTATAAAGAAATACCCGAGACTGGATAATTTATAAAGGAAAGAGGTTTAATTAACTCACAGTTCAGCATGGCTAGGGAGGCCTCAGGAAACTTACAATCATGGTGGAAGGGGAAGCAAACATGTCCTTCTTCACAAGGCAGCAGGAGGCAGAAGTGCAAAATGAAGGGGGAAGAGCCCCTTATAAAACCATCAGATCTCATGAGAACTCACTCACTATCACCAGAACAGCATGGGGGGAACCACCGCCATGATCCAATCACTTCCCATGAGGTCCCTCCCCCAACACGTGGGGATTACAATTTGGATTACAATTTAAGATGAGATGTGGGTGGGGACACAGAGCCAGACCATATCAGGTGTTGTCCCAGAGAAAGAGAGAATATGTTAGCTTGGTGGTGTCAGCTATAAGCAAACAAATCTGATTCAGTCATTTACATCAAGTCATTCAGTGTGTGAGCAAAGATGCTAAGACCACTGTATGGGTAACTTCAAATTCCCCTGGCTCAGTGTCTTGATATAAACCGTAAACTAAAAATAGGGAATCTTGGCTGGGCATGGTGGCTTACACCTGTAATCCCAGCACTTTGGGAGAATCCTTTGAGCCCAGGAAATTGAGGCTGCAGTGAGCTGTGATTGTGCCACTGCATTCCAGCCTGAGCAACAGGCAAGACCCTGTCTCTAAAATAAAATGAAGTAAAATAAAACAGGAAATATTGTTTTGTAAGTTTCAGATGCTCACTGTTATGGGTAGAAGGTGGAAATTCCTGATGACTTAATCTAAGCACCTAAATCCAACCACTTCTGAATCTCCTAAGTAGGCATTCAAGTCAGCAAATCCCCTTCGTAACTTCAAAATAGTCATTGTCTTTCTCTTCGCACTAAAATTTAAGATCTATGTGGGGAAAGGTTTTGTCTTTGTTATCAAGATATCCCCAGCATTTACAGAAATGCCTACTACATGGTAGACACTCTAATAATATTAAATGAATGAACAGCAAGTATAAGAAGACCAATTCCATCTGGCTTTAATGAGGAAATGTTGAAGAATGTGAGTGCACTTACATACTTTCGAGTAGATATACCATCGGGGGCAACTGTAGGAGGCACTGGAAGATGTAACTACCAATACATGATGCATAACTGCTTAATATGTCAGATGGTGTAGCATTAATTCCAGATAAATAGAGCTGAAATAAACTACCGCACTATAGTCACTTGTGGTCTATCTGCATGCATGCTTTGTGATTTCATTTGTTCAGTAAGAAGCTTAGCTAACTGTATATTCCTGAACTGGCATGTTCCTTTGGGTTTTGATTTCTTGTTTCCCCTACATAAGCCAATTGGAGTTGGGTTAAGCATAAAAAAAAGAAGTTTTGACTTACCTTAATAAAGTTCTCTACATTCACGAACCCAAGGAAATTGATAAATCCATTTTGACTTTAATTTAGCTTTTCTTCAAAAAACAAAATGTTGGCATTTCTTTGGCTCCCTTCATTCTTCAGATGTCTTTTCTTTCTTGCCTTTCTCCAGTGTCCTATCTAATGATATGATTTGGCTTTGTCCCCACTCAAATCTCATCTTGAATTGTAGCACCCACAATTCTCATGTGTTGTAGGAGGGATCTGGTGGGAGATAACTGAATCGTGGGGGCAGTTTCCCCCATATTGTTCTCATTGTAATGAATAAGTCTCACAAGAGCTGATGGTTTTATAAACGGAAACCTTTTCACTTGGTTCTCATTTCCTCTCTTGCTGCCACCCTGTAAGCTGTGCCTTTCACCTTCTGCCATGATTGTGAGGCCTCCCTAGCCATGTGGAACCGTGAATCCATTAAACCTCCTTTTCCTTTATAAATTACCCAGTCTCAGGTATGTCTTTATCAGCAGCCTGAAAACAGACTAACATATCTAACAATCATCACCACCTGACAACACCCACTCTAGAATTTCACTGCAGTATGTGATGCATTCTAATGCGGCTGTCATAGTTGGGGTCCCTCAAAGCAGAGCCTGAGAAAAGGACTGCAGTGCAGGTAGTTAATTTGGATGAAGGATAGACCAGTGTATTAGTCCATTCTCGTACTGCTATAAAGATACAACCTGAGACTGAGTAATTTATAAAGGAAAGAGGTTTAATTGACTCACAGTTGTGCATGGCTGAGGTGAGGCCTCAGGAAACTTACAATCATGGTGGAAGGTGAAGGGGAAGCAAGGACCTTCTTCAAATGGCAGAAGGAGAGAGAAGAATGAGCAAGAATAGGGAAAACTGCCTTATAACACCATCAGATCCCATGAGAACTCAGTCACTATCATGAGAACAGCATGGGGGGAACCACCCCCAATCCAATCACCTCCCACCAGGTCCTTCCCTTGAAACGTGGGGATTACAATTCTAGATAAGATTTGAGTGGGGGAACAACCAAACCATATCAACCAGAAAGGGAGTAGACTGATGAAGCAAGTCTAGAAAGTGTAGGCAAACAATAAAAAGTGTGGGTGGATCACCTGAGGTTAGGAGTTCGAGACCAGCCTGGCCAACATGGTGAAACCCCATCTCTACTAAAAATAAATTAAAAAAATATTAGCTGGGCATGGTGACAGGTGCCTATATCCCAGCTACTTGAGAGACTGAGGCAGGAGAATCACTTGAACCTGGGAGGCGGAGGTTGCGATGGCCAGGATCGCGCCACTGTACTCCAGTCTGGGTGACAGAGGGAAACTCCATCTCAACAACAAAAAAAATGTGTAGTATCAATGTCAGCCATTACCACGGGCAATGGTGCTTAAAACTACTGTGGAAACTTGGAGGACAGCAAGGAGCCCAAACCTCGTCTCCTGAAGCCCTTTGATGAGGGCTAAGGGGACCGGAAGTTGTGAAAACTAACTTTCATCATTCATTGATGGAAGATTGTTTCCCTTGACATTAAATCCCCAACACTCCCAGCCACACAGGTAAGACTGAGCACATTTGAGTGGCAAGCTTTCAGGTAAGGACATGCAGGTGCTAATCGTGGTAAGTGAGCCCAGCAAGCATTGATATAAGGGCTGGTAAATGAATGGATGTGGCATTGACAATGACTGGGTACAGGAGGTTCTATTGAGGATCCTTATATTTATGTCAAATGTATTTTTATTCCTTCTAATAGTGGCTGCTTTTAATCCTGAAAACTGTTTAAACCTGCTTTAAAGATTTTTAAATAATACATCTGTTTGTGTGAGTTTTTTAAAAAATCAATTCTAATTTAATGCTTGAGTTCATGCATACACTACTTGAGGCGACACTTGGGTTGAGGTTCATGTTCTAGGAAAGCACTTTTGTTGATCATGAATGCAGAGGATGTGAGTGCATCACTGGTCTATCAGTGGGTGTGAAAATTAAAAAAAAATGCCTGTCTGCCTTGTTTCTCATACTTTGTTTGTGCACTTTTCTTCCCTTTGCATGAAGTATCTGGTCCAACTCCCTCCTCCAACATTTGTCTATTTCAAGATTCAGTTAAAGTGTCACATGTTCTATTAAGTCTTTTCTGATTCTTTCCACCATTCCATAGACAGATATTGCTTGTTATGCATGTGTCCTTTTCTTCCTTCTAGCTCTCCTCCCCACTGTCCCTCAACACAGCCCCCAGAGAAATCCACCTAAGCTATCATATCATGTCAGTCTCTAATTAAAGCTATCAGTGGCTCCCTGCTTCCATAAGCCCAATTAATTTAGTCCTCAACACAGACACATACACACACACACATGAACATGCACACAGGTGCATGGCCACACATATACACATGCAGTACACACAAGCATGTACACACGTGAACACACATATGTCTAGACACAGACACACACCCTTACACTTTCTTATCACTCTTCCTCCTCATAGAACATATCCCTCCTTTTCACCCTCTACTTCACCGTGTATGCATTTTCATAAGAACCCGTCACTCTTTACTGTTATTTATCTATAAATATGACTCCCCCACAAAAAAAACCTGAAATATTTGCACAAGTCTGTCTGATCCAGCTCTGTGGCTCCAGTACCAAGCTCAATGCCTGCAAACATGGTGAGCATGAAATAAGTTCTGTGATGGAAACAGTGAAAAAATCAAATGAGGGAAATCTGTCCCAGATTAACTCTATTCATGTTCATGAACCTGCTCTAAATGCAGCATCAATCAAGAGCTTAAATAAAATAAAGTCAAATGGAAACATATAGATCCTTAGAAACTTAGGGAATTACTTTAAAAGTTATTAATTAATTTTCACCTGTCTGTGCAGTTAAATTTGTTTCCACACAAAAGTCAAAAGAAGACATTTATGCGGCCAAGAAACATGAAAAAAAGCTCATCATCACTGGTCATTAGAGAAATGAAAATCAAAACCACAATGAGATACCATCTCACGCCAGGTAGAATGGCAATCATTAAAACATTTGGAAACAACAGATTCTGGAGAGGATATGGAGAAATAGCAATGTTTTTACACTGTTGGTGGGAGTGTAAACTAGTTCAACCATTGTGGAAGACAGTGTGGCAATTCCTCAAGGATCTAGAACCAGAAATACCATTTGACCCAGCAGTCCCATTACTGGGTATATACCCAAAGGATTATAAATCATTCTACTACAAAGACACATGCACACATATGTTTATTGCAGCACTATTTACAATAGCAAAGACTTGGAAATAACCCAAATGTCCATCAATGATAGACTGGATTAAGAAAATGTGGCACATATACACCACGGAATACTATGCAGCCATAAAAAAGAATGAGTTCATGTCCTTTTCAGGGACATGGATGAAGCTGGAAACCATCATTCTCAGCAAACTAACACAGGAATAGAAAACCAAACACCGCATATTCTCACTCATAAATGGGAGTTGAACAATGAGAACACATGGAAACAGGGAGGGGAATATCACACACTGGGGGCTATCAGGGGGTGGGGGGAAAGGCGAGGGAGAGCGTTAGGGCAAATACCTAATGCATGCAGGGCTTAAAACCTATATGATGTGTTGATAGGTGCAGCAAACCACCATGGCAGATGTATACCTATGTAAACAAACCTGCACGCTCAGCACATGTATCCCAGAAGTGAAAGTAAAATAATAAAAAAAGTATAGCAGGGGAGGAGTCTATGATATAAAATAATCATCCTCTCACTCCACTCTTAGGGCAAACGGAAGCATAAAAAATGTCACTGCGTGAAGACGGAGCTCCACACCTGTCCTGCATATTCCATGAGTGTTATTGCATGGATGCCACCTAAGATCCATTGAAGTCTACAGATAGTTTTTTAAATGAAAACCTTAAGCTCTATTACACCTATTCTTGTCTCATATATCAGTTACTTAGGGCTATTTCATTACTAGCTTATGAAAAAATAAAACATAACTTTCCTTTTTATGAGAATGTCCAACAAATATCAAAATAGAAAATGAAGAGATAGTAAATGAAGCTCCAGGTACACATCATGTGTTTGAGCAATTATCAGCACTTTGCTTACCTGTTTCTTTGCACTTACTCCATCGGGAATATTTTTTAAACCTTCCAGATATCAAAGCATTTCATTAGTTAATACTATATGACGTATCTATAAAGGAAATAACACTCCTTTTAAAAATAAACATAACCAGAGCATCATTATGTCTAATAAAATTAATAATGATTTCTTAATATCTTCTGACAACCACTCAGTGTTCAAATTCCCTGATTGTTTCAAAACTGATCGTTGACCCCTTGATATGTTTGAATCATGTTCAGAGAGGATGCACACAGTGTATTTAGTTCATACATTCTTAAATCTTTTTAAATCTATAACAGCATCCCATTCTTACCTGCGTTTCCTTGTGCCATTTGTTTGTGGAAGAAACTAAACCATTTGTCTGGTAGAAATTTTCATATGCTGGATTTGGCTGATTGAATCATGGTGCTGTCATTTCATTTTTTTCCCATCACGTATTTCCGGTAAGCTAGGAGTCAAAACTTGAGATTTGACTGGATTTGGTTTATTTTTTGGAAGGACTACTTTATGCATAATGTTTTCTATTGCTTTCTCTCAGGGGGTACCAGTTTTTGGTTGTTTTCTTTAAGTGATGTTCCAAACGATTAGTGCAGAGAAAAGTTCTTTTGATTCCAAATTTAGAGCTCAAAATTCAGTTCAATTTTTGGAAGGGTTAACTCATAGATAGTACTTTTTATTACATCACGTACTTTGGGTTGCTTTTCATAAATTATGGCCAGAATGATGATTGCAGAGACAAGATCCTTGGAGTCTGTCTTTAGTGCTCAGGGATGTATTTTTCGCCATATGTAGCAAAAGGCTGTGAAATTCAGAGTTAGGCAGACTTGAGCTTAACCCTTCGATTCACTTCTGACTAAGTGTCCCTGGACAAGACACTTGACTTTTCTGAGCCTTGAGATGAATCATTGACCAGAGGTAGTAACACTCGCTGTACAAGGTCTTTGTGAACATTCAATAACACATGGAAATTCGATTCAGTTCTCGGTGCAGACCACATGTGCTGCCTATGCTCCTCCCATTCACTGAGGAAAAACCCAGAAAGATACTCCAGAGAGCTGGACTACGGCAGACCATCCTCGGAGACTCGGAAAAGCATTTATTTCCGTAATTAGACCGTGAAGACAAAGATAACCACAACTCAATAAAAACAACTTTTTCCACAATTCTATAGAGGACAGTTCATGTAATTCATTCTTTGTAGAATGAAAAACAGAGGCCCAGGCTGATCGTTCTACCTGTCAGGATACACGGTAGGTGGAAAAGTAATTAAACCACGATGACGGAGCTGTATCGATTGTGTAACTTACCCCATTTCCCGTCTGCCTCAAGAATGCCTGCCAGGCCGGGCGCGGTGGCTCATGCCTGTAATCCTAGCACTTTGGGAGGCCAAGGCGGGCGGATCACGAGGTCAGGAGATCAAGACCATCCTGGCTAACACGGTGAAACCCCGTCTCTACAGAAAAAAAAAAAAAAAAATTAGCCGGGCGTGGTGGTGGGCGCCTGTAGTCCCAGCTACTCGGGAGGCTGAGGCAGAAAGGCCTGAACCCGGGAGGCGGAGTTTGCAGTGAGCCGAGATCGCGCCACTGCACTCCAGCCTGGGCGACAGAGCGAGACTCCGCCTCAAAAAAAAAAAAGAATGCTTGCCAGTGGTGCTTGCGGCTGCAGCCTTTACTCCGAGATAACTGCCACAAAATATCTCGCTTTTATTATTTTCGCATTGCTCTGGTATATCAACTTTGGGGAAAAAAGACAGCATTGATTTATAGCATTCTGTTTTTAGTAGTGGTATTTCCATTTACAAAATATAGTAATTCTTGATCGCTGAAAATATCAAATCCCAGAAAATGTAGCATTTCTACACGTGAAGTTAACATCACTCTGGAACAGTTGTTGGCCGAATATTATTTGATGAATCTGAGTTTTCTGAAATAGACGATTCTGATTATTCAGACGATTCTGATGTTAGTTCTGTTTAGAAATAGCTTCAATAACAGTTTTTATATTCTATTTTCACATTGAAAATCAGTCAGATTGGCTTCAGCCTCAAAGAATGTGTTTATGTAAAATTAAATGAGTGCTGGCAGTGAGCTGTACTTTTCTTTTTTTCTAAACGGGAAAAGGGTTGAATTACCTCTCCAATAAAAAGATTATATTGAATATCTTGGTGATTTATATAGCTCTAATTCTCACTATCTCTGTCTCTTTGACTTTTTTTTTTACTTTTTTTGACTTTTTTCGACTTTTTTCTCTCTTTACTTAAATTATATATTCTGCTGCTATTCTGGCTTGCAGCAGGTGGTTGGGAATATGTGGCTGGCTGTGGAATGTTGAGCTGTTCATTCGGTCTCACGAAGGAAGAGGATCTCACCTTCTATTTGGCTTATTTATAAGCATCTAGGGTCTCCTTCCCTGGGGTACACATTATTCTTTATTAGGCTAGAAAGATCATTGAGATTGTGGGACCCCATTTGTTCATATTTCCTAGAAGTGTTGAGTTCACTAATCTGGTTTCACCTTGCGAGGGAAATTTCCTTTACTTATCCAGTACTGACAGGGCCATTGCACTTGGAAATTTTAAAAAGAGGAAGAGCAGTTGGGGAACTCCAATCCTGACTTCTTCAAAACACACCCTTAGAGACATCACACACATGCCTCCTTCCTGTTGATTCCTATACCTGGTCCCTGTCAGAGACTAAATCCTCAGAGGCTAAAAAATTATAGGTTCTTCATCAGTAAATATGGAGGAAGGGGTGGGTTCTGTCACCAAAACCCTTGAAAACCTAATCAACTAAGTTAATTTCATTTCACTTGGAATCTACTGATAAGCAGTGCAAAAAAAATTATTTTGGGCTTTGCTGTGAATTCTTGGGCCTGCTGTGATGTCACTAATTCTGAGATCTGCCACCTGCCCAGCTCTCCAATTAATCCTGGGTCCTCAGAGCACAGATTGGAAATAACAGGCAGAGAGGATTTTTAATCTGCTTTAGAAAACTGTCCCTGATATCTCAACCATATCCTAGTTAAATGGGCTTGAAAATGAGAAGAAACATCTCACTGATGTGGCTGGGGGCACGGAGTGAGGTATAGGGGTAATCTCAGAGAATTGGGGCTCCTCCCAGATATCCTCATCCCATCTGTCCAGATCATATATTTTCCTCACAGGCCCATCAGCTTTAGAAATTGTTGAAATTGGGTTAAGAATGGAGGTAGAGAATGAAGCTGCCACATTCTGCCTTGTGCACGATTACAGGAGATGCTACACCTTTTCATTTAGGGTTCTACTTGGCTCCTCTTCCCAAGTTACCAATTCATACTCATGCACCACCTGCCTTCAGATGACAACACTGGGCCATGTCTGTGTCTGTACTTTGTAGTTGTTAAAGCTACAAGAGAGACCTGGAATGCTAATACTTTGATAATTAGATGTCATGTTCCTCAAAGTTTAACCACTGAGGGCTCATGACTTGAGTTCTATAAGGGAGCAAATTAAGACTCAAATTCTCATCCCAAGATGGGATTTCCTCTTTGTACCACCACACACAGCTCCTTCCTTCCTTCCTACCTTCCTTCCTTCCTTTCTTTCCTCCTTTCTTTCTTCTTTCCTTCTTTCCTATTTTTTCTTTCTTTCTTTCTTATTTTTGTTTTTAACTTTTGCTACAAGTCTGTCATTTGCATTTTTCCCTTCCATCAAGGTACCTAATATTTAGGGGTTTTGGTAGTAGTAACCATTAATTATTTCAATTCTAACCACAAAAAAAGGAATATATTAAAAGGATATGGAGCAACTGCTGTGCAGGGTGTGTTAGGGAAGATCTCTCTCACTAAAACACCCTGGACATTGTAAATTAAGCAAAGAAGAAAAACTCAGAAATGTGGAGAGAAGAAGGCAGACCAGCTAGGGATGGAGAGATCTAAGAACAGCACGCGGTAGTTTCCTGGGTTTCTCTTTGCCTTACATATTCTATGTTCTCACCAATGGAATGTGAGCTGATGTGACACATGCCAGTTTTTAGCCACGGCTTTCAGAAAGTCTTTGCCTTCTCCATCTTCTCTCCTTCCCTGTGTATGGCGATGTGCAGGCGACAATGAGATCCAAACTGATTGGAGCCACAAGGTGCAGGGAGCCTGGGCTGTAGATTTACTGCCTGGAGGAAGCCACCTGTCAATCAGGAGCATTTGCCTTGGTTACATGGATGAGAAACAAACTTCTGCTTGGTTCAGACACTGAAATTTGGAGATATATTTATTCTTGCAATCCAGCACTACTTTAAGAATACAAAAATAACAGTGAGGGATCGTTGATTTGCTACATATCATAACGTATATTTCTATAAATTTACAGCAATTAAAACAGTATCATGCCAATATGGATCTTGATAGACTGGTCAATATCACAGAATTCAGCAGATCCACAGACTCATAAATTTAGCACACAATTAAGACAATATTCAAGTCAGTGGGAAATGGGGTGTGAATAGACCGATGACCGTTCAATAAATGATGCTTTGCTACTTCAGGAAAAAAATTTAGGTTCCTACCCCATGCCTTAGAAAAATAAACTCCTGATGAAATGCAGAGCTAAGCACAATGCGACTGCAAAAATATTTTTAAGAATTATATAAGACTACATATTAGATAAGAAGAAGAATATTCCTACTTAGTAATTAATGAGCTATAAAAGTTATTACTAAATATTTTCATAAATTTTAATATTAAAAATTAAAATGAATAATAAAGTTAAAATAATTGCGATAAATTAGGAATTATATCTATAATATATTTACCAGATATGATTAACATTCACACATCTAAAGAACTAATATATTTCAGAAATAACAATATAGACAACTCAAAGAAAAATGGTCAGAGCATTTGAACATAAAAAAAGAAATGAAAATGTTAAAGAAACATATAAAACTCTTCTCACTCACAGAAGTCCTTAGAGAAACTCATTTTAAAAAATTGAAATATGTGGAGCAAGATGAGAAAAACAATAAATTTAGTAATATTCAGGTTTGGAGTAGTCATATTGTAGAAAGACTGATTCTATTGTCTAATTTTGTTCAATATATTTAGTTTTTCATTAATAGATCTTCTGTGTGAGTCCTTTGCCCACATATTGATAATTGCTAAACAAGTATGAAGGTAAATTTTATTTTTAAAAGTTTACAAAAACAATGTTTGCATGATTACAAGTTTCCTGGGAGATATCATACAGCAATGATGTTTGTTAAACAGTAATTAAATACTATATCATCTATCTGAAATACTACCTTTTAAAAATAATTTTGAAAATAAAAATATGAAACAAAGTAAATTATCATTTACATATAACAAAAAACATACAATTCTAGCTCTATTCCCTCACTCAGAGGTTCATGTATTACTCCTTTTATAAAAAGTATACACAGATTATAAAGAAAACACAAATAACTTAGAAGATAAACTATAAGAACAGCTGCCGCAATAAAAGTCTTGAAATTCTGAAATGCCAAAGGCTGAAGTTTATTACACAACTCACGATTGATTTAGCTGGTGTGAGTTACTGAATACTCCAAGATTTCATTTCAAGGCTGAAGTATTTGCCCAGCCACCTGGGACAGAGTATATAGAAAAGTTTGTAGAAGTTAAAAAACAAAAAAGAGTTCAGAGTTTTTGTCACTCACACTGCCTCCATCTGTGTCTTTCCTGCCTGTCTTGTGTTCACCTCTCCTATTTTTTAAGGATATGTTTATATGGTGACTCCTGCTTCCCACCAAACCACTGGAATAGTGGATTCAGGCTGGGAACCTCCAGCAGGAAAGGACTTCTCAGTGTAACTGCCCCCAGAGAGGCTGCTAAAGTTTCCTCTGAACCAGTGCCTTACTCCACCTGGAGAGACCAGGGAGGCTTTGTTCTCTCAACTGCAGGCTTCATAGGAACTCAGGCATGTTGCACTTACAGTAGGGTTTTCGTGCCTTCCTTCCATTCTTTTTTTGGAGGGGCGATTGAACTGGTGAGTGGTGAAGGACAAGGGGAACATCAGCTCGTCAGTGAATTATTTTTATCGATCACATTAAAATTGGTTCAGATCTTTTGCCAATACTGTTTGTTCTTTCTCCCAATATTATAAATCGTAATAAATGTTGTGTACAAATCTTTTTGTTTCTTTGTGTTATTTCTAATTTTGGAACTTGCTTTTGCTGTATGTAGTATTATTAATGAGGCGGGCACATTTTGAAGGCTCTAGAAGCCCAGCTTCCCAGGTGGTTCCTTCCTTCCTTCCTTCCTTCCTTCCTTCCTTCCGTTTCTTTCTTCTTTCTTTCTCTCTCTCTTCTTTTTTTTTTTTTTTTTGAGACACAATCTTGCTCTGTTGTCCAGGCTGGAGTGCAGTGGCATGATCTCCACTCACTGCAACCTCCGCCTCTCGGGTTCAAGCGATTCTCCTGCCTCAGCATCCCTAGTAGCTGGGATTACAGTTTCCTGCCACCATGCCCGGCTAATTTTTGTATTTTTAGTAGAGACAGGGTTTCCCCATATTGGCCAGGCTGGTCTCGAACTCCTGACCTCAGGTGATCTGCCAGCCTTGGCCTCTCAAAGCACTGGGATTACAGGCATGAGCCACCACATGCAGCCCCCAGGTGGTATGTTTCCAAGGGAGACTTTACTGTGTAATCCACAAGGTTGGAAAGGTGCCAGGAAAATAGTGTGTTTTTTGGGTAGTGGGTGTGTCCAACACATACCCAGGAGGGCTCTTCCTGGGCCCCCTCAGCTAGGAAGATCTGCTTTTAGGCATGTTTATGCAAAGGGTTGTACAGCTTCTAGGCTGGGATCTGTCTTCAAGGCAGTGTTTTAATAAGCTGCAAGTCATGATGCATTTGTGGTATGAAATAAATGTTGAGACTAACATTAAAAGAAAAAAATGTAGTGGGCATGGTGGCTGACACTTGTAATCCCAACACTTTAAGAGGCCAAGGCAGGAGGATTTCTTGAGCCCAGGAGTTAGAGACCAGCCTGGGCAACACAGTGAGACCCCGTCTCTACAAAAACAAATTTGAAATATTAGCCAGGCATGGTGGTGCGCCCCTGCAGTCCCAGCTATTTGGGAGGCTAAGGCAGAAGCATCACCTGAGCCCAGTAGATTGAGGCTACAGTGAGCTATGATTGTGTTACTGTACTCCAGCATGGGTGACAAAGCAGAACCTTACCTCAAGGAAAAAAAAAAAAAAAAAAAAAGTAGTGGGATAGGATGGAATAGAATAGCTCAGAGAATTAGAATACCTTACTACCTTATCACAGGTACTAAGATAAATTCAGATTTTTGAAATGCTACTTGAATTATTTGTGTGTACTTGTGTAATGTAAGATGAATTTCTTACTCTGAATTCTAGTCAAAAGTGCAGTGGCTCACACCTGTAATCCCGGCACTTTGGGAGGCCGAGGTGGGTGGATCACAAGGTCAGGAGTTCGAGACCGGCCTGGCCAACATGGTGAAACCCCATCTCTATTAAAACACAAAAATTAGCCAGGTGCGGTGGCCAGCGCCTATTTTGGGAGGCTGAGGCAGAGAATTGCTTGAACCCGGGAGGCGGAGGTTGCAGTGAGCCAAGATCGCACCACTGCACTCCAGCCTGGGTGACAGAGCAAGACTCCATCTCAAAAAAAAAAAAAGAAAAAGAAATTCACTTTTCTAAGGCTTGTTCCATATATAGGCAATATTTATATTAGAAAAGAGAAAAGCCACTACTTGGGTAATGTTAATTTAGCATTAGTATAGATCCATGGGGTTTAACATTAATATAATAATAATAGCCTATATTCTAGGGTGACTCAGTTAGTTCTCAGAATTTCTAATAGGCCTTACAAGTGTACTGGAAACTTCTCTTAGCATTAGTATAGATCCACAGGCTTAATATTAACATAATAATAATAGCCAATATTCTAGGGTGACTCACTTATTTCTCAGAATTTCTAATAGGCCTTACAGGTATACTGGAAACTTCTCTGAGGTCCCATGAGTTTGTGGGTCCCAGGACCAGCTTGTCCCTGGGTGCAGTGAGCCCATAGCTCGCGCCTGCCATGCTGCATGAGCTTAAGACTTTTTGCCTTTCTTCCACCTCTCTGTGAATCACTAAAGTGAGTGCGTGTGTGCTACCCAAGTGTGTGCATGGACCTCTATGACTCTCAGCACAGGTCCATTCAAAATACTTTGTTATATTTATAATAGATAGAATCACCAAAAAGCAATAATAAATGTAAAATAATTGTTAAAATTGGTAAGACCTTATATCTAACAAAATATTATGCAGTTGTAGGGAGACCCCCTGAAACTATTGCTATGGAATAAAAGATGAAATGCTCCTGATTATTGTAAATACAAAATCGCATGCAGGATTGTGTAAAGACAATGCCAGGTTGGACGACAGAATGAGCCAACAGCGTGTGATGTGCTTCCCCCTGTGGAGAGCCTATGAATGGACGTGCAGTCAGGGAGGTTCCACATCACCAAGATTCCTATCCCAGAAAAGCAGATGTTCATAGCTCTGGGAATGGAATGTGACCCTTGTAGGGAGCCTATAAACGGATGCATGGGGGGCACCTGTCCATACGGATAAGATAGGGCTATAAACGCCCTCATCTTGCCGCAGCTCTTCTAGGCCTCTTTAGGGTTAAAGCGTACTCCCTTCTGAGAATTTCTGGTCTAACCGGTTGTCTAGCTTCACGTCCTGTTTCCATGGATTGTTTGTAACCAGCTTTTGTTGCAATTGTTACTGCTGATTAATATCTTGCTAATCACAGATTATGGAAAGACTGTGTTTCTGTTCTAAGGCTCTGTTAGAAATTACTGATGCACACACTATATTGTAAATTCTTATCTCTGTATACTGTACTTCTAAATGCAAATGTTATGTTAAAGAATTACTTCATCCCCATGTGACCATCTCACCTCATAATCAAATGACCCTAAATCCCTCACTAACCTACCCCCGCCCTCACTAAACTTAATAATAAATGCTAGTATATCCAGTGCATTGTTGGCACTGCAGGGCCAGAAGGCGGTGACCCCCCTGGACCCAGCTTTCACTATCTTGTGTGTGTCTGTTATTTCTCAACCTGCCGATCCGCCTAGGAACAAAGAGAGAGCCCCGTTGCATTGCGGGCTGCTGGCCAGATCCCGCAATAAGAGGTCACCAGATTTTTTTTTCTTTCTTTTTTTTTGGAGACGGAGTCTTGCTCTTGTTGCCCAGGCTGGAGTTCAGTGGCACAATCTCGGCTCACTGCACCTCTGCCTCCCAGGTTCAAGCGATTCTCCTGTCTCAGCCTCCCAAGTAGCTGGGATTACAGGTGCCTGCCATCACACTAGGCTAATTTTTTTTTTTTTTTTGTATTTTTAGTAGAGATGGGGTTTCGCCATGTTGGGCAGGCTGGTCTCAAACTTCTGACCTTGTGATCCGCCTGCTTCAGTCTCCCAAAGTGCTGGGATTACAGGTGTGAGCCACCGTGCCCGGCCACCTAAAATTTTTAATTCACTAATTTACTCGTTCAACAAATATTTCTTAAGCATGAAATATGCGTCCTCACCTTGGCTAGAATGCCTATAGTGAGAAAGGCATATATTCTAACTCTGATGCTTCTGGTGCAGTGGAGAGGTCGACAATAAACAGGAGAACAGGTGAAATGAATATGACAGCCCTTATAGGGCTATAGTGAAAATAATCAGAGAACAAGAAAGAAAAGCCTATTGTTCTCAGGGTGCTCAGAGATGGGCCCACCTAGGAGGCAGTTAGTGTCTTTAGTCTGAGACGTAAAGGATGAGAAAATTCAGCCAAGAATAGAGCAGTAAAAAAAGATGTTTCAGGACAAGGGAATAACAAAAGAGCTCAGAGACTAGAGACAACTGGAAAGTTCCAGTAGTCAGTGTGGCTTGTGTGTGCCGATGGGGAAAGGCATGAAAGTGTGTGAAGTGGAGGCACAGCTTAGGCCATGCTAGACCTGTAGGGGAGAAAATGCTACAATGTTTACCATCATAGAAAAAGGTCCTAACATGCTTTCTCTAGATTTAATGCATTTAATCTTCACAACAACCTCATGAAGGAGGCACTGTTATTGTGCCCCATTGCAGACAAGGAAATGGAGGTTCTCAGAGAGTAAGAAACATGCCTAAACTAGCGATAACGCAGCACTATACGTGGTAGAATCAAAAGGGTGTTCACACAAAGCTTGTACACAAATGTTTATAGCAGCATTATTCACAATAGCCAAAAAATGCAAACAACCCATATGGCCTGGATAATCATCCAAACAATGAGATATTATTTAGCCATATAAAGGAATAAAATTCTGATGCATGCTAGAATACGAATGAACCTTGAAAACATCACACTAAGTGAAAAAAGCCAGACACAGAATGATATCGTATGATTCCACTTATATGTAAACTTCAGAATAACCGCATCCATACAGACAGAAAGGAGATTAGTGCTTGCAGGGTCTTGGGGGACTGCAGAAATGGAGAGTGACTGCTACTGGGTACAGGGCTTCTTTTGGGAGTTATGAAAATGATCTGGAATTAGTGGTGATGGTTTTACAACTCTGTGCATATAACAAAAACCATCAAATTGTATACTTCAAGGGGGAGAGCCTTATGACATATGAATTATATCTCAATAAAGTCATTACTCAAAAATGAAAGAAACGTGTTCAAAGTCACAGAGGCAGTGACAGTTCTTGGATTTGGAGCTGGCAATCAGGCTGTGGTTTGTGCTCATTTTTACTGTGCTATGCACCGTCTGTTCCTTCTGATAACTGGAGAGAGGCATGATTTTTACCCAATGAAGAAAAATAATCCCCTGCTCTGCAGATTAAAACTTCTGTGATGCATGGATGTTTTTAAAATTAATTTTAATCAGTGCAGCAGGTTGGAGATTTATGGAAGATAGTGTTTGTGCTGTCTTCATTGAACATTATCATTAATAAGCTGATTTTACATTTTTTTTACATGAACACAGGTGTGATAAATTCCTAGTTAGAAATTATATAAGGCTGGATCAAAATGTCCACATATCAAAACTCTTATGTGTATATTATCATATGCCTACATATAATGCATGCTTAGTGGCTGATGATCTTGGAGACACATCCCATGTATTTGGCATACAATGTTCAAATACATTTGGCAAAGAAGAGTGGCCCGTAGGTTGCACCTACGTGAATAAGGGCCATTGAGTCAGAGGAACCTGAAACCGTTTCCTGGGTCTTCCATGGACAAGTCTTTGATGTTAGACAAATTAACTCTCCAGAGCCCCAGTTTCCTTATGGGTAAAACTGGTATATTAGTAGTATCTAGTTTATTCAACTGCTCAAAATGTAATGGCTTAAAATGATCATTTATTGTCTCCCTTGGTTCTGCGGGCTGTCTGGGCTCAGCCACCCAGATTCTTCTTTAGTTTGAGTCTTATGTGATTGCAGATGTTTCTTTTCTTTTTCTTTTTTCTTTTTTCTTTTTTCGAGACAGAGTCTCTGTCACCCAAGCTGGAGTGCAGTGGCGTGATCGCGGCTCACCGCAAGCTCAATTGCAGATATTTCTTAACTGATGGTGGCTAAGTCTGCCTTCATCTGAAGGCTGGGCTGGGTTGATGTCCACTGTAGCTCACAGACATGGCAGTTGATGCTGACCCGTGGTCCTACAATGTTTTATTCCCTAGTTCTAGTTTATAAACGTTTGGGTTTGGGGAAAATTAACTTCTTGTAGCCTCAGTTTCTTCATTGGTAAATGAGTAGTAAAAGTTAATAAATAGAATAGTAAGAGCAGCCACCTTGCAGGGTAGTTGTAAATGTTAAACACAATGATCCATGGGTTGTACATGCCTGAACACCCTAAGCCCTTAATAAAGTGAGCTGTTGTTACTTTTATGATGATGATAACGAGATAATACATTCAAAATACCTCTTGCTGTGCCTTACATGGAGAAGGTGTTTAACAGATTGTGGTTATGAGATAGAGCCTTTTGCATGTGTCATATAAGACTGTCACATGTGGCTTGGCAAAGATGGATCATAGGTCCCAATGTCCTTGCTCCTTTGTTTTCGTAAAGGAAAGTGAACAGAGAAGGCTTACTTAGCTGAGAAGTGACTATGGGCTGGAATTTTACAGAACATGAAGTAATTCTGTTATTGTACCAAAATTCATCTGTTCAAGACGAAAGGCATGGCAGATTTAGCCTTATGTACACAATCCCTGACCTTGAGGTATCTTTCCTAAAAGCTGCAGGTGCTTTTTCTTCTGGAAACATTTAAATGTGTCCCCTTTATATCAATAATAGGTGCGTTAATGGAGGTGGTCAGGGCAGGCAGGGGACAGTCTGGGTGACGTGTGTTCTGGCCTTCTCAAATGGCTGTCACTCTATAAAAACACAGTGTAGTTTGTTAAATGTCAAGTAGATTAATATGTCAGGCCTGGGAACATTTGCCTTGTAGCATTGTAGCATTTAGATAATTGAATACTGTCATAGTTCAGCATCTTGCTTCAAGTTAAAATATTGAGATTTATATGATTCTTAGCCACAAAACCATTTTTCAACAGCTTAAAGAATCTTCCTAATAACTAGAAGATGTTGTCTTGGTCCTTACTCTGGCCAAGAATTTTTGAAGCAGACCAGCTCCTGGTAACAGATGTATTTAGCCAGAATAATATGCACATTATCAGGCAAAGATGAATAGCTATTTAATGGAGCTTGAAATGACTTCAATCTATAAAGCTCAGTGTGGGTCAGCAGCTTTACCTGGCTGGCCCTATCAGTACTGAATCCTGCAGCCTGATTTTGGAGAAGTCTCAGGGGCTGGGACCTGAGACTAGGGAAGATCTCTCCACCCCATGTAGCATGTTCTTTAATTTTTCCTTTGCAATGCGGATTGCTGATATAATTAAACAAATGTGTGCAATCAGTTTTTTTCAGAAATTGCAATCTAAATACAATATTAGTTTGAAAAGTGAATTAAGTGAAAGAAGCAGTCAGTTAGGGATGGTAGTGAACTGAAAGGCGTGTGGCCCAACTAAAAAGAATGGCTGGCGCTCACTTGCTCTTAGTTTAGTGTTGCTATAAAGGAATGCCCGAGGCTGGGTAGTTTATAAAGGATAAAAAGGTTTATTGGGCCCACAATTCTGGTGACTAGAAAGTTAAAGCTTGGGCATTTGCATCTGGAAAGGGCCTCAGGCTGCTTCTATTCATGGGGGAAGTTGAAGGGGAGCTGGTGTGTGCAGAGACTGCATGACAAGAGACAGAAACTGAGGAAGGCAGACTCTCCTGGAAAGTAAGAGTGAGAACTCACTCACCACCACCCAGGGAGGACATTCATCTATTCATGAGAGATATGCCCTGTATTCATCCATTCTCACACTGCTGATGAAGACGTTCCCCAGACTGGGTAATTTATAAAGAAAAAGAGGTTTAATGGACTCACAGTTCCATGTGGCTGGGGAGGCCTCACAATCATGGTGGAAGGCAAAAGTCACATCTTACATGGTGGCAGATGAGAGAGAATGCGAGCCAAGTGAATGGGGTTCCCCTTTGTAAAACCATCAGATCTTGTGAGACTTATTCACTACCACAAGAACAGTATGGGCGAAACCACCCCCATGATTCAGTTATCTCCCACCAGACCCCTCCCACAAATTTGGGTGGGGACACAGCCAAATCACATCATGCTCCCAGGACCTAAACACCAACAGGCTCCATCTCCAACCCTGGGGATCAAATTTCAACATGAGGTTGGCGGGGAGCGGGGGAAAAGCATCCAAACCAGAGCACTTGCAGTCAGCTGTTTTCATGCAGTAATATAGGCTCAGTGTGAATTAATCTGTGTTTCAAAAGGAAGAAGGAAACACTATTTTTACATGCAATATTCTGATATTTAAATGTTGATGATGGATTCAATTTTTTAAAAAAGTACACACTGTTCCAGGGAAACATAGATTTGACTCTGTGCTGCTACTTTACAGAAGACAAATATCTGATCTAATATTTGTCTGTAAGGTTGATAGTGGGTTAAAATGGAAGAGACCCTTCCCTTGCAGCCCACTGTGTCTCCAGACACTAGCCCAGTATACATGTATTAAACAAATGAATTTGACTAATTAAACACCACCATGCAAATAGTTGGCATCCTTGAGTAAACAATGATATTTATTCTAGGGAAGAAATGTGAGAGATGTTATTTATTTCTAGTCATGAATTGCTTACATTTCTTTCTAAGCTATTTCAGGTTTGTTTATGATTTCTTATTATGAAACAAAATGAGACAGGTACGTATAATTTGCAGGTGCAGAATCATTACAGGAAGGATAACTCAGCTTTCAAAAACCACACAAGAGGAGACTGCACCATTACAGAGCTCATTGTCAATCTTTGCAACTTCAAGTTTAGAAAAAAAAAGGATTGACTTATTTTCTTTTCCATTAACTAAGATATTTACTAAGTAGCTTTTTAGAAAACCTTTAACTTTTGCCCCCAGGATGAGTGCAGCATGAATTGAAATCTGCACAGAAATAATGTTGGACAAACCACAAGAATGTCATTAATATCATTAGTCTCTAACCCTCTGTAAATGTCAGTGCTTTATCTCCATTAGACTTCATTTATCCTTTGGAAAATGAGATCAAAGGAAGTGTGAGGAAACTCACAAAAGTCCAGAAACAGGGTTGTGAGAATTAATGCATTAATTATGAGCTCCTGCGAGGTTGTGCTGAAACAAACACTGGGATTTGCTGTTCTCCCTCCTTGGCTACCTGTCTTCTCTCTCTATTCCCCGCACAAACATGTCTGCACACCTATCAAGGCAATGGTATTGCTATTGCCTAGTGAGTTCCTATAAACGCATTTGTTTGTATCCTTGTGAATCTTGTTCCTGCAGAGACAGTGTGTGGCAGCCTGTTCATTCTAGCCCTTTCTATAACATCTGCTGACACAATAGCCTTTTTCTACATATGACTGGATATTGTGGCATCTCCCCACTCTGTCATTCCTATCACCACACTGCTGTGGTTGAGCTCAGGCTTCTATTCCTGAACTTTGTCTCTGTGGATTTGATCCGATGTGGCTTGAAACTTAAGTGGGTGGTGGCCGACCACAGAGATTAAGCCAGGGAACTGGCTTCTCTCTGCCTCCAACCTTCAGGAAAACCCAGGTCCTGATGTTGCAGTCTCGCCAATGCACCTTAACCTAGCCGTTTCTCATTGTCTGAACTAGTATCCTGGGTTCTGTGTCCTAAATCCGAGAAAATTAAGGAAGTTGGACACAAACTTGGGGTTGGAGCAAAAATTTAAT
Source organism: Pongo abelii (assembly GCF_028885655.2). NCBI lineage: Eukaryota > Metazoa > Chordata > Mammalia > Primates > Hominidae > Pongo > Pongo abelii. Next base: position 124,872,895 of record NC_071995.2, read on the forward strand.
AAGTGAAAGAAGAAAACTCTCTGCAGTGGAGAGGGGAGTGCAAGTGGATTGCCAGTTTACAGCTGAATTCAAACCTTTTTTTTTTTTTTTTTTGACATGGAGTCTTGCTTTGTCTCCCAGGCTAGAGTGCAGTGGTGTCATCTCAGCTCAATGCCACCTTTATCTCCCCGGTTCAAGCGAATCTCCTGCCTCAGCCTCCCGAGTAGTTGGGATTACAGGTACGCGCCACCACACCTGGCTAATTTTTGTATTTTTAGTAGAGACGGGGTTTCACAATGTTGGCCAGGCTGGTCTCGAACTCCTGACCTCAGGTGATCTGTCTGCCTCGGCCTTCCGAAGTGCTGGGATTACAGGCATGAGCCACTGCGCCCGGCCTCAAAAGCTTTTTACGAGAAACTGCTCTCCTCCCTGCAATTGTTTGGGTAACTTTTCTTATCAGTAAAGGTGTCTGTGCAACTCCCCTTCTCTTACGCCGCCGTGGGTATGTCTCTAGGCAAGCACAAAGCACAGCTTCTCTTGTTTGTATAACTGTGGGTTTGTTTTAGGTAAGCTCCCTCCCCCCTGTGCAAGTTCTCATTGTATATATGCCGGAAAAGGGGAGGAAATTTCCTGGGAGCTCACTAATTACAAAGAACAAAGGGATTCCGGGTTGGTCCTTGTTTGCTTATCTGTCCAGGTGCGGCCTGAGTTTTTTCCCAGGTTGTTTTATTTCTGTCTGTTGCTGTGACTATACAGGCAGACTGCCTCTGCAGTCTGACTTTTTCCCAAATGATTTTTCTTTTCCTTCTCCCTCACTGATATCTGACTGTGCAATGCTGGCTCTGTAGCCTTGGGCTGGCTTCCCTGAGCTCCTGTGTGCTCGCCAACAACAGGGATCATAACATCCGCCTTGTAACGTGGTTGGGGATGTAAAGACGACCTGGCAGGGTGCTTACATGTGCAATTGTTCAATAAACATTTGCCAGTCGCCCATGTGTAAGGTAGGGGGAAAGGTGAGATACGGTTTTTTTCTAATTTGCTCATTTGAGAAACACCTTCATGATTTTTTGTCATGTATCTACTACCTCATCACACTGACTTGCTTTTTGTTTGTTTCCTTGAAAAACATATTTTAGGCCCAGTGCGGTGGTTCACGCCTGTAGTCCCAGCACTTTGGGAGGCCGAGGCGGGTGGATCATGAGGTCAGGAGATCGAGACCATCCTGGTCAACACGGTGAAACCCCGTCTCTACTAAAAATACACAAATTAGCCAGGCGTGGTGGCGTGTGCCTGCAGTCCTGCTACTTAGGAGGCTGAGGCAGGAGAATCACTTGAACTCCGGAGGTGGAGGTTGCAGTGAGCCGAGATCGGCCACTGCACTCCAACCTGGGCGACACAGTGAGACCCCATCTCAAAAATAAAATAAAATAAAATAAAGATGAAAAGAAAAACGTATTTTAAAAGGAAGCTTTCTATCATTACTGAACATGGAAAATCACCCCCAATTTCCAAATTTACAAAATGTAGATGTGATTAAAAATAAAACAACGTGGTTAAATTTCAAATAGAAAAAATAATGCATACGTGTTTAGAGAAGTGCATACCTGAAAACAAGTTCTTCAGGGAAAATGGAACTACTGACAATCCCTGGGAGACACCAGGAGAGGCTCCTCGTGGGTCGGGGGAGTTCCTGAGCGCCCTGGGTGCGGGGTCTCCAGGTCTGAGACAGAACGGCCCTGCTCAGGTCAGAGGACAGCGGTGATGAGTGAGCGAGGTGGCCATCCTGCCTTGCCCTGGACCTTGTGTAATATTTTGCTGCGTTTTGAGGATAAGGACAAGTGGTAGTCTGATGTGGATTAGGGCATGGGTTTCCTGTGGCTCCCAGAAAAAGGGACACACAGAATTGGAGTCCCTGCCCAGCTGCAGCCAACAGCCAGGTCATCTGTCACCAGGCCCAGGGGACACAGCAGGTCTGTGCAGGTCTCACCACCCCTTCCTGTTGACTCCACCTCCAAGAATCCTCTGGGAAGTGTGTTCTTTACCGTCCTCCAATCCTGGTCTCTCCTGGTACCCTGGGGAGGAGGCTGTGAGAAGATCGAGGTAACTGGACAACGCTTTGCACACCCCCAGGGGCAGAGTGCCTGCCAGCAGGACTTCCCAAAACAGTCGCCAGGCTCCACGAAGCGGCGCTGACACTTCGGGGGCTTCCGCCTAGCGCAGGGCGGGGCCAGTGGGCAGGACCCTCCCTCCCCAGGCTCCTCCCAGAAAGAGCGCGAAGCGGAGGGGAGGGGCTACACTTTCCTGGTGTTTGCCTATTAGCGGGAACCATCAGCGGACAAGACACCCCCTTTTCCTGGACTCCTAGTGGCACAGCCCCGTGAGAGGCGGAGGCACCACCTCTTCACCTCTTCGCGGGACTTTGCCTAGTTCGGGGCGGGCAGGTCCGGGGGTCTCGGCCCCACAGGCTTCTAGGGAGGAGGAGGGGCACACTTCTTTGTGACGTTTACCAGAGATGGGCGTGGCAAACGGAGAGACCTCTCCCACCGTAAGAAGGGGAGGGGCCCCACGCCCGTGTGGCCTTTTTCTTAAAACTGGCCAGGGGCCCTCACTAGGCTCCCCGGGGGCAGGGCGCTGTAGGGGAAGGTGCCCTCTCTGTGGGGCAGTTGCTCTGCTGGGAGAGGCTAGTTGTCCTCCTGAGACCTCCAACTCACAGGCTGCAGGCGGCAGCTCCTGTAGGAGGGGCTTTGTGGGGGGAACTTCTCTTTGCAACTTTTGCTCAGGGCTGGGCAGGGCTGGCTGTCAGGCTCTGCTCAGGCGGGGCCCCATCACTTTGCTGGCTTTCTCTTGGTGCCCCTGGGGCCAGGGACCAGGGTTGGACCCCACAATCTCCTGGGCTACAGGAAGTGCTGTTTAGGAAAGGGTGGAGCCTGCCGCCTTTACTGGGGGGCTTAGTGCTGAGCTTGGTGGCTGGACAAGGTCCCACCTCTCAGCCCCCTTGGGATCAGTATCTGGTGGGGTGGCGGGGGGCGGGGCACCACCTCCTTCTATTCTTTGCCTAATTCTGGGAAAGGCTGGTTGACTGGGCCCAGCCCCCCACGCGCCTTGGTGGAGGACTCAGGTGGGGAGGGGCATCAGCCCAGCTGCTCCTGTGAGGAAGTGGCGCTCCTTAACTGTTAGAGGAGTGGTTACAGTTAAAAGAGATCAATCTGCAGCGCCTCCCTCCTCCCAGTCGGCTGTCTACCGAGAACAATCTTTTCTTGGAGCTTTTTGTCTTTGTGCTCCTTGGTGGTCCTAGGTTGGAGGGCCAGGGTGTTTAGAATGCAAAAGTAAACAGCATCCTTCCTCTTCCCTGGAATTCTGAGGTCCCTAGCCGCTACACCTTCTAATCTCCACATTTCAGAGCCTTCTGTGTGTTGCTTTCTGTTTTATGTCCAGGAATTTTTGTTCTTTTTTTTGAGACGGAGTCTCGCCCTGTCCCCCAGGCTGGAGTGCAGTGGCGCGATCACTGCAAGCTCCGCCTTCTGGGTTCGGGCCATTCTCCTGCCTCAGCCTCCCCAGTAGCTGGGACTACAGGCGCCCGCCGCCACGCCCGGCTACTTTTTTTTTTTTTTTTTTGGTATATTTTAGTAGAGACGGGGTTTCACCGTGTTAGCCAGGATGGTCTCGATCTCCTAACCTCGTGATCCGCCCACTTCGGCCTCCCAAATGCTGGGATTACAGGCGTGAGCCACCGCGCCCGGCCGGAATTTTTGTTCTAATTAGTGGGAGAAGAGGAGGAGAGTGAGCTTTTATTTTCTTCACCTTAACTGGAAGCCTGGTTGAGATGAGAAGCTTCTTACCTTAACAATACCCAGTTGACAGGGGAAAAGAAGGCAGCTCAACCTGGCTAAGCAACGCGCTCTAAGCCCCTCTAGTGATGATGGGCTGGGATTCCATGCCACCTCTATCCAGTGTGAAAACCCAGTCCTTTAAAATGCATTGTGCTGTTTTACTGCTTAATGTTTAAGGGAGTGTGTTTTGCCTACATCTAGAATAAAATTAAAATTAAATTAGAAGGGATGCTTACAATTTTGGGAGGATTAATGTTTTGAAGATAACATATCGGTCTTACCTCTAAGTTTTATGGGGAAAGGCAACATTCATTTCATAAGTTTGCAGGGTTTTTATTCAGAAAAACACCTTTGTATATCTTGATTGAAAAAGATATAAACTTTTGGGCACAGTCTAGGTTGAGTAAGTAACTGTGATGAGCTGAACTGCACTCCCCTCCCCCAATTTATGTATTGAAGCCCTAATTCCCCAGTACTTTAGAGAGTGAATATATTTGGAGACAAGGTCTTTAAAGAGATAATTAAGGTAAAATGAGGTTGTTAGGGTGGACCCTCATCCAATACGACTGGTATCCTTGTTAAGAGGAGATGAGGACACAGACATGTACAGAGGAAAGACTATGTGAAAACTCAGGGAGAAGACACCATCTGCAAGCCAGGATGAGGGGTCTCGGAAGAAATCAACCCTGCCAACACCTGAGCTCACACTTCCAGCCTCTAGAACTGTGAGACAATACATTTATGTTGTTTTACCCAGTCTGTGGTCATTTTTAAATGGCAGCCCTAGCAAACTAATACAGACATCTTTTTAAATAAGTAGGGAGCACACCCAGGGAATGGGACGGCGCTGTCAAGAGGGCATGGAGAAGAAAACTCTTGAACCAAGGAGGACTTAGAAACACGGAGGAGGACCTGGATGTGCCCCCATTTATGATGGCACTAGAGCCAGTGGCTTCTCTCTTGCTCACTCTAGCTGTCTTCTCTTAAGCTCTGGGAAAGTGGTATTTAGCTCTCAATTTCCAGGGCTCTCACTCTATATTTTGCCCCAAGGTTGTCACTAAATCCAGTTTGGTCAGCATTAGGTAAGTAGCTCTTTGGGTGACTGAGTGGGAAGGAGTGATGTCCAATAAACATCAAGGCATAATGGGCAGCATCACAGGAACCAGGACATGGCATGGAGCAAGCCGTGGCTGGTCCAGAGCAGGTGCAGGTGGTGTGGTGGGGAGGTGTGTGTGTGCAGTGCTCAGCTTGCCACTACAAAAGCTCTTCACTTGAGCTACCATGTGCAGACATTGAAGAAAGGAGAGCTGAAAGATATAGGGAACATCTGGCTTATACCTATGAACTTATAATTCCATACAATTTTTATTTTACTTTTAAACCAACACCCCTCCCCTTTCTAAGAACCACTCTTGGTTATCAATGTGCTGGTTGTTAATATGAACCTTCTTCCAATAACTGCATGTAATTAAAAATAATGATCCATTTCTGCATGGATACTCTGTGTTAAAATGTTAACAAATTTCCCAACAAAATTTCTCCCCCTCCTACTTTTGCCTGAAAGAGAGAAATTTCACATATTTTGGAACCTACGAAGGCTTTTCTTTTTTGGTATCTGGAGTTTAGTCTTCCATTGGCAAAATCATCTTAGTTATTCTAGGACTATCGCATCTTCAATTTTAGCCATGGAACTCAGCTTAGACGGTGCTTCCCAGATTGTGGTGGTCCTATCACTAGTGTCGTGTAAAGTCATTTTATATGGGAAAATAAAAACTAAAACTTTGGTGATGACTCACTTATTTTAAATGTTTTAAAATTATTTTCAATACACCAAAACTATTATTTCATGAATTGCAGTTTAGGATGAAGCTAAGTTTAAGAATCAGTGAATTGAATAAAAAATTAAATAAAAACAGTACATGTGTAAAGAGCAAATACGATTTTAAAATAAGAGACTTACTTCTCCCTGTTGAAAATAAGAAAAATAAAGAAAGAGATACCTCCTTCCTTTTCTTGGAGCACTTTAGAGATTTCCTAATTGTAATTGTTTTTCTCTGTCTCTTTGAAATGTATGTAAATCTCTTTAAAAGCTAAAGAAGTCTTTTCCAGCTTTATGACCAGAAATGTCTTTTCTTATGAACCTGGGACTCATCCTTTCGGAATATTGTTTTCAAGGAAGATGGCTGCCCTCTCTCCCAGCTTCTGTGAAAAGGTAGGAGTCTAACTTGCATAGTCTCCTTACTCTAAGTTGCAAAACTATCTCCTGTCATAAAGATAGAAAAAGTGTATTTTTTTCTGTACAAAGCCAATTAGGTAACACAGATGGTAACCTCAATTACTTGGTGAATTTAGAATGAACTATGTGTGACAAATGGTGCTGTTAGGTCCTTTACTTCAGAATTAGTTATTATTTATCTTGAGAACATGTGTAATGAGTTGTATTGCTTCGACTATATTCAAGGGTGAGATTTCTTTCTATCTTTGCAATCTCTTAGCAGATTGCCTGTGATGTGTATCCCATTCTGATTTAACACTTATTCAATAATAAAATGATAAAACTGCATTTTCTTTCTCTACTATCTTTATGGGGAGATTTTCTGGGTTGGCCAGATATTTTGTTTTTAAGTGTATTTTCCCAACACTGGTGATACACACCTATCAAAAACTGCATATGTAGGTGAGATGTAGATTATCAATGGCTGGGAACCACTGAGCTAGTGAAAGACATAATACTCCAGCGAGCTAGAGAAAGACATAATACTCCAAATACCTAAGCATTTGGGTGTCTGTTGGTTTTACTGGGTTGCCTCTGGCCTATTGGTCTATTTGTCAAAAAGTGACTGTCAGCATTTCCTCAAATGTTCTTGTACAATTATTTTTTTTTTCCACAATAAGAGCTAAGGAAAGGGGAAAATATTGGCATTGGTCCATTGTCTCTCTCTCTTTCTCTCTTTTTTTTTTTTTTTTTTTTTGAGATGGAGTCTTGCTGTGTGGCCAAGGCTGGAGTGCAGTGGCGTGATCTTGGCTCATTGCAACCTCTGCCTCCCAGGTTCAAGCGATTCTCCTGCCTCAGCCTCCCAAGTAGCTGGGATTGTAGTTGTGCACCACCACGCCTGGCTAATTTTTGTATTTTTAGTAGAGACAGGGTTTCACCGTGTTGGCCAGGCTGGCCTCGAACTGGCTGGCCTCGAACTCCTGACCTCAGGTGATGCACCCGCCTTGGCCTCCCAAAGTGCTGGGATTACAGGCGTGAGCTACTGCGCCTGGCTGATTCATTGTTTCTTTTCGTAGATTCTGAAATCCAAGGGTGGTTGGAGGTAAACAGGTGTACATCCTTTCATCAACGTTTTCTGGAAAATAGACAGTATTATGAAACCAGTGATGGAAGTGTTGTATCTTTGGCTTTCCAGAGATCTCAGAGAAGTGCGAACCACTTTTATGTCAGAAAGGTTGATGTGTACCTACCAAAGGGGCCAGGGAACATTTAAAAATATCTTACAAAAGGCTTTCCACTGCTGCCAGGCTGCATGATGCATTTACATCACAACCTCATGCCTCTGGGGGAGTTCTAGCAATGAACCTATTTTTTGCCTTATAGTGGTTGCTCTCCTCACAGTTAAGTCCTAGGTGAGGTAACTTGGGATTTAACTGTGAGGGGAGCCACCACTAGGTGGTTGATTAGGTACATCTCAGCAGATCTTTTTCATAGTTCTGCCAGGAAACAAGGCCTTCTTCATTAGCGCAATCATATTATTCAAGAAACAGCATTGATAAGTAGTCATCAAAAGATTTCCATCTAGCAGGTGATGGAGATGGGAAGGAAATGCTCGTCATCATTAGTTATGAAAGAAACAATGTCTGCAGTCCAATACACTGACTAAATCTAGACCCAAGTTTTCTTCCTGTGGAAAGGGATATCATATCTAAAGGTCAAGATCAATTGTGAGGAAATGTGTGAAGGCACTTAGACAAACTGCATTAAGGTAGGCTATTGATCCATAAACTCAGCTTTTGCTGTTTTTTTCTGAGTAGACATTTACATTTAGATTCTCTTGACAATTGGTATAAAACTTGTTCTCTTTATAAAGTCTACCCTCCTTTTAACCCCACAGATACTTCAGTAACTTTTAACATTTCAACCTTTAAGAATGAGGCAAAACCCCAAATAAGTCAACATCAGAGCTTATTAACTGTTTCAATAGTTTAGTGATGAAAGAGTATTAAATACTGTTAAATAAATGGCTTGGTTATATGTAGGTTTCATTTGCATTCTGCATATTAGTACTTTCCTAACAGGCAAAACTGAGAGTTATGTCTTCTACACTTTGAAAATAGACAACATTGTCCATGACTAGGAACTAGATGTTTAAAGCACAGGAATTGCTGATAATTTAGAAGTTTATATCTTTTCTAAAATGAACTTACACTCATATTTTATCATCAACTTTTCCTGACATGGCCAAAATAATTTGGCTGTATTTTCACCAGCTCAGAGATAACAAAGGAGGGATTAAAATACTTGTAGATTTGTTAATACTAAGTTATTATCATATACAAAAAGGCAACTCCCAGAAGAAATAAAAATCATTTATAAGCCCATGAAAAATCATTTATCATTGACCAAAAAAATCGATGAAACTAAATAAAAGAATAATGAAAAATGCTTTTTACTCTAAGTCATGGCAGGTTAGGTAATTTTGGGATGATTCTCAGATAACTCTCCCATTAAGGACAACAACAAAAAAAAGCAAATAGCAGCCAATGGTTTATTAATAAAGGATCCCCAGGCTAGTATCCAGGGTTGTACAGAGAGATCCAGGGAAGGAATTCTGGACTTTGAATTCTGCAGGGAAGAGGCAAATTCCAGAGGAATCAGCTGGAATGCTGAGGTCTGAGAGGTGCATTGAACATCTGGTGTGACTAGGGAGAAAAGGAATGGTATTTAAGGAGTGGCTGGATGGGGGCCTGATGGACCGACACTATATTTTGGATCTCCCCAGGATAACACCTTAGGGGTAAATGTGAGCCACAAATAGGCAGTCCCTCACAAAGACCTCATCCCAGTTTGAAATCACCCCAACTGCAGAAATAAGATAGAGTTCATATTATTTTGCAAGTGCCCATATGTGACTTACAACATCACATACAATTTCTCTCTGGAAGAAAAAAAATTCATCCTAGCATTTCAAGCAATTTTGAAGAAACATAGTCCCCCACAAATAAAAATTAAATAGGCTCATGAACAAACCAAAACAGTATAGATGAAAACCAGCAAAAACCAACACATGATAGAAACATATAGATTAAATCCACAAAGCTTCTGCATATTGTAATTGCTACCCACAGACTTCAAGACAACTATACATTTATGTTAAGTGAAATAGAAGATGAGACTGAAAATTATAGCAGAGGAATGGAAACTATTAAAAAAGCACGTAATGATATAAAAGTAAGTTTTAGAAGTAAAAACAAAGAAACAAACAAACAAAAGGCAAAATGTAAAACCTGGTGGATTAATTTACGGACAAATTAATCATTGAAGAGAAAATTAGTGGACAAGAAGATGCATCAGGGAAAAAAGTCCAGAGTAAACACCAAGAGACAACAGGATTAAAAAGAAAGGAGATAAAATAAGAACTGCAGAGGATACAGTTAGAAGGTCTAACATTTAAGAATTTATATTTTTAAAAGCACAGAAGCAATAAAATGAGTCAGAAGCAATATTTGAAGAGATAATGGCTGAGGACCTTCCAAAATTGATTAAAGACATCAAGAAAACTGAGGATTTCCTATGAACTCAAGAAAAAATACTTTTATAAAGGATCCACAGCTACGTCAATTACAGTAAAAGTACTAAAATTCAGAAACAATTAAAAATTTCAAAAGAAATTTGTTTCAAAGGAAAAGACAGATTACCTTCATAGGAACAACAAATAGACTTGACATCTGACTTTTCAACATAAACAATGAAAGACAGTAAATAGTGAGATGATATCTTTACATGGCTGAAAAAAATACCGATGAAGAACTCTGTAACCAGTGAAAAATATCCTTAAAAATTTTGAAATGAACACATTTTAGACAAATAACAGATAAAAATGTATCACAGACCCACAGTAATGAAAAGTGTACTGAAGACAGAAGGAAAAATGATCCCAGATTTTAGGTTAGAGGCGCAAGAAGCAACAAAGAGTAGAAAGGGTAAAAATGCAGGTCTATATATCAATGAGTATTGACCATGTAAAACAAAAATCAAAATGACTTGTGGGATTTAAATACATGTAGAATTAAAATACAAGGCATAAACAGCATTTATGTCAGGAGGTGAGTACATGGATATAAACTATTCTAAGACCCTTTTATGGTCCTAGAAGATATGAAAATTATCAAATTATATTCAACTTCCATAAATCAAACATGATTTTTAATGTCTAGGTTAACAATTAAAAATATAGCAATAGAACTTAGAAGGGAATATTAGAATCAATAGAATTAAGACGGGAAACAGAATAATAAAAATTTTGCCCTATAAAACAAGGATAAAAAAGAAACGAAACAAAACAGACTAGACAGATACAAAGCACATAATAAAATAGCAGTATAAGTTTATATTGGCAAACATATAACCTGTGAACTGACTGAACTGTTCAATTTAAAGATATTGATTTTCACTGTGAGTTAAAGAGACAAAAAAACTATATGCTGTTTATAAAAATCCATAAAAATGGGAGTGGTCTTTGGGAGATTTTACGGTGCTACTAATATTCACCACCGTTATGTTACATGGGTAAACTTTGTGAATATCACTTTGTGATAAGTTGGACAATACATTTTTGTTCATACACATTTTTTGCATGTTTATGCCATATCAAAATATTTTAAGAAAAAATTCCATGTAATGTTAAATTCTAAAATTGTCCATGAGTTAAAAAATGGACAAATGCTAAAAATGTGCAAATAATTGTGTACTCTTACACACTACCACTTGTTCTATATATTTGCCCAGTGTTTCTGGAGGATATTTGATCATACATATTTTCAAAATAAATGTTAACATTTACATATCCTTTGATCTAACAATTATTCCCGGGACTATAATAAGCGATGTGAGTAATGATATTAGATTGGAAATTATCAAGAACATTGTATATTTTAGAGAATAATTAGAATAAAATATAATAGGAGATTAATTAAGCAAATTATGACCTTAGCACATAATGGAATATTAGTCATCATTAAAACTCTATTGAAAAGTAATTTTAAAAACCTAAGAATTTATTCAAAATAAACCATTAAATTAAAAAATAATCTATAATAATAACAGCAAAAGGAAAGACTAGTATGGTGTTTATGGTGTGTCAGGCAGTGTTCTTAGCATTTAATATTAAAATTTTAGTCTTCACAACAGTTACATGAAGCAGGTACTGTCATCTGCATTGAACAGGTGATGACATATGAAGTATGGAGAAGGTGAGCAACCCGACCAAATTTGCACAACTTTCAGGTGGCACACTGCTGCCTCTCTGTAAATGAGCATATGCAATAGAGGCCAATCCCAGTTTCATCAACTATTATTTTTTCTAGATAGATAGTATCAAATAAAAATAGATCTAAACTTAGGTAGAAAGAGAGTTTACTGAAAATGAGGATTTAAACAAGAACCAGCCAGATGAGGGAGAAATGCATATTGCAATAGGGAGGATCTTCCCATATGAGATTTGCAAGCAAATCTCAAAGGCCAGGCAGAAAGGGGACTTTTCTTTTAAAGGGAGGAGAAAACAAGGCTAGAAGAAAAAGGCTAGGCAGAAAGGGGGCTTTTCTTTTAGAGCAGTGGTCCCCAACCTTTTTGGCGCCAGGGACTGGTTTTGGGGAAAACAGTTTTTCCATTGACCCGGGTGGGGGAATGTTTTTGGGATGATTTAAGTGCATTACATTTGTTATGTGCTTTGATTCTATTATTATTACTTGTAATATAGAATAAAATAATTATACAACTTCCCATAATGTAGAATCAGTGGGAGCCCTGCATTTGCTTTCCTGCAACTAGATGGTCCCATCTTGGGGTGATGGAGACAGTGACAGATCATCAGGCATTAGATTCTCATAGGGAGTGCAAAACCTAGATCCCTTGCATGTACACTTCACAACAGGGTTTGCACTATTGTGAGAATCTAATGCTGCTGATGATCTGATAGGAGGTGGAGCTCAGGTGGCAATGTGAGCGATGGAAAGAGGCTATAAATATAGATGCGGCTTCCCTTACTCACCTGACAGTCATCTCCTGCTTTGAGACCTGGTTCCTAATAGGCCATGGATGGCCAAGGGGTTGGGGACCCTTGTTTTAGACTGAGGAGTAAACAAGGCTAGAAATAATTAGGTGTCATGGAGTGGGACGAGCCAGTGGATTGATTGGATGATTGATTAGGAATTACTTTTTTCCTGAGGTCAGCTGAGTTTCAGGAGGGGATATTAGAAGGGGTTGTTCTGAGTTCCAGTGCTTGAAGGTGAGCCAAAATTTGTGACCCTGGGGAAGGAGAGAAACCCGACTAAAGTTTGATCAAGTCAAATTAATCGAAATTTTATCCAGACTGGTTGGTGGGGTCAAAGGACTTGACTAATCATTTGCCAGACAATGAATAGGAATTTGGAGGATCTGTGTCTGTCTTTGTCATGGGGAAATAGAGGGTCATTTGTAAATTTTATCTAAGTCATTTGGGGAAGGGTCGTTCTTTGCAGTAAACTCTAGGCATGGGGGGATTTTTTTGACCATTTCTGTTTCCAAGAACATTTCCAATGTCCATGCAGTAAGACACATATGTACATGGGATTCCAGACCATGGTAGGCAAAAAAGAAAATTGTAAGATTAAGGATGATGGAATTACAGATTATTTTTCCCTTTCTTCCTTTTTTTGTACATGTATAGTTCTTTGTGAGTGTATCTATCTATCTGTCTATCTATCTATCTATCTATCTATCATCTATCTATCTAATCTATCATCTATCTCTCTCTCTCTCTCTATCCTCTATCTATCATCTATCCTATCTATCTTCTATTCTCTCTCTCTCTCTCACTCTCTCTTTCTTTCTTTCTCTCTCTGTCTGGCTGTCTCTCTTTACCATCAGTCTATTTTGGGCTGTTATATTATCAAATGAGAAAACAAATGTAATGAGGAACACAATGATCAGCACATAATAAGTAGGCAAATGTTACTTCTGGCATCATCATGTCCATAAAATTAAAAGAATGTGAAAAAGTCTTTTTTTTTTCAAAGAAAAAAAGAGGAAAATCAATATCCTGTAGAACGCTCTATTTCTAACAGAGTTTCCTCTTATGAGAAAAGCAAAGCCCAGACCCTGAGTACTCCCTCTCTATCCTGATGACTGTGAAGGCATTTGCAATAAATCTTGTCTTGGACATTAGGTGCACATCTGAGGAAAGGCAGTGGAAGACAGGAACGTGTTCCCATGACTATTGTCATAACTTGGTTAGGAAAGGTTCTTTACACTGGCAGATGCAGGCTTGTCTCTGACAGAGCCCTGGTATTTTCTTCCATCCTGGGGCCCTCAGGGAAGCCTTGACTGTGTCATGGCACCATCTGGCCACCTGCGGATCTTTTGAGTGTGCTTCGGAGATTGGTGCCAGTGGTCTTTCTGTTCTGGCTGGCATTCCTGGAAGTATTTCAAGGGCTGGTTTTAGGAACCCACATTCTGAAATGCCCGTCTCAGGGTTTTGTTTTCTTTCATTTTGTTCTAAATATTGGAAGGAAAATATATCAAAGGTTACTTGGTTTTGCAGTTCTCACCAGGGAGTTGAGTCTGATACTTCAGTGCTTTGTTCAGAAGCCCAGGAATGTGAATTCTAGGGAAAATCTTGACACATATTAAGGAAGCTAAAGAGAATATTGTTCTTGGTCATTTCACTTCAAGCTGATGTTGCGCAGCTGGCCACCTGGGACAGTGTCTCTACTTGGGCTTGAGTAAGTTCATAGCACAACTGGAAATGATGATCCAGGAGCTATCACTGAAACCAAATGGGAAGTAAGAAAGGCATATGAGCCTGGACTTTGAAGCCCGTCAAATAATCCTGAGTTTATTCAAGTTAAATAATGTCTCTGTGCCTCAGTTTCCTTATCTGTAAAATGGGTTTATTAATCTGCACCTACCACATGGGGCTTCGGTAAGGATTAAATGAATTATGACATGCGAAACGTTAGGAGAGTCTGCTGCCTGCAGTAAGTTCATATTATATGATGGTCACTATTAAACCTAAGCATGTGAACAAATGGCCCCCAGTCAAGTAATTTTAAACAGTGTTATTTGTGTACAATATCACATGTATCTCATATGTATACCCAAAACTTCCAGAGTGGTCACCGGTGCCTGTTTCCCTTCAGTATTTTTGTCTGTTTTTAATCCTACCCTAGACTCCTAAGCATACATGCAGACTAAAGGTCGCTTTTAAAACATAACAAATGTGAGAGATATCTTCCTGTTTTTATTTGTTAAATGGAGGAGTCTTTGGTGGTGTAGTGAAGTATTTTATCATTCCTACTAAGTTGAAGATGAGGTTGTATAACCCACTCTGATTGTATCTAAATTATTGCTGCTCCTGCCTCATTTCAGTGTCTGGAAAAGAGAAAATTGGATGCTGCACACTAATAGCATGTTAACAAGGGCAGATTAGATGTAGCAAGAGGGGTTCTTTTACTAGACTAATTGAAAGTATCACTTGGTGATTGGAGGACATTGGCTTGTGACTTTGAGTAAGCACTTCTCACAATTAATAGTGACTAATGAAAACTAAATAGTACAATAAATCATATCACTGGTAGTGTAAGGGGAAAAGTCAGTGGCCCGAACAACCCTTATTTAGGAACTTGGAAGCAGCACCAATAACAATTTTATAGGTGAGGACAGTAAAGCATAAGGGTAAAAGCTTTTATGGTGCAGCCAAACTGCCTCAGGTCATATATCAACTTTGTAATTTATGAGCTGCATGACCTTGGGCAAGTTACTTAATCTCACTGGGCTTCGTGTCCCTCACGTATAATCAATGGTTTATAATAATAGCACTGAATTCATATGACCACGCATATGTTGCCTATTAATATTGTTAGGGAAGGTGTATCAGTCAGAAGGGCAGAAAACAAGTCGCACATTCAAAGACAGTAAATGGAGTGAGTTAATATAGGGAATACTCACATAGGTGTGGACAAAATTAAGGGAACCAGTGAGAGGGGTCAAAACACACTGGAACTTCTCCAGTGGAGCTGTCTTCACATGCGGGCTGGAAGGGCAGAAGTGGGCGAGATTGTCACACCCCATGAAAGTGGTGGCCATGAGAGACTGGCTATCCAGTGGTACTGTGGGCCTCCCCAGATGAACAGACTTCACCAAACCATGACCAGCAGTGAGGGAGTAAGCAAAATAAATTCCCCAATCTCTCTGTGCTCTTGTCCTCCACAATTCTGCTGGTGTCTCCATTGACTAAACCTCATCAGAAGTCGAGAGAAAGGGAAGCCAGGTGATGCTGTACAAAGAAGTCAGTCTTCAGAGCACAGAGGAGGGCGGGGAAGGGTGAAAAGTGCATCTGGAGGGAGAGGTAGGAACTATCTAACCCAGAGGACAATCGTCTTCATGAACTCAGCTATAATGGGCATGCAATCAACACAAATAAATAAGAGGAAAAATTGCCAATATAGTTGCACACTCTTTTCTAACTACTTCTCAATGGATGAAAATAGCTTGCACAATCCCTTCCTTGCTTCATAGGGGACAGTTTCCTATAGTTTAGCTAAAAGCAGAAACGGTGACAATTCTATCAAGAACAACATGAGCAGAAACAGAAACAGCAACTAGTATTTCTGTAATGCTTTATCATTTACAAATGCTGTAGTCTATTAAATCACAATTGAACCTCATCATAAAAATGTTTTAGTTAGATATTTAGAAACATTTATAAACGAAGAAATGGAAGCGTGGAGAGCTTACTTGGCTAACTGGAGGACATTATGTTAAGCAGAATAAGCCAGAAACAGAAAGTTAAATACAGCATGTTCTCACTCATACGTGGTAGCTAAAATAAAAGTTTATTTCAAAGAGGTAAGAAGTAGAACAGAGAATAGCAGAGGCTGGGAAGACTAGGTGAAGTGAGGGATAGAGAGAGATTCATTAAAGGGTACAAAATTACCCAGATATGATTACTATACATTATATGTATTGAACATCACTATGTATCCCATGAATATGTACAATTATGATGTGTCAATTAAAAAATGACAGATAAAAATTTCAAAAATAAATGAAATAACATTAGATCCAATTTTAAAAAAGGCTACAGTGTATTTTTTTTTAAAATGAGGTAACGTTCATATAACATAAAATTAACTATATTAAAGTAAACAGTTCAATGACATTAAGCAGATTCACAATAGAGTACAACCACATTGTAAATCTACACCCTTCTCAGTCTTAATTCCTGAGGGTTTTAAGATACTGTGAGATATTGTCTCACAACAAATCTTGTCATCACAGTCTTCATATATTCTGTTTGTTCCCAAAACATCATAATGGGATATAAGTTTTAAAGTAATCAACCAACCTGAATATCTTGCTGAAATAAAATTGTTGGCTGAAAAATTCTAGAAGTGTTTATGAGAGAAAAGTGAACATACATTAATTTCTTTTCTTCTTTTTCTTTTTTTTTTTTTTTTTTTGAGATGGAGTCTTGCTCTGTCACCCAGGCTGGAGTGCAGTGGTGCGACCTCGGCTCACTGCAACCTCTGCCACCTGGGTTCAAGCGATTCTCCTGCCTCAGCCTCCTGAGTAGCTGGGATTACAGGCGTGCACCACCATGCCCGGCTAATTTTTGTATTTTTAGTAGAGATGGGGTTTCAGCATCTTGGCCAGGCTGGTCTTGAACTCCTGACCTCGTAATCCACCCATCTTGGCCTCCCAAAGTGCTGGGATTACAGGTGTGAGCCACCGTGCCCAGCCTAATTTCTAATTTACACATCCCTACATCCAATGTAGGGATTTCCTCAGAATTGCCTTTAATGTGAAACTAAGGTAGGTGAGAAGAAACCTTTGCAGAAGTTCAACAAAAATGGGCCATATGTGTTCTCTCTTATATTCTCATATGCTTCCTCTCCTAAAATTGAGAAAAAGGGTAATCTTTCTCTGTACCCATATAGTTTGTTTTATATTAGTTTTTGATGCTAAAAATCACTTCCATTTCTGAGAAAATGGCTTCAGAGTTTATACATTTCTCGCCTTTCTTAAAATTGAATATCAATTACTTTCTCTTAAAAGGTTTCAGAGTCTATTAATGGGAAGCAGCCATCAACCTTTAATGGAATACTGTCATCCCTTAAATGCAGCTTTCGGTTTTCTGAGTTTGAATGAAAATGATCACGTAATCCATAACTTATCTCTACTATAAAATTCTGTAGACCAATAGTAAAATTACATATTATCATATAATTGATATTCAGATAAGATACATTGGATGAATCCTTGGCTAAAATGAATATTGTGTGACTCCACTCATTGTTTCCAAATCCACAACCATTTTGGACTTAATTAACTAATTATACAAGTTATTTAGTGAGTGATTGACCTATTGATTAAGCAGCTGAATGAAGAGAATACCAATACCCTAACTTATTTATCTTTAGTAACAGGATAAATTTATGACTCATAAATGTACAAAAAAAGGACTTGCTTGTACAAAAAAGGACTCAGAAGATTTAGCTCTGGGGTTAATGATTTTATTTTCTTCTATATCAACATTGCAGGTAATGTAAGATGTTCTTAACAACGGGTCATGGACAAATGAACAAATAAAAGAGGACCATTTAAATTGGAAGGATGTGTATAACTTGTGTAATTAGACAATTTAGCCAAAAATGGTTGCGGATTTGGATACAAACAATTTATCAGGATAATAATGAAAGGAGCAAGAAGTGGTCAAAGCGTATGCACTGGTGACAGTTTAAAAATATCAGATGTGATAAGTTTCACTTCACTCTAAAATAGGGCTCAGAATTGTGGTTCAAAGACCACAAGCCTGAATGTCGGAAGACAACAAAACAATGCTGACTTTACCCTCATAAATTATTTTCATAAGACATTGATGGTGTTCACTCAGCAAATAGTTATTGAA
Source organism: Pongo abelii (assembly GCF_028885655.2). Classification (NCBI taxonomy): domain Eukaryota; kingdom Metazoa; phylum Chordata; class Mammalia; order Primates; family Hominidae; genus Pongo; species Pongo abelii. The sequence goes on from NC_071995.2 coordinate 124,890,869, forward strand.
TACCTGTGGTATGTCAGGAACTATAAAATAGGTTATTTAGGATGTGATGATGAACCACTCACTGAGAGTGATCTCGAAAACACAAAATGAAAATTAAGCAAAGGAAATCCAAGTTAGAGAATGATGTAGGTTCAAGAGGTGAAGATGATGTAAACTTGGCAAAGTAATGCTCAGAGTTATTATGTCTCAGGTCTGGGGTCAGACAAACCTGGTCTTGAATCCCAGAGCACCCATCTGGTAATAACTCCTTATTTATTTCATAAAAAAAATGGGTGCTCAAGTTTCTCTCTATGTATGTGTAATTGTCTATATCTCTTTTTAGTTCTCAGTTTTGCTTCATATATATTTCAGGCTACATCATTAGATGCTCTCACATTTAGAATTGGCAAGCTCCTACTCCACATTTTTTGCCTTCTTAGCACCTTGAGAGTGCTTTGAACTTTGATCTACTTTTTAGCAGCTTTCTGTTTAGATGCACAGCACTCTCCCCTGTGTGGTTTAAGAACCTGGCAATGTTTTGAGAACAAAGTTGGAGGGTAGTGTTTACTTCTCAGTACCTCCTTGCTCTTCGGGATTATGGCCCCTCAAGTGTTGGCTTCCTTGGCAGCTGTGGACCCAATATTTGTCTTTCCATCTATGTGGAATTCCTAAAAGCCCTGCTGGATTCTTATGATATTTAATTCAAAACACTCTGGAAACACATGCCTCACAAAACCAAAGTCAACTTGGCAGATGCATCTCCGAGTGGGGATGACAGAAGAACAAGTGTGATCGCCAATTTCGGGCAACCTGAAACAGCATCAGAATTCTAGATCATTGCACCAATCTAATAGTTTTTGTTAAAAAGCCATCTCTTTCTTTCATTCTTGAGCCTTCATGCCATATTCTGCCGTAAATTAAGAAGATCGGAAATATGTTATCTAGATAATAAAAACCCAGGTCAGATAGACAGTGTTCCAGTGTGTGGCCAAAAATTATCCATTTAGTAACCTGAGTGATGAAGTTTAGGTGAACAAAGGGGCTTGGGCATGTTTACCCTGCACAGAATTGGGGGAGAGAGTAAAAGATGGAAATAGGAAAGAATTTAGTCCAATCATTCCCTATTATCTGCTTTAAATAATTTCAAATTATCAACACACTTCTCTCCACTGCTGAATTATGATTTCTCTGTACACACCTGCCTGTTTCTGTCCCTAAATTATCTTTTTATTAATTGTCAGGGAAGTGTTGACTTCTGTTTAACTTACCTCCTCCAGAATGCCCACGCTGCACAGAAACTCACCAAGAGAGAGGCATTTGCAAGACAAGGACCACCATCACGTCTCCCAGTATCTTTTATTGTTCTGAGATATTTGGGGAGCTAAATGGTTTTTGAAATACAGGTTTGTCATGTGTAAGAGTGCAAACGACTCTGGGATATTAGACAAAAAACCTGAACAGTTTTGAGAAAGGACTCAAGTGCTTCTTCTTCCAGTGGGAATGACTTTATTTATTTATTTTGAGACAGAGTCTCTCTCAAAATTAGTAGATTTCTGTGACTCATTCACTGTGCCTCAGGTTCCTAACCACATGATGAGGATAATAGTAATACCTGTTGCCTAGGATTGTTGGAAGTATTTAATGAGATAGTGCATGCAAAGCTCAGTGCTTGGCACACTCCTGACTGGCCTTTCTCTTTCATGATCTTGTCAAGGTAAGGACAGCTTCAGAAATTTTGCATTTCTCATTCCCTCTGCTTGGAATTCTCTTCTTTTAGTCTTTGCACAGCTATTTCCAAGTTTTATGATTGTAACAGCACTTACAAGCATCTAAACTATTGTTTATGTATTAGTTTTCTTGTCTTCTCTTACTAGAATGCACCTGCCTGAGGGTGGGGACTATATTTGTTTTGTTCACCTCAACAATCCCGGTATCTGCAAGAGTGCTGACACATAGGAGCTTCTCAAAAACAATTCGTGAATGAGTGAGTGAGCAAGTGAATGAATAATTATTTTTATGAGGGTGGGGAATTTTTGTAGTCATGATGGTTCCAACAAAAATAAAAATGAGAAAATTATATCAAATAGCATTTTTCGGAGTAATTTTTCTTCCTCTCCCATACATCTCTTGAGAAAGTCTCCTTCTAGTCTATATTCTTTGACCGTTTTTTAGATAGGGTCTCACTCTGAAGCCCAGGCTGAGTGCGTGATGTGATCACAGCTCACTGCAGCCTTGACCTCCTGGGCTCAAGCGATCCTCCCACTTCAGCCCCCTGAGTAGCTAGGACTACTGGTGTGTTCCACTATGCCAGGCTAATTTTTTAAAATTTGTTTTGTAGAGACAGAGTCTTTCTATGTTGCCCAGGCTGGCCTTGAACTCCTACACTTAAGCAATCCTTCCTCCTTGGCCTCCCAAGGTGTTAGGATTAGAGGCATGAGGCACTGCACCCAGCCTTTCCTACATTTTTGAAGTTTTGGCTAGTCTCCACTTTTTATATTAGTCCACAAGACATTGTCAAATCTTTTTTTTTTTAGATTAATAGACTATATTTTTAGAGCACTTTTAAGTTCACAGAAAAAAATGAATGGAAAGTATGGAGAATTCTCATCTACCCCCTGTACCCACACACATGCAACACCCCAATTTCAACATCCCTTACGAGAGTGGGACATTTGATAAAATCAATGAACCTACATCAGATACACATCATTATCACCCAAAGTCCAAGGTTTTTTGTTTTGTTTTGTTTTGTTTTTCCGCTAAGTGTTCACCCTGGCTCCTTAAGGGGAAGTTCATCAATTAAATTATCTTTACCTGGTTCTGGACTTATATGGTCAACTGTGAGAAGGGATAGGAGAGAACGCCTCAGAGGAAAATGTAAGAAAGGGCTTTCATTCATGTGACAGGACTTCATGAAGACTTGGAAAAGGGCTATTAGACACTGCAATTTTGTGCTTCCATTCCAAATTCTGGTTCCTAGAATTCAAGAACAAAGGCGTTCTCTAGGTAGCAAGTTAGTTGCCTGGAAGAGCCATGTTGTTTGTTGCTCAATGAAAGAAAAGAAATTGCCCAAAATCCAAGTTGAGGCTTCAAGATAATGCTATTTACAAATGGTGCACAAAACCCGCAGAGATCATCAGTTTAGGGCACCAAGATTTACACTTTAATCATCAGCAATTTATCTTACTGATATGTGAATAATATGCTTCTGCTTATTTTAATCTTCATTTCACATTGAAATCTGCCCAGTGATTCTAACAGGACTTCTCGGTAAATGAAGAGAAATAAGAAAAAGCTCTTCTGTCACCCCAAGTTTCCTTTGATCACTGTCTCACTTTCATCATATTGTTTGGCTCTACTCCCAGATTCATACCAGATTTATAACAAATTGCTCAATACAAGGAGCCCCTCATTAGTATCTGGGAACAGTGTGGAGTGTTGATGGTAGTTTCTAAACTCTCATGATCTGGGGGAATCCTGAACTCAGTCAGTCATTATAACTGAGGGAGAAAAATCACTGAGGTCTATTCGAAGGGAATCTTACAAATAGTGTCTATATTTTATTAAATACTCTAATTGAATATTGCTTTTCTGCCACAGACTTAGATATGGAGAGTGCAGTGACTTGTGCATTAATATTATGAAAAGGCAATCATGGCAGGGGTGGGTGAAACCATCCACTGTGATGCTCTGTAATTAGGAAGATGAGAAACCCTGTGATGCAGTTTGGATTTACCCTCCAAATCTCATGGTAAGATGTAATCCCCATTGTTGGAGGTGGGGTCTTGTGGGAGGTGTTTCCCTCTGGAGGGCGAATCCCTCATGAATGGCTCGGACCATCTCCTTGGTGATAAGTGAGCTCTCACTCCAAGTTCGTATGAGATCTGGTCATTTAAAAATGTGTGGCACCCCCCCCGCCCTTGTTCCTGCTTTCACCAGGTTTAGTGCCTGCTCCCACTTTACCTTCTGCCACTAGTAAAAGCTTGCTGATGCCTCCCCAGAAGCAGATGCTGGCATTATGCTTCCTGTACAGTCTGTAGCACCACGAGCCAATTAAACCTCTTTTCTTGATAAATTACCCAGTCTCAGGTATTTATTTACAGCAAGGCAAGAACAGCTTAATACAGAAAAGTGGGGCATTGCTATAAAGATACCTAAAAATGTGGAAGTGACTTTGGAACTGGGTAATAGGCAGAGGTTGGAAGATTTTGGAGGTCTCAGAAGACAGGAAGATGGGGGAAAGTTTGGAATTTCTTAAAGACTGCTTAAATTGTTGTGACAAAATGCTGATAGTGATATAGGCCATGAAGTTCAGGCTGAACAGGTCGCAGATGGAAATGAAGAACCTATTGGGAACTAGAGCAGAGGTCACACATGTTATGCCTTAGCAAAGAACATGGCTGTATTGTGTCCATGCCTTAGGGATCTGTGGAAGTTTGGACTAAAGATTTAGGGTATCTAGTGGAATGAATTTTTAAGCCACAAAGCATTCAAGCTGTGGCTTGGCTGCTTCTAACAACCTATGCTCAGATGCAAGAGCAAATACATGACTTAAAGTTGGAACATATATTTACACAAGAAGCAGAGTGTAAGAGTTTGGAAAATGTGCAGCACAGCCATATGGCAGAGAAAGAAAAAGCTTTTTCAGGAAAGGAATTCAAGCAGGTTGTGGAGCAGCCACTTACTAGAGAAATTTGTATAACTAAAGGAGACCCAAGTGCTAATAGTCAAGACTATCGGGAAAAAGACTCCAAGGCATTTCAGAGAACTTTGTGGTAGCCTCTCCCATTGCAGGTCCAAAATCTTAGGAAGGAAGAATGGTTTTATGGATCAGGCCCAGGGCCCTGCTACCCTGTGTAATCTCAAGACATTTCTTCCCAACATCCCTGCCACTCTAGCTCCAGCCTCAGGTCAATGGGGCTCAGCTACAGCTGGGGCTGCAGCTCCAGAGGGTGCAAGCCATAAGCTTTGGCAGCTTCCACATGGTGTTAGTCCTGTGGGTGTACAGAGTGCAGAAGTTGAGGATTGGCAGGCTCCACCTAGATTTCACAGGATGTATGGAAAAGCCTGGATGGCCAGACCAAAGTCTGCTGTAGGAGAAGAGCCCTCACAGAGAACTTCTACTAAGGCAGTGAGGTGGCGAAATGTGGGGTTGGAGCCTCCACATAGAGTCCCTAATGGAACCACTGCCTAGAGGAGCTGTGAGAAGGGGGCCACCATCCTCTATACCCTGAAATGTAGATCCACTGGCAACTTGTAGCTTCAGTATGAAAAAGGCACAGGGTTTTCATGGCTTTTTCACAGGGAAAAACTCCACAGGGGTGGAGGTTCCCAAGGCCCTGGAACACCACTTCTTGCATCAGTGTGCCCTAGATGTGGGACATGTGGAGTCAAAGGAGATTATTTCAGAGATTTAAGGTTTAATCACTGCCCTACTGGGTTTTAAATGTGCATGGGGCCTGTGGCCCTTTCTTTTGGCCAATTTCTCCCTTTTGGAATGGAAACGTTTACCCAATGCCTATAACCTCAGGGTATCTTGGAAGTAACTAACTACTTTTTGATTTTACAGGCTCATAGGTGAAAGGAATTTGCCATGTCTCAGATGAGACTTTGGACTTGTAAGTTAATGCTGGAATGTGTTAAGACTTTGGGGGACTGTTGGTAAGGCATAATCGTATTTTGCAATGTGAGAAGAACATGAGATTTGGGAGGGGCTGGGGTTGATATAGTTTATATATTTGTCCCTGCCCAAATATCATGTTGAATTGTAATCCCCAATACTGGAGGTGGGGTCTGATGGGAAACGTCTGGATCATGGGCATGGATCCTTTATGGCTTGGTGCTGTCTTCATATAGTGAGTGAGTGCTCATGAGATCTGGTTATTTGAAAGTGTGTGGCAACTCCCTTTTCCAATCTTCTCTCTCTGGCTCCTGCTTTTGCCTTGTAAAGTGCTTACTCCCGCTTCACCTTCTGCCATGACTAAAAGCTTCCTGAGGCCTCCCCAGAAGCGTACATTGGCACTGTTTCCTGTATAACCTGCAGAACCATGAGTCAATTTAATCTGTTTTCTTTATAAATTACTCAGTCTGAGGTATTTATTTATGGCAATGCAAGAACAGCCTAATGCCCCCTGCATCAGTCTCCTCTCCTCCACTCACTTCTTGTGTAATTGACTATATTTATATTAGGAATGCTGTAGTGTAGGGCTTATTATTTCATGGGTTGTCTTGACATCTTTGGGCCTTGGAGGGCCTCCAAGACTAACTGGGTGTTCTCTACTCTCATCAGATATGCCTCCTACCCAGCTGAAAAGATATGCCCCCTACCCAGCTAGTTCATCTATGGGCTGGACTGCTTGCACTCCACCATGTCCTCAACCTAACCAATTTTACTTCCCTGCTATTTCACAGAATCATTGAATCAAGTCATCACATCCTCCTGTCAGAACCAGGGGCACCACATTCTCACATTCTTTTGTTAGTACAAAGCCTGCCTCCTACAGCTCCTGATGGTTCACTTGGATCCTTTTTTTTTTTTTTTTTTTTTTGCTTTCCAACGTTTATTTTAGTTTTGAAGGGTACATGTGGAGGTTTGTTACATGGATAAATTGCATGTCTCAGGGGTTTGGCGTACAGAGAATTTTGTCACCTAGGTAATCAGCATAATACCTGATAGGTAGTTTTTCATTCTTCACCCTTTTCCCATCCTGCACCCTCAATAGGTCCCAGTAAGTACTGCTTCCTTATTTGAGTCCATGTGTATGCAATGTTTAGCTTCCACTTTGAGTGATAACGTGGTATTTTGTTTTCTGTTCCTGCCTTAGTTCATTTAGGATAACAGCCTTCAGATATATCCATGTTGCTGCAAAGGCCATGATCTCATAGCTACATAGATACACAGTATTTCCTGGTGCATAGTATTCCATGGTGTATCTGTATCACATTTTCTTTATTCAGTCCTTCATCGATGGGCATCTAGGTTGAGTCCATGTGTTGCTATTGTGAGTGGTGCTGCAGGGTTCTTGATTGCAGTCTCTGTGTTCCCCTGAGGGGTGTCTGGTGTTCACTGACCTCTCCCATTCTGTGAGTATATGTGACTCATAAACTACAGTCTACCTCATCTGTGCAGTTTCAGGTGCTATGTGTTCACCCCTCTTCTATTTAGGGTGAGGATTCCCTCCCTCACCAGCAGGATGAATAGAAAGTGCTCAGAACAGGTGTCCTGCCCAGGTCCTCTCGAGTTCCCTTTGCTGGTATTCTGTGCTCTTTGAATGCCTTAGAGTAGTGGCACTCCAAGGAGAGCCTTGAGCTACTAGGGAAGCCTCACCTTGGGACAGGACAAGCACCTGGGCATTTACACACCCCTGGAGCAACCCATAGCCAGTGGGTGAATTGTGTGGGGATACAGAAGCCCCGGCCCCTTTGTTTCTAGGCAGTATAAACTGAGGTGTGGTTTCATACATCCTGTAGGATCAGACAGGGTTGAGACTTTACCTTGAATCACATCCTTGCTTTTCTTCTCCCTCTTATTTCTTGTTGTCCTGGGATTAACCCTTTCATAAATCACAGGCACTGCAATCCTTCACATAGGGCCTGCTTCCTGAAGAACTCAAACCAAAAGAAAAGCTCATCAGCAAACATAAAGGGCTGCTTCTGAGATGGGATAATTCCCTTGATCCCTTTGTAGAACTTGCGACAGGGGTGTGGCTCGTTTACTCAGCTGCCACACGCTCAAAACCCTTTTGAGAGGGAATGTGTGAGGGAGCAAGTGTGGGAACTGGAGCGATTGAATACTGGAACCAGCCAGTCGCTCCTCTCTGGTGGGAGCAGGCTCCGTGCAGCCCTGCAGCAGTATCCAAGTGTATTACAACCAATGCCCTTTCAGCTCTATCACCCAGGGTTGGCCAAGTGCCAACCAGCTCAGTGGAGGGTCAGGGCGACAGCCCCTGCCCTGTTGGCACCTGGGTTCTTGTCCGGCATCTAGGAAGAATCAGGTCACATGAATGTATTGATGGGTAGCATATGTGGAGGATTTTACTGGATGGTGGAAGTGGCTCTCAGCAGTAGGGGGGGTTGGAAAGGGGATGGTGCGGGAAGAAGGTGATCTTTCCCTGAAGTCCAGCCATCTCTGGCTGGGGCCCTCTCCAAAGTTGCACCATCTGAGGTTAGCTGTGTCTATCCAGTCTCTGACACTCAGTTGCTTCTCTGCTTGCTGCTTAGCCACTTGTATCCTCAGTACTCAGCCACCTGTATGCTTGCTGCTGAGCCACTGGTATCCCCAGTGCTCAGCCACTTATATCCCTGACACTCAGCCACTTGTGTTGCTGTGTCAGCTGAAGTCTTTTTATGGGTACAGGATAGGGGCATGGTAGACCAAAAAGGCAAAATTTGGGTGGAAAAACAGGGTCAGCTGTTTTCACTTAGGGCTGCGGTTCCAGGCTTAATAGTGGGGTTCAGTCAGGAGCCCTTCTGTATCAGTCCTATATTTAGAAATACAGGAGGTACAGATCTCAACATTGCAGGCTAAGGAGTCAGATTGGCCTGGTTTGGTGCTCTAATTGTGCCTCAATTCCTCTATCAGTAAAATGGGTGAATAGTTTTTAATTCACGGGGTTGTTGTGATAATTTGATGAAATGGTACATGTAGCTCGCATGGTACAAATAAAGCACTCAGTGAATGTTAACATCTTCTCACTTATCTCTCTTATTCTCAGAGTGAGGACACAGATGTTTTAACTGCTCTGTGGCTAGTAATGATCTGACTTTGGAGTCACGTGAAATTACTTTTTAAATACTTCATTTTAAATTTAGGAAACAGAGTAATCATCTACTATATTTCACTGTGAATTTTTTTTTTCTTTAGACATTGTCTCACTCTATGGCCCAGGCTGGAGTGCAGCGGCATGATCATAGCTCACTGCAACCTCTGCCTCCCAGGCTTAAACAATCTTCTCACCTCAGCCCCCAGAGTAACTGAGACTACAGGTACGTGCCACCATACTTGGCTAATTTTTGTATTTTTTTTGTGCAGGTAGGGTTTTGTTATGTTGCCCCAGCTGGCTTTGAACTCCTGGGCTCAAGGGATCCACTTGCCTGGGCCTCCCAAAATGTCGGGATCCCAAAGTGTGAGTCACAGCTCCTGGCCATATACATATATATGTATATGTGTGTGTATATATACACACAGACACATATATACACATATTAGATACATACTTACATACATACTTACATAATGTTTATATATATATAAACACACATTTTATATATAAATATATATAAACATTTTTTTTAGACAGGGTCTTGCTCTGTTGCCCAGGCTGGAGTGCAGTGGCGCCATCATGGCTCACTGCAGCCTTGACCTCCTGGGCTCAAGCTGTCCTCTCACCTCAGCTTGCCGAGTAGCTGGGACCACATATATGTGCGATTACGCCTGGCTATTTTTTTTTTAATTTTAATTTTTAGAAGAGACAGGGTCTTACTATGTTTCTCAGGCTGATCTTGAACTCCTGGGCTCAAGCAGTCCCCCCACCTTGGCCTCCAAAAGTGCTGGGATTACAGGAGTGAGCCACCACACCACCTGGTGAGATCTTTTACAAAAGTCTTTAAAGCTACAAACCTGTGTTTACAGAATATATTTATTATAAGACTGCATTTTCCATCTTCCCTACCATCACAGTATTTCTTTTTTTAAAAAATTAAGCAGTAAGTAGTGTTTGCAGTGAGCTTGGAGATTTGTTGGTTATGAATTACTTGACTGAGCGGGTGTCAGAGGAAAGGCCTTTTAATCACCATGTGGCTGATGTTATTAGTTCCTGAAGAGTCCATGACTAGGCTCCACTTAGACATTCTCCAGAACTTTCTGTGCCCTGTGTCTCTCAATCTGCACCTACTGTAACAATTGTTGATTTCTCTAAAGGATCCAGAAAGACCTAGTTGAAATGGACAGTTAGGGAAAATAGTCACACAAGCCCCTTCCCTGCCCCCACCAGCCCAGGTGTTCAAAATCAAACCTCATGCTGACAATACCTGCGTGAATTTATATGAGTAAAGAAACCTTGGTGTTAGGGATTTGACTAGTACTGTCTGGTTCTAGAGTTTGGAGTACATTGGAATATGGCATCTAAGCATATATTAGAAAAATAGCAGAATGATTTTGGCCAGGGTGTTAATTTAGGCTGCTAGTAAGAAAAGCTTTTGGACTGCCCCTGTTTAATTCTAAGATACTTCATTTTCAAGCCAGAAACCCCAGACCCCAATAGCAATGGAACCGGGAGCTGAAGGGGGAGGGCCTGGTTCACATACACATTAAGTTTGCAATACTATTTTAGGAAAAACATAAGTGGGAGCAACCACAATGTTTGCCTGGCTTTGTACTTTCTTCCCTGGCAAACCTTCACAGAGATGGCCTGTTCTGTCATTTGAACATTTAGGCTACAAAAGTTGGAATCCAGGCACCTGGGGAAGAGCCTAGAGACCCAGCACCTGCAATTGTGTATTTTTCTGAATCACTTTTTGAATCTGAGAGAATGTCACTTTACCTTACTAGTCCCTGATCCAAATCACAACTAATTGTTGACATCACCTATCTTCTATATCTCAAAAAGTCCCTAGATAAGACCTGAATAAAATCTGTTTCTGTGGAAATTCAAGAAACAGGAAGGATGGCCAGGTGCGGTGGCTCATACCTGTAATCTCAACATTTTGGGAGGCCGAGGTGGGTGGATCACCTTAGGTCAGGAGTTCGAGACCAGCCTGACCAACATGGTGAAACCCTGTCCTTACTAAAAATACAAAATTAGCTGGGCGTGGTGGTGCATGCCTGTAATCCCAGCTACTCGGGAGGCTGAGGCTGGAGAATCGCTTGAACCCGGGAGGTGGAGGCTGCAGTGAGCCGAGATTGCATCACTGCACTCTAGCCTGGGTGAAACAGCAAGATTCCATCTCAAAAAAAAAAAAAAAGAAAGAAAGAAAGAAGGAAAGAAAAAGGGAGGAGAAGGCAGAATGTGACCGGATCAATAGTGTCATCTCTCCCTGAAGCCATGTGTAGAAGGTCTGGGCCCTTCTTCTGAGCACAGCCCAAGTGCTCTGTCCCAGAGACACAGGATGTTTGCTGAAAAACAAACTGTCCAATGGCTGAAATGAAAATATCATGTCCCCTTACCCAGGACACCTGAACTTCCCCCACTGCCTACCTGCATAGGGAAATTCAGCAGTAGTAGAAAGAATTCCGAATTGTAATTCAGAGGCAGAGGCTGTGAGGTTGGGCTCCCCATGTCTCCTCTCTGAATCAGAATGAGAGGCTATTGCATGACATCTGGGGTCTTTCCCAATATTAAAACCAGACACTAACAAGTCTCAGTTTCTACTTGCACCCTCTGGGTTCCACCCACCTGCCTGAGGACCTCACAGCTGCTAAGTGCAAAAGAGGTGTCTGGTATTGGGTTCAGAATGGAGAAGCTATGGAAGCATTTAAGCTGCTGCCTTCCTAGAAAGCTGCAGTCCTTGCAGGGTTTTAAATAAGAGGGCAATGGTGAGGGCTAGGGTGGGGGAGATGATGTAAAGGGTGATGGTTGATGTGGAAGGTTTTAGGGGTTCTTTGGTGAATAGTTTTACGGCGTCAGCAAAGGGTTGTAGTAGGCCGTAGGGGCCTACAATGTTAGGCCCTTTGCGTAGTTGTGTATAGCCTAGGATTTTTCGTTCGGTTAGCATTAACCGAACGAAATGGAGAGGCAAGCACAAGGGACACGGCAGCACGCTGAGGTCTAGGTCAGGTGGCTGATTGAGGAATCCGTTTACTGGAGTGTTTTTAATGAGGTCAGGTCAGGGCTAGCTGCGAGTCTGGTGTTGTGGGGATTCCAGGTGGCAAATTGTAGGTTCCTTCAATACCTCCGTACCAGGGAGGTGAATTTAGAGCATTTTGGTGTGGTAGAGGCAGGTCACTTGGTTATGTGACTCTAGGGGCATCGTCACATTATGTTTTATGTAAAGGAAGCCCCTTAGAAATTGAATTATTAGGGATGAAGAAACACTTTGGAGACCACAAACCTCAGGGGCAAGGAGCAAGCCTGGTAGTTTTTCCTGGGAGAACTGATACTGCTGGGATAGCGTCTAATTCTTATTTTTTCCTACATAAGAGCTAAATGACTCCTCATCCTTCCTTTCAATTCCATGTGCTCAAGCACTTTCAACTTCAAGAATCCTAAATATTTATAGCTTCCTCCTTAAACTGAATCTTAAATAACTTGATCTCAATCGATAATCAACTCATCCATCAAAGCAAATACATTTTAAAAATCATTTTTATTTATCCCTATTGAAATGATTTCTTAAATTGTCAGTTCTTCTAGGAACATGCCGTGCACATAGTAGGGATGCAGTAAATAGCTGTGGTTTGATAAAGTGGCATCAATTTTCTAAATTGTGCATGTGGAAGAAATGACAATCAGCGTGACCCTTTTCCTTATGTTTAAATTTTCAAATGCCAACTTGTCTGGTACATAGTGAATACTGAATACACACTGGTTAATTGAATTGCTTAATTGAATTTTTTAGAATAATCTTCACACTCTTCCAGAAGCAGACAGGATTATGTTGAAATAATCTTTAGTTTCCATTTGAAAATGCTTTTTCTCTTAAAAACTGTGGTACATCTTCAGTCCTTTATTATATTAAAAAACACACTGAGGGCTTGGCGAAGTGGCTCATGCCCGTAATCCCAGCACTTTGGGAGGCCAAGGTGGGCAAATCACTTGAGGTCAAGAGTTCGAGACCAGCCTTGCCACCATGGTGAAACCTAGTCTCTACTGAAAATACAAAAATTAGTTGGGTGTGGTGGCACACACCTGTAATCCTAGCTACTTGGGAGGCTGAGGCAGGAGAATCACTTGAACCTGGAAGACGGAGGTTGCAGTGAGCTGAGATCGCACCACTGCACTCCAGTCTGGGTGACAGAGCAAGACTCCATCTCAAAAAGAGAGAAAGAAGAAGGAGAAGGAGAAGGAGAAGGAGAAGGAGAAGGAGAAGGCGAAGAAGAAGAAGAAGAAGAAGAAGAAGAAGAAGAAGAAGAAGAAGAAGAAGAAGAAGAAGAAGAAGAAGAAGAAGAAGAAGAAGAAGAAGAAGAAGAAGAAGAAGAAGAAGAAGAAGAAGAAGAAGAAGAAGAAGAAGAAGAAGAAGAAGAAGAAGAAGAAGAAGAAGAAGAAGAAGAAGAAGAAGAAGAAGAAGAAGAAGAAGAAGAAGAAGAAGAAGAAGAAGAAGAAGAAGAAGAAGAAGAAGAAGAAGAAGAAGAAGAAGAAGAAGAAGAAGAAGAAGAAGAAGAAGAAGAAGAAGAAGAAACACTGAAAAATGAGGAGTCAGCACAAAAATGTCCAAAATACTAAAAAATAGGTATAAACAAAAGACAGCTTTGTAACTTTTGGGTGACTCACTATAACTCATTCCCTAATGTTTTGTAGTTCAAACAAACTATCTAACTATTAAATGTAAATGTACTATATTTGTTTGTTTTGAGACAGAATCTTGCTCTGTTGCCCAGGCTGGAATGCAGTAGCATGATCTCAGGTCACTGCAAATTTGGCCTCCTGGATTCAAGCAATTCTCCTGCCTCAGCCTCCTGAGTAGCTGGGATTACAGGCGACCACCACCACTCCCAGCTAATTTTTGTATTTTTAGTAGAGATGGGGTTTCACCATGTTGGCCAAGCTGGTCTAGAACTTCCGGCCTCAAGTCATCCACCCACCCCAGCCTCCCAAAGTGCTGGGATTACAGGTGTGAGCCACCATGCCCGGTCTGTAAGTATACTATTAAATGTTTGTAATTTAAACAAACTACCCAACTATCAAATGCTGAATCTCTATGGAACTGCATGTCCATAGTGGAAAGTGTGAGTTGCCTTCCCACAACCTATCACTCTTGTCTTTCTTCCTAACTGAAGGCAACCCTTCTTTCTGACCCCATCCATGTGCCTCTGGGGACCTGACCCCTCAATCTGGCACCAGCATGAGTTTGATTTGTACCAAGGTAATCCCATTTCCTCACCCAACTCCCAACTCTGATTAATAAGATGGGAGGGGAATTCTGCTATGGAATTCTAGGAGAATGTTCCTTTGTCCTGAGGTACAGCCAGAGAAAGAAGGAAACAGTTCTGTGAATATTGCCATATCTCTATGGAGCTCTTGGAACTTCTGCCACCCTCTGGCTACCAACCTGTAGAGGAAACCATCATGAACTTCAATAGAGAAACTGAGGACCTCAGCCCCTGTTGTTGTGGTTTAGCCACTGAGTCAATACACTTGGGGACCCACTTGGTTTGTAGTCTTCCTAATGGACATAATCAACCTCTTTTGTATAAGCATGTTGAGAATACATTTGCTGTAGCTGAAAGCAGTTAATGACAAACACCTTTGTCAATGGTGTGTTGCTGCTATATTTTACTTATCCTTATTGCAGCACTTATCACCTTGTATTTGAGAAATTGTTTTTTCTCTCCAGGAAACTGTGAATTTTTTAAGGTAGGAGCAGTACTTTATTCCCCTGTTAAGTCCAGAATCAGGAACAATGATTGGCACACAGCAAGAATTTATAAATTCTTGTTGAATTAGATTCCTAGGATAATTTTCAGTATTCTTATAGATAGTCAACTTGGATATTTCTCACCATTGACTTAAGAAAGCAGAGCAGACACTGTGCTGAGGACTTCGAGCAATGCAGAGGAATGGAGAATGCCCCCCAAGAACTTAGAAGAGATGGACATTTGCATTATTCTCTGTAATGACTGCACAGTGTGGTGAGTATTGTACTTTGCTATTGGGTATCAATCACAATTGCAATTGGATAACCATAATAGCATACATAGAGAATTATTTTTCTTATATCAATAAATGTAGAGATTTTTTGGCTTTACTTTAGCAGCTCCTCAGTATAATCTAGGTGAATGCCTTTTCAGTTTTATGGACATTTTCCTCATAGTTGCAAATGGCTGCTGAAGCTCCAGCAATCACATTCCCATCCCCCCCAAAAAAAGAAGAAGAATGTAAAAGGAGTAATGACAGTCATGTCTTGCCCTTTATTAGGACAGCAAAACCGTTTCCAGAACTACCACCCTTCCATGAACTTATGATAGTGTCTCATGGGCCAGAATGGGATCAACTGGCCACCCCATGTGCGAGGAAGAATGAGGTGATGGAAAAAAATTAAGCTAGGCATATAATGTTCAGCAGAAAATATGGGTTCTGTAAAGCCAATAAAAAAGTAGACGAGGAATGTTGGAGAGGCAGTTTAGAGAATCTGCTATATTAGATGTACAATGTGCTATAAAGCCTTTGTAAAGGAAGAAAGAATTAATTTCATTGGGCACAATCACGTGACAGGGAAACCTTAATCTGACCTACAGAGTGGATTTCATGACTTTGCTGTGTGAGTTGTTGGTGTAGACCTTGCACAGGCATATCTTGGAGATGTTGTGGGCTTGGTTCCAGACCACCACAATCAACTGAATATTGCATTAAAGCAAGTTATACAAATTTATTTGGTTTCTCAGTGCATTTAAAAGTTGTCTTCACACTATATTCTAGTCTATGAAGTGTGCAATAGCATTATGTCAAAAAAAACCAATAAATATATCTTAATTTTAAAAATCTCTTTATTGCTAAAGGAATGCTAATGCTCATCTGAGCCTTCAGCCAATCATAATCTTTTTGTTGATGGGGGGTCTTGCCTAAATGTTGATGGTGGTTGACTGATCAGGGTGGTGGCTGTTGCAATTTTGTGGAATAAGACCACAGTGAAGTTTGCCACATAGACCAACTCTTCTTTACACAAAAAATTTCTCTGTAGCATGCATTGGTGTTTGATAACATTTTACCCACAGTAGGACTTATTTCAGAATTGGAGTCAATCCTGTAAAACCCTGCAGCTACTTTATCAATTCACTTTATATAATATTATAAATTATTTGTTGTCACTTCAACAATATTCATAGCATCTTCCCCAGGAGTAGATTCCATCTCAGAAACCATTTTCTTTGTTCGCCTGTAAGAAGCAATTTTTCTCATCTGTTACAGTTTTAACACGAAATTTAAGCAATTCAGTCATATCTTCAGGCTCCACTCCTAATTCTAGTCCTCTTGCTATCTCTACCACATCTGCAGTTACTTCCTTTACTGAAGTATTGAATCCCTCAAAGTCATGCATGAGGGTTGGAATCATATTCTTCCAAATTCTTGTTAGTGTTGATATTTGGACCTCCTCCTATGAATCATAGATGTTCTTAATGACATCTTGAAAGGTGCATGCTTTCCAGAGGCTTTCAATTTACTTTACCCAGATCCACCAAAAGAATCACCATCTAAGCCACCTATATCCTTACAAAATGTATTTCTTAAATAATAAAACTTTAAAACCAAAATTACTCTTTGATCCATGGGCTGCGGAATGGATGTTGTATTAGCAGGCATGAAAACTACATTAATTTCCTTGTACATCTCCATCAGAGCTCTTGGGTGACCAGGTGCATTGCCAATGAGCAGTAATATGAAAGGAATCTTTTTGTTCCTGAGCAGTAGGTCTCAACAATAGGCTTAAAACACTCAGCAAGCATGCTGTAAATACATGTCCTGTCACCTAGCCTTTGTTGTTTCATTTATAGAATACAGGCAGAGTCGATTGAACATAATTCTTAAGGGCCCTAGGATTTTCAGAATGGAATATTGGCTTCAACATAAAGTCACCAGCTGCATTAGCTCCCAACAAGAGCATCAGCCTTTACTTTGAAGCTTCAAAGCCAGGCATTGACTCCTCTCTAGCTATGAAGGTCCTAGAAGACATCTTCTTACAATAGCAGGCTGTTTTGTCTACATTGAAAATCTGTTGTTTAATGTAGCCTTCATCAATGGTCTTAGCTAGATCTTCTGGATAACTTGCTTCAGCTTCTCCATCAGCACTTGCTGCTTCACCTTGCACCTTTAAGTTCTGGAGATGGCTTCTTTCCTTAAACCTCATGAATTAACCTCTGCTAGCTTCCAACTTTTCTTTTGTAACTTCCTCATTTCTCTCAGCCTTCATAGAATTAAGAGAGTCAGAGCCTTGCCCTGTGTTAGGCTTCAGTTTAAGGGAATGTTGTAGCTGGTTTGTTCTTCTATCCAGACCACTAAAACTTTTCCCATATCACCAAGGAGGCTGTTTTGCTTTCTTATCATTCATGTGTTCACTGGAGTAGCACTTTTAATGTCCTTCAAACACATTTTGTTTGGTTTTACAACTTGGGTAAGTGTTTGGCATAAGAGGCCTAGATTTAAGCCTATCTTGGCTTTCAACCTGCTTTCCTCACTAAGCTTAATCTTTTCTAGCTTCTGATTAAAAGTGAGAGACATCCAACTCTTCTTTCACTTGAACGCAGGCAGGCTGTTGTTGGGTTATTAACTGGCCTAATTTCAGGATTGGTTTTTCTCAGGGAATAGAGAGATCTGAGGAGAGGAGGAGAGACAGGGACATGTCTGCTTGGTGAGGCAGTCAGAACATATACATTTATCAATTAAATTGATCATCTTGTATGGGTGCCATTTGTGGCATCCCAAAACGATTTCAATAGTAACATCACTGATCCCAGCTCACCATAATGGATATAATAATAATGAAAACGTTTGAAATATTGTGAGAGTTACCAAAAGGTGACACAGAGTTTGAAGTGAGCACACACTGTTGGGAAAAATGACACTTGTAGAACTGCTTGAAGCAGGATTACCACAACCTTCAATTTGTAAAAAATGCATATTTGGGAATATGCACAATATCCCATCTCACAACATCTCATAATAAAGTGAGATGCACTAACATGTGGTGTACCTGGATTATTTTCCTATTGCTGTTGTAAGAAATTTCTGCAAACTTAGTGGCTTAAAACTTAACTTTATAACTTACAATTCTGAAAGGCAGAAGTGTTGCACAGAGCTCATTGGCCTAAAGCTCAGGTGTCCACTGGACTGTGTTTCTTTCTGGACATTATAGGGGATAATCCATTTTCTTGGGGTTTCCAGCTTGTAGTGAGAGAGGCAGGAGGCAGCCAAATGCCTAGGCAGATAGGGGCAGGTCCTTGGTGAAACCCCATCTCCAAGCCAAAGACAGTGTAAGGCCTAAAAACCAAGCCACAAGTTAAATCCTCAGACCAGATTGAGAACTCATCTTCTTATTTGGTGAACTTTCCTCGGATTGATCCCCACCCTTTACCTATTTTACATATACCTACCCTTTCCTAATTGGTTTTCTACACTGTTCTGCCCACTTTTGAATGGTGTCTTTGGTTTAACCTTTTTTGCACACTCACAAACAAATCAGCACAAACTCTCCATTCTGAGTCCTTAAAAGGCCCCAGATGCAGCCACATGGGGCACTTTCCTGCCTTTGGGTGGGAGAACCACCCCTCTTATTCCATCTCCACTGAAAATTTTCCTTTTGCTTAATAAATTCTACTCCACTTACTCTCTGGTGTCCATGAGCCTAAATTTTCCTGGTCGTGAGACAAGAACTTGGACCTAGCTGAGCTAAGGAGAGAAAGGCTGCTACACTGGCAGCTGCCTGTGTTCCTTGGCTGCTGGCCCCTTCCATCTACAAAGCCAGCAACTCCTAGCTGAGTTCGTCTCATGCTGCCATCTCTCTGTTCTCTCTCTTCTGCCTCCCTTTCCACTTGTAAGGTCCCTTGTGATTACATCGGGACTGCCTGAATAATCATTTTGTTTTTGCTTTGAGATGGAGTCTCGCTCTGTCACCCAGGCTGGAGTGCAGTGGCAAGATCTTGGCTCACTGCAGCTCCACCTCCCAGGCTCAAGTGATTCTCCTGCATCAGCCTCCTGAGTAGATGGGATCACAGGCGCCTGCCACCACGTCCAGCTAATTGTTTTGTACTTTTAGTAGAGACGGGGTTTTACCATGTTGGCCAGCCTGGTTTTGAACTCCTGACCTCAAGTGATCCACCCACCTTGGCCTCTGAAAATGCTGGATTACAGATGTGAGCCACAGCACCTGGTCTTAATTAGAATAATCCTAGGATAATCTCCCCATCCCATGGTCAGATGGTTAGAAACCTTAATTCCATCTGCAACCTTAATCCCATTTTGCCACTGAAAGTAATATAATCACAGGTTCCAGAGATTAGGACATGAAGACTTTTGGGGGACCCTTGTCATTTCAATTATAGATCTCTAGGCTTTGGGGTACATGGGGTAAGGAGGGAAAGAGAAAAAAAATCACTTCACCAGGATCATTCTTCCAGAAGATTGTCATGTAGAATAAGATTGCTCTCTTCAGGGCAAACACAGAACCAAATTACTTTGTTTAAAACTGTTAGTGGCACATGAAATGTGGAGCTATTTTTAAGGTGAGAAACCCCAACTAAACTAGAATTAGTTCATTTATTTCCCAAAAGACTAGCATTGGGGACATAATTCACTGCTAGTAACTTGCTATGCGAAAATGAAACTAACATTACAAATAAATCAGGGGCAGTGATTTGCATTACAAAGCGCTTCACTTTAGGATTTAAATGAGTTCAACTGATTTAATTAAATATAAGTCAGCCCCTGTCAGTTGTTCCTTTGGTCCCATGTTTACTAGGCCCCAGCTCTGTGCTGGGTCCTGAGGACATAAGAGTGTGTGAAACCTGACTTGGCCTCTGCCCCAGTATAATGAAGGAAAAATAAGCAAACGATCTCAGAGCCAGACATAAAACTTATCTTTTTATTAGTGACAAGAGCTTCTAGGGAGCAGCACATGGTCCCTAATAGCAGAAGAGGGAAGATTGCATCCCTTTGGGATGTCAAGGAGGCTTCTGTGGGAATGTGTCTACTAATGATAGTGACAGGAGGCAGCAAAATGCCGAGACAGACAGGGATGGATCTCGGTTGAAACCACACCTTAAAGCCAAAAACAGAATGAAGGCCAAAAGCCCAGACTGCTGATCCCAAATGAAACCCATGACCCAGAGTGAGAACTTCTGTTCCTGTTTGCCTGCCCTTTCCCGATTGGTTCTTTCTGAATAATGCCTTTTAACTAATCGAATGTTGCCTTTTCCAATACTACCTAGGGCCGTAAAAAGCCCCAGACCCAGCTACACGGGGAGGTGAGAATCACCCAACTGCTGGGGTCAGGGACCATCCCCAACATGCCTTCTCCATTGAAAGCTGTTCTGTCACTCAATAAAATTCTTCTCTGCCCTCCTCCCTTCAATGTCCCACATATACCTCATTATTCTTGGGTGTGGGACAAGAGCTTGGGAACCACTGAATGCAGGCACAAGCTATAACACAGGTGAGCAGGGGCATGCCAGCATGGCTGAGTGGGGCCTGGTGAGGCATCGCCAGCTGGAGGTCCCCAGCTTTCAAAAGGACTGAGGAGAAATATCTTACATTACTGAGATGTCAAGAGAAGAACAAATAGATGTTTAGGAGGTGAAGAGGGGAGAGGAGAGCATCCATAAAAGGAGTGCAGCATGAGCAAAAGGCCTGGGGCATAGAGTCCGTGTGAATACCAGGAACCCAAAGAAGGTCCCTGCAGATGGAAACACAAAGGGAGCTGGGGCAGGGAGGAGCTGAGGCTGGAGAGGGGCAGGCATCAGACCACACTGGGCATCATGGACTCCACTGGGTTGCACTGTCTTCATTAAAAGAGCAAAAGAAAGACCCTAAAGCTGCTGAAGTGTCTACATGACATGATCTTATTTGTGGTGAAATCACTTCAGCTAGAGTCTATAAAGCAGTTTAGAGTGTGATTCAATGCCCAACAGAGTGCAGGCGAAAGTCAGTCATGGGACAGAAGAATTGAGAACAGCAGTCACCAGCAGGAGGTCATTTGTGGTAAGGTAGTCGTGGTTATAATAGTAGAAACTGCCAACCTGTGTCATGAGGTTCTGTTCTTCCAAGCTGTGCCCTGTGCACTTCATACAAATTATCCCATGAATCCCTCGCAGTAACTCTACAAAGTATATATTAATATTATCCCCATTTTCCAGATGAGGAAACGGATGCAGAGAGAAGCAGCTGGGCTTGCCAGCTGCCACACAGATGTACGAGCATCAGGACCAGGTTTTACACCAGGCAGGCTGACCCCAGAATGCTTGCTGTCAACATGGGGAGTAACTGCCCAGTGGCTGTGGGCATCCCCAAATGATGTTTGCTTATTGGTTTGTTTTTGAAGGAAGGCATTGTAAATAATGTTACTGAAAAATAAATGGGCTCTGATTAGATATGTAAGTGTGTTAGTCTGTTCTCATGCTGCTAATAGAGACATATCTGAGGCTGAATAATTTATAAAGAAAAAGATGTTTGAGTCCATTAAAGGCATGTCTTATATGGTGGCAGGCAAGAGAGCTTGTGCAGGGGAACTCCCATTTATAAAACCATCAGATCTCATGAGACTTATTCACTCCCATGAGAACAGTATGGGGGAAACTGCCTCCATGATTCAATTATTTCCACCTGGCCCCACTCTTGACAAGTGGGGATTATTACAATTCAAGGTGAGATTTGGGTGGGGACACAGCCAAACCACATCAGTAAGTATGAATGTTATGCACGTGTACAACTTTAGAATAAGGCGTTGGGTATGAAAATGTCTGCGAGCTTCAGGTAAAGGAAGGGACAGTGGCCGGATGTCAAAGGCAAAAGGAGAGCGACCTTGTCATCATTAAGACGTGGGGTCCTTGTATTAACAGATACTCTGATTTTTTCAAGAGATACCAGAAATCTTAAATTTGATTTGAAATCTCTTTATTTTTATGTTAGCAACTGTTTCAATTGAGTTTTTAACATTGTGTAAATCAACACTGAAAGAAGCAAAAAGGCTCAGAAACAGAACTTTGAGAACCAATGTAACCTACAGACATCAGGCTAAAACCTCCAGATTTGATCTGGGATTTGAGCTGCACTGACGTGTTCCAGAGGAGTAGTCTGCATGCCGTGCCTTTGGCTCGGTGGGCCAGTGGCTGCTGGTTCTTAGTGTTTTCAGCAAACCTTTCAACTTAACACCATAGGGACCAGCTCTCACTACTTACGACATGGACTTCACGTCTGAACCTAGAGGTGTGGAAGAATGAACTTGCATAATTGATCATAAGCCATGGCTCACAAAGCCCCCGGCGTATTAAGGGCATTATCAGCCTAAGATGGATGGATGCCTTTCCACCCACCACTAATGTCTCAGCTCTTCAAGGAATTAAAACTGCAGCTTTGAATTACAATTTTAGGAAGGAAACCAATGATAGGGAAAAAGAAAGTATAATTTTTTTCTCCCAAGAAAGGCTGGAGGCCATGATTCAGTAATGGTGCGTGGACGCCATTCACATTAAACTAATTGGAGTTATATATGCAAACAAAGTCCATGAATAGACAAGTTGCCTTTGTATCAGACTAGGAAGTCAGGATCGTTTTAATGTTTTATGTGATGACTTCTAATCCTAAACACACTCATAAAGTCTGTTTGGAAATATAAGGAAAAAAAATCAAGTTTTACTTGAAGACACAACGATTTTCTATAGGCAGAAATGAAGCAAGTCTCTCTTCACCTCCAGGTACTACCATGATCTGCCAGTTCCAAATACTAACATGTTCAGAGAAAGAAAGGATTCTGTTTCACAGTGGAGAAACTGAGGCAAAGGTGCAGGGTCATTTTAGTGAATGAAAATCATGAATCAACACCACAAGACGCATTTGCATCCAGGCAATGGACTTTTATTACATTTGGAGTGAGCAACATGTTTCTCTACATCAGATAATTAAGTTCTTAGTTTTGCATGTATTTATTGGTGATGGTGCTAAGAAAAGAATAATGAACAAACAAAAAATGCCCCAAAAACTGGGTCTTTGAGTGTACACTTTGCAGGGATGGACGTTAGGTCTGTTTATATATCAGTGTCTGTCTTTACCCTGGCACAGTACTGGGCACTTAAGTTGGCTCAAACATATTTTATTGTTTTCCACCAAGGGGTTGCAAGCTTTTGCTGTAAAGGACGAACCAGGAAATATTTTAGTCTTTGTCGGTCATTCAGTCCCTGCTGCAATTATTTAATTCTGCCAGTATAGTGAAAAAGCAACCATATACAATAGTAAATGAATGGGTGTGGCGTGTGGCTGTGTTTCAATAAAACTTTATTTACAAAATCTGACGGCCAATCAGATTTTGGTTTGGGGCCTTCTTTGCTGTCGCCTGTTTTATACCGTGAAGTTTAGGGTGGTTGGTTATTCAGTGAGAGGAAAAAAGAAAAAAAAAGTTAGTGAGAGTGATTTGTGTTCAAAAGCTCCAAACGTTAGGTTTCAAAATTTTCCTCTGGATTACAAACAAAGTTCAGGTTCAGGAATCAACAGCTTTCAGTTAGAGCTTCTGAAATTAACAAATCAATGTTTTAAAATGATGTATTTAGTAATAAGTTTATAACTTACTAGTTGTGAAGTTATAAACTTCACAAGGGCATGTACCATTTCTGTACTTTTTTTTTTTTTTTGAGATGGAATTTCACTCTTGTTGCCCAGGCTGGAGTACAATGATGCAATCTTGGCTCATTGCAACCCCCACCTCCTGGGTGCAAGTGATTCTCCTGCCTCAGCCTCCCAAGTAGTTGGGATTGCAGGGGCCTGCCACCATGCCCGGCTACTTTTTTGTTGTTGTTGTATTTTTAGTAGAGACAGGGTTTCATCATGTTGGCCAGACTGGTCTCGAAGTCCTGACCTCAGGTGATCCCCTCACCTTGGCCTCCCAAAGTGCTGGGATTACAAGCGCCAACCCATTTCTGTTCTATAAACTGATGTCTATCCACATTGCCGGGCATAGAATGCTCAGGTACATAGATGGTTGTAGCACAGATCCATGTAATTTGTATTCTAATCTCAAGATTTCAGAATTTCTTTTTTTATAAATTTATTTTTCTTATTTTTCTTTTTTTTAAATTATACTTTAAGTTCTGGGATACATGTACAGAATGTGCAGGTTTGTTACATAGGTATACATAGAATGCTCAGGTACATAGATTGCTCTAGCACACATCCATGTAATTTGTATTCTGATCTCAAGATTTCAGGATTTCTTTTTCTATTAGTTCATTTTTCTTTTTTTAAAAATTATACTTTAAGTTCTGGGATACATGTGCAGAACGTGCAGGTTTGTTACATAGGTATACATGTGCCATGGTAGTTTGCTGCACTCATTCATCCGTCATCTACATTAGGTATTTCTCTTAATGCTCTCCCTCCCCTAGCCCCCACCCCCCAACAGGCCTCAGTGTGTGATGTTCCCCTCTCTGTGTCCATATGTTCTCATTATTCAACTTCCACTTATGAGTGAGAACATGCGGTGTTTGGTTTTCTGTTCCTGTGTTGCTGAGAACGATGGTTTCCAGCTTCATCCACGTCCTTCAAAGGACACGAACTCATTTTTTATGGCTGCATAGTATTCCATGGTGTATATGTGCCACATTTTCTTTATCCAGTCTATCATTGATGGGCATTTGGGTTGGTTCCAAGTCTTTGCTGTTGTGAATAGTGCTGCAATAAACATACGTGTGCATGTGTCTTTATATTATAATGATTTATAATCCTTTGGGTATATACCCAGTAATGGGATTGCTGGGTCAAATAGTATTTCTGGTTCTAGATCCTTGAGGAATTGCCAAGCTGTCTTCCATAATGGTTGAACTAATTTCCACTCCCATCAACAGTGTAAAGGCATTCCTATTTCTCCACATCCTCTCTAGCATCTGTTGTTTCCTGATTTTTTAATGATCACCATTCTACCTGGTGTGAGATGGTATCTCATTGTGGTTTTGATTTGCATTTCTCTAATGACCAGTGATTATGAGCTTTTTTTCATGTTTGTTGGCTGCATAAATGTCTTCTTTTGAGAAGTGTCTGTTCACATCCTTCTTGGTATTTTTAGAAATTGATGAGGTATAGCTAAATGATTGTGAACTTAGACACTGAAGACTTGTGTTCTGGTGCTTCTTTTGCCAAAGACCTTGAATAAATCACATCCTCTGTCTGTGCTAAAATCTCATCAGTAAAATGAATCTGTTAGATAGACCATATCAGTCTTTCCCAGGGCAGAAGACACACACACCTGCATCAATGCTGGGCGATTTTAGGTTTTAGGTGGCACCAGATACCTCTTTAAATAACATTAAATCACATATTTCCATTTCAATTGTCCTTCAGACCTTTTGATTACATAAAAGAGAGAGACTATTTGGCATCAGTGAATTTGTAATACGTTTTAGAGAGAGAGCCAAACCCAGACTGAGAAGCCTCTGCAGAAAAGAATAGCTGTGATTTTGTAACATTTTATCACATTAATTTGCACAATACTTATTTCCTGTAGTTACTTCCTATGATGGTAGGTACTACTGGATTTCTATTAACAGTGTAATGCAGTGTTCCTGTTTTAAGAAATAAATTAGGCTCACATCTTTAATCCCAGCACTTTGGGAGGCCGGAGCAGGAAGAACACTTGAGCCCAGGAGTTTGAAAGCAGCCTGGGCAAAATAGCGACACCCCATCTTTACAAACTGCTTGCCCCTGACACACACAAAAATTAGCTGGGCATGGTGGCTCCTGCCTGTGGTCCCAGCTACCCTGGAGGCCAAGGCGGGAGGATCTCTTGAGGCCAGGAGTTTGAAACCAGCCTGGTCAACATAGTGAGACCCTGTCTCTACAAAAGAAAACGTAGGCCGGGCGCGGTGGCTCATGCCTGTTATCCTAGCACTTTGAGAGGCCAAGGCGGGTGGATCACCTGAGGTCAGGAGTTCAGGACCAGCCTGGCCAACATAGTGAAACCCTGTCTCTACTAAAAAAATACAAAAATTAGCCAAGCGTGGTGGCAGGCACCTGTAATCCCAGCTACTTGGGAGGCTGAGACAGGAGAATTGCTTAAACCCTGGAGGTGGAGGTTGCAGTGAGCCAAGATCACAGCATTGCACTCCAGCCTGGGCAACAAGAGTGAAACTCCATCCCCACCCCGCAAAAAGAGAAAAATTAAAAAATTAGCCATGCAGGGTGGTGCACACAGGTAGTCCCAGCTACTGCAGAGACTAAAGCAAGAAGATCACTTGAGCCCAGGAGGTCAAGGCTGCAGTGAGCCAAGATCGCACCACTGCACTCCAGCCTGGGTGATAGGGCAAGACCTTGTCTCAAAAAATAAGTCAGTAAGTAAATAAATAAAGAGAAATAAAGAACTAGAGTAAAAGCATAAATTTCTAGACATAAGACATTTTCAATTCCAACCCCATTATTCTATGCTTGGGCTTTCACTCCATAGTCTTTGAAGTTAGAAATAACTTACGGTGAATTTTATTTTTCTCATCTGTCTTCTAGAGTTCAGGTGGCTATATTCTTTGTATACAGATAAGCATTGAGAGAATCCCTTCAGAATCCAAATCTCAACCTCAGGGGACTTGTTGGATTGTGGAGTTTGGCCCTCTCATGCCCCTAATCAGCCTCCTCATGTGAACTTTATAACTTTGAAGTAGCAGAAGTTTCCATGCAGACCCTTTTACCTGCTGTCAGTTACTGAGGAAAACCTGTCAGGGCCATCATATGTCACTGAGTGTCAAACAAAAGTGGAATACGGGTTAAAGGAATTTTCACTTGAGACAAGTTTGACCGCATTAGAACTGAAGAGCAGAAACTTGTAACTTAGGGAAGACACTTTTAAGATGGCGTGCTTATGAATTGTAAACTCTGCTTTAAGTCACATCATGGGGCCATACCCGGAAGACACAGACTAAATTACTATTCATTATCAGAAGGAAATTTAGATTACTCCTATGCATACTTAATTCCCAACATCTCACTGGCAGTAGAAGTTAGTGGGAGTGACTTGTGTTCAAAAGCTCCAAAAATTAGGTTTCAAAATTCTCCTCTGGGTTACAAACAGGGCTTGGTAATCAACAGCTTTCAGTTCAAGCTCCTGAAATTGCAAATCAATGTTCTGTACTTGCTGCTTCCGTAAATAAATGTATTCTTAAAACGAACTAAATTGTTTGTAGCATGAACATAAGATAGTTTCAGGAAATTAAAGAGTAAAAATGATTAAGAATCAAAAGATAACTTTTTATTTTGCTCAAATATGAGTATTTCTTCAGAAATGAGAAATATTTTATGGAAAACATGTCAATTCGCAAATAGGATAGGAAAATGTTAATCAACTCTCCCCCACTACCCTCATCTCGTGCATGTAGAATCTTTCTGAATTTTCCATTACACGGAGAAAAATGAAAGAATCGTCTGGCTTAATTCTCTATTACAATTTGAATTTGCCATTCACAAATATATGAGCATATATAATCAGGAATTCACTATCTTGGCTATCTGGTGACTGGAATTTTATTTATTTTATTTTATTTTATTTTTATTTTTTTGAGACAGATTTTCACTCTTGTTGCCCAGGCTGGAGTGCAAT
The DNA here is from genome assembly GCF_028885655.2 of Pongo abelii. Lineage (NCBI taxonomy): Eukaryota > Metazoa > Chordata > Mammalia > Primates > Hominidae > Pongo > Pongo abelii. The sequence goes on from NC_071995.2 coordinate 124,918,277, forward strand.
GGCGTGATCTCAGCTCACTGCAACCTCCACTGCCTGTGTTCAAGTGATTCTCCTGCCTCAGCCTCCCCAGTAGCTGGGCTTACAGGCATGTGCAATCACACCCAGCTAATTTTGTATTTTTAGTAGAGATGGGGTTTCACCATGTTGGTCAGGCTGGTCTCAAACTCCTGGCCTCAGGTGATTCACCCACCTCGGCCTCCCGAAGTGCTGGGATTACAGGCATGAGCCACCATGCCTGGCCTGAAAATTTCTAAAATTAGGAAAAGAGAAATTGAACTGTGATTTCAAATGACATCCACAAGCAGTAAACTCAAATGGCAACAGGACCCAGGGAAGCCAGTGAGTAGAGTGGGCCATTTAGAAGACTCTAGAGAGTAATGGAGTGAACAAGGGAACTGACATTCTGTCTATGAAGGAACATCAGGGCTAAACCAGAGGCAACTGTTTCCAAGTAAAAGTGAGGGCTTAATGTTGCCAGAAACCATGTGGGGGTTATATAAGTCACATTCGTGAACCTTAGTTAACCTTAGTCCCTAAAAACCAGCGAATAATCAGAGATATCAAGGAGAAGAAGGACACAGTGAGAGTTAAATTTTAAAAAAGTGTTAGCATTCCATTTTTCAATTTGCCTCCTTTCTGAAAATTCTATCTAACAACTGGAACGAGAGCCTGACAGAAGCCTAAGAAAAAAGATAAGATAAAGGATTAGATGTTATCCATTGCTCTAAAAAAATTTACCAGCACATAATGCAATTTTGTTTCAGTCATTCACCCCCATTTTATTTAAAGATTTTACTTCAGATATTCCTCCCCTCCATCCTCCAATAATCTTGAAGCCAGAAAAACTAAGTTCTGTCACTAGCTTGATCACTTAGAAGTTATGTTGGGTCAGATAAGTAACTCAGATTATTTTTTAGAAATGAGAATGTTACCAATATTTGTATGATTGAATAATTTCAAATAAAGAAATATAATCTCAACTCAAATCATCTTAAAAAGGAAATTTCTCTTGCTTCATAACAGAGTCCAGCCTACAAAAGGCCACCGAGTTGATTGATTCAGAAGTTCAGTGATATTAAGGCTCTTTTCTTTTCTCTGGTCTACCATCCTGGGCATTTCCTTCAACCTCAAGTAGGCAGCAGGACTGTTGTAGTGGTATCAGGTATTACATCTAGACATGGAACAAGAGAAGTTATTTCTTTCCTATAACTTTCTATGGAATTAATTTTTTTTCACTAAGTACTTCCCAGAAGAAGAACTTCCTTCTTTTTGGAAAATACTAAGTCATCTATCCATGTATGAACCAATCAATGCCAAGGAGATGGATTACCATCACACCCATCCATGAAGATAACCCCAAGGCTCATGGTTCTGTGCAAAAGGAGCAGACATCTGAACAAAATTTTGACTTTATTGGGAGCAAAAGAGGATGATCGTTGCTGGGAAGGTTACCAACAAAGGTCACTACACTGGCCCAACTTACTGTTGACACAGTAAAGTCTCCTGCACTTGTATGCTAGGATTATTATCACAGGTTTGTGAATCTTTCCATAAGAAACACATAGTTAATCTTATGAGACCATTCAGTCTACTGCATCAGTTAAGTCTGTATTCCTGGTTTTATTAAAACTGTTGTAACTTAGCAATTCTGATTAGAGCTTAATATAGGGTCATATAATGTTAAAGCTAAAGAAGACCTTGGAAAATTCTTTCTTCAAACTCTGAACTACAAAGGTGCACAGCTTCAGAAGACAGAACAGGTTGGGTAAGAGGACAATACTTTTCTAAGCAATCTTAATTCGTGTAAGTCTATTGCAAAATCTACATTAGTCATTGAGAGCTTTCCCCATATGTATTGCTGGGAAACATCGTAGGAATGCCCCTTATCTCTATGTTTATAGCTTGGCTTTCTGATCAATATCGAAGTGTGAAAATAAAAGGCATTTGTGTTGGTATGACACTTAAAAATATTAACTGATATTTCTTCTAAGTATTTCACTTCATCTCATGATCCTACTTGTATTTGAAGATTTGGATTCTGACACACTCATTGCTTTGGAGAGGACGGTTAAGTCAGAGAAAAGACTTGAGACTCAAAATTCTGGATCCCAATTCTGCTTGGAGCCAAGATAAAGTGAGAAAAGTAATATTTACCCTCTCCCTTGAAACAGCTGGAAAGTCACACAAAATATATGAAATGATTGTTTTCAAGCTATTGAACATGAAGCAATGAATAATGATCTCTGAGATAAGGAACATGAGATGAACTCTGTGATTGCTCTAGCTTAGTGTTTGCAGAGAGATTCCAGACCATGGTGCAGAGGAGAACCCAGGTAGAACTTGGGAGTCTTGAGGACATTGCAGTGAACAGTACCAGAGTATAGAGAGTTACACTGATATAGAATGCTGGAGATTTGTGGAGAAGAGACTTAGAGTAAACAGATAAGTACTAATGACTGCCTGTGTGTGAGGAGAGAATACTTATGAACTTCTTCATAAGTCCAGTATTTACCCTGATACAAGAATATTACAAGAAAAGAATATTACAAGAAAAGTCTATTACAAAACAAATGTCATTCACAGATGCAAAAATATAGAGATAGATGAAAAAAATGTATCAAATAGAATGCTAACAATATATATCAAGGAAAAATGCATCATGACAAAGTGAAGTTCTGGGAATGCAAGGTTGGTTTAAAGTAAAAAAATCAATCAATGTGATGCAATAAATTAACAAACTGTATTAATTTGTTCTAACATTGCTATGAAGAACTACCTGAGACTGAGTAATTTATAAAGAAAAGAGGTTTAATTGGCTAATGGTTCTTCAGGCTGTACAGGAAGCATGAGCTGCAGGAGGCCTCAGGAAACTTAGAATCACAGTGGAAAGTGAAAGGGAAGCTGGCACGTTCTATATGGCTGGAGCAGGAGGCAGAGAGTAGCGGCAGGTGCTACACACTTTTAAACAACCAGATCTCGTGAGAACTCAATCATGAAATAGCACTAGGGGGATGGAGCTAAACCATTAGAAACCACCCCCATGATCCAATCACCTCCCACCTGGTCCCACCTCCAACATTGGGAATTATAATTCAACAAGAGAGCTGGGTAGGGACAGAGTCAAACCATATCACAGACTAAAAGAGAAAAGACACATGATTATCTCAATGGATGCACAGAAAGTATTTAAGAAAATCCAACACCTATTCCTAATCAAAACCATCAGCAAACTAGTAACTTCCTCGACTTGATAAATGGCATCTATGACAAACTACAGCTAATGTCATAATAAATGATGAGAATCTGGATTGTTTCCCACTGGAAACAGGGATGAGAAAAGGATGTCCACTTTCACTACTTCTCTTCAATATTGTGCTGGGAGTTCTAGCCATTACAGTAGGGTAAGAAAAAAAAGGATATCCAAATTGAAAACTGTCTTTACAGATAATATGATTATTTATTTAAAAATGGAACCAACAGAAAAGCTACTAGAACTAATAAGCAAGTTGAATAAGATTTCAGGATATAAGATCAATATAAAATCCAAGTGGATTTCTATATAATGGTTTCCCTTTGGAGGCTCCTTGGCTCTTATACAAATTTTTTCTAAATTTCTTCTGAAAAATTCTAAATGCAGGCATTGGGAAAAAATAGGTGTTTCCTTCTCCTTCACTTAAAAAGTAACTGAAGATATTCAAATGGTTCCTCCTACAACAAAGGAAGCCCTATATGAAAATTTAAAGTTTTATTTGAATTGAAATGAAAAAGTGTGTCCTGTCTCTTATGTAGCGATATGGCTATATCAGCATAAGTAGGCACCTTATCCAAAAAAGCCCGCATCTGGCCACTACCTCTCACAAACTGAGCCAGCTTTTATGGATCTTGTCCATAGAGTCCCATGAAGACAAGAGCAATGACTTGCCCCTCTCTCCACTCTCTGACCATTGCAGGGTTATGGGGAGAGCAGACACTCAGTTGAAGTTTAGTGAAAGTGTATGTGAATTAAATAAGGGACTTCTGGAAAGGGAGAGCTCAATGTGCTGAAAGAACTACTTAACCTTCTGGCATGATTGTTTGTAGTGACATTAATTGCTTGCTATTGAGAGTTGCCCAACAATTTGTGTAGGGGATCAGTCAGAATGGTAGGAAAAACTATAGAGAAAGTACACAAACCTTCTGAAAGTTTGGAAGTTTCTGCAGAGCCCCGAAGGACAATAACTGAAGGCAGCTGTTCTATAACCCTGAGGCAGAGGGCAAGGTGTAGGTACAAGGGAGTTTGGGGGAATTTATCTTAAACAAGCTTGTTTACTTATGTTGACCAGGAACTGACCTTTGATTATCTGCATGACATTCCCTGAAAGGGGAACAATAAATGTTAATTACCTACAGGTTGTGTTTGCTCCAGGTTTTTGGCATTGTGCCTGCACTGAATAAAAGCAAGCAGCTCCAGCTTCTCATGGCTGCTCTCTGGCCGCTAGAGCCAGGCAGTCACCTAGCTGCTCTCACACTGCATACCTGTGTCTGAGTACTCACTTAATCCATCAGCCAGGGTCTGTGAGACAGACCAGGCAGGCGGTGCCCCATGTGAGGAACGCTGCAATGGATTGTGAGGGAACCCTCGAAAACAAATGTGAAGTGACTGAGCAGTAAGTAATTGGTGCCCGCTGGGGATTTCCAAGTTCGAGGGGATTTTCAAGCTAGGGTTTCATCATGGGACAACAATTATCAGCTCAACAGCAACAGTATATAAAAGTATTGAAACAGCTGCTTAAAGCTAGCAGAGCCTTGGTCTCAGAGCCCCAATTAAGGGACCTAATGCAAACTGTTGTTTTCCATAACCCATGGTTCCCAGAAAAAGGCACGTTACACCTAGTGCTCTGGGAACAAGTGGGAAGAAATCTTAAACAACATCATGTGCAAGGGCAACAGGTCCCAGTAACATCTTTAATGTTATGGGCCTTAGTTAGGGCTGCTTTGGCCCCACTCTACACAGAAGAGCCTAAAAAGGGAGGGGAGGAAGAACCATCATCTACCTTATTGCCTCCTCCTCCTTCCTCAGCCCCTCCATTACAGGGTAAAGGTGCCACAGAGGAGAGAGAGGTTTTCCCTGAGCCCTCTCCTCCAATAAATTGGAAAAAAGGCAAGGGATGCACTACAGTTATGGGACCCTGTCTTAGGCAAGTGGCATTAGAAGGGGAACTCTTGTCCTGCCTGGTGATGCGAGATCAACAAGGGAATCAGTTACGTGAACCTGTTACTCTCAACACTTATAAAGAGATAAGGAAAAGCATTAGAGAAAACAGAGCTGCTAGCCCATTTATGAAAGGATTAATTGAGGCCATAGCAGATAATCTCCATATAACCCCATGGGACTGGTCAGTGCTAGCTAAAACAACTTTAAAGGCCAGTCAATACCTCCTCTGGAGGGCAGAATATGATGAGTTGTGTGAACAACAAGCCAACCAAAATAAATTGGCCAGGCAAAATGTAATGGCTGCTATGCTCCAGGGGAGGGGTCCCTATGTCAATGTACAACAATTATATTTTGTCCTCCAAGCCTGTGCACAAGTGTCCTTATGTGACTGCAGGGCTTGGGACCAAATTCCCGAAGGTGGAGTTCAACAGAGATCTTTTGTAAATGTTTGACAAGGGCCTCAGGAGCCATTTTTTGAATTTATCAATCGTTTAACCCAGGCAATTAAGAGACAAATTAGTCATGCCCAGGCCACTGATATCTTATTGTTGCAATTGGCTTATGAAAATGCTAATATAGACTGTTACAGGCAATGCAGGCAATCAGAGGAAAAGCAGCTATCTGGTGGGAACCGCATAACTCCCTCACTCGATCTGGATTTACTAGCACCCAGAGAGCTGAGGTTGGAGCCCTAATATTGTCCCTGGAAACCTTTTCTGTTCAGCCCATCAATATCGTTAGTGACTCTGCTTACTCTGTTTATTTAGTGCAAAACCTTGAAACAGCTCTCATTAAATCCACTCTTGAGCCTACCCTGTGTGCCCTTTTTGTCTGATTTCAGCAATTGTTGGATCAATAAACACATCCTGTTTTTATCACACACATTTGGGCCCACAGCTTGCTGCCTGGCCCACTGGCTCATGGCAATGATCAAGCAGATTTGTAGGTCATGAGGTCACTACTTGACCAAGCCACATAATCACATCTATTTTTTCATCAGAATTGGAGAACTTTATCTAAACAATTTCAACTTACCCAAAGACTAAACAAATTATTTTACATTGCCCAGATTGCCAGCTCACAGGCACATCCCCTCCTTCAACAGGTGTTAACCTTAGAAGACTAGAACCTAATCAGTTATGGCAAACAAATGTTATGCACGTCCCTGAATTTGGAAAACTGAGATATGTACATGTATCCATTGATATCTATTCCCACCTAATTAGTGCTCATGATCTTCCTAGAGAGTCTGCCCAATATGTCATTAAACATCTTCTCTTAACCTTTACGTTTATGGGACAGCCCACAAAGATTGAAACTGATAACAGTCTGGCTTACACTAGCTCACAATTTCAAAATTTTGTCACACGTGGAAGTCCAGCATTCCATGGGTATCCCGTATAACCCCCAAGGACGGGCCATAGTAGAATGTGCCCACTCCACCCTTAAAAATATGCTCAGAAAACAAAAAAGGCGGAATGTGAGTAAGGACCCTGCAACACTATTGGCACAAGCCTTATTTACCCTTAATTTCTTCAATTTTGATGATAAATTTCAATTAGGTATAGAAAAGCGCTTTGCAAAAATCACTCAAGATATAAAACTTTCAGTTTTATGGAAAGATGTAAATAGTAATATATGGTGTGGTCCAAATGATTTGCTAACGTGGGGAAGAGGATATGCTTGTGTTCACACCCCCTCAGGTCCTCTTTGGATTCCAGCACGAGGCATCAAACCATACCATGGTGTGGCTAGGACCCAACCCGGTACCAGAAATGAAGAAAATGACCCTGCAGGACCCACAACCCTGGATGATGTGGCTTCCTTGGATGACACGGGCCCTGGACATTACCTGGGGGATGCTGAAGAAGACAACTCAGGAGGCTGAGTGAATCCTGCTCCAGACACAGACACCATTCACTCCAGATAATGTGTTCCTTGCTATGCTGTTGTACATTGCAACTCTCGTAGGGTATTAACCTTTTTTATTCTCTCACTTTGCCTGCTACCTGTAACTGCTACACTCTATTGGGCCCATCTTCTACATCTGCCTTTTTTCCGCCCTGTTACTTGGGCAGACACTCCCTTCCCAGGCTCTAATAACGTGACTGATTGGCTAGGAGGGATTGACATACCCCCAGTGGGGTCCCTCAGTAATGGCACACATTGGACTGAGGTGTCAAGTAACACTACATATCACACCTTAATTGGAAAAGAATAATACGATTATACTCATGTTTTTCTTATGTTATTTACTGGTTCTGGGATGCAAAGCCGGAACACAAGCTGTAACTGCTGTGCCAGTCAAAACTGTTGCTGTGCACATCTGTATGCTTCAATCAACAAAACGTAGTATAAAAAAACCCCAAAAAACAAAAAAACAGAAAAGAGGGAGATGTGGGGGATTGCTCAGAGTGGTGGGAAAACTATAGGGAAAGGACGCAAACCTTCTGAAAGGTCGGAACTTTCTGCAGAGCCCCCAGGGGAGAATAGCTGAAGGTAGCTGTTCTATAACCCTGAGGCAAAGGGCAAGGAGTAGCTACAAGGGAATGTGGGGGAATTTATCTCAAACAAGCTTGTTTACTTATGTTGACCAGGAACTGACCTTTGATCATCCACGCGCATCCACGCGCATGACTCTTCCTGAAAGGGGAAACAATAAATGTTAATTACCTACAGGTTGTGTGGGCTCCAGGTTTTTGGCATTGTGCCTGCACTGAATAAAAGCAAGCAGCTCCAGCTTCTTGGGGCTGGTCTCTGGCCACTAGAGCCAGGCAGTCACCCAGCTGTTCTTAACGCTACATACTTGTGTCTGAGTACTCATTTCATCTGCTGGCCAGGATTTGCGGGGCAGACCTGGCAAATTTGAGTCCGTTTAAGAATGAAAAGTAACACTGGTAGCAATCATTTGAAAATGTGTCAGAATACCAGTGACATATATACACCAAAAGTCTATGTAAGATACCAACAAGTAAGTCAGGTCATTCACAAGATAGTGAAGTTTCAGAATCAAGTCACTAAATTCACAAATAGTAGGTTAATTAGCACATTTATCAATCTTTTATGATGATCTAAGGGTAAGTGAACTGATTTGTGAAAGTCACTCATTTGGTAAGACCTGGGGCCAAAACGTGAACAACGATTATTCTTATAGCAGATTTAATGGTCTGCTATATTAGATGAAAGATATCTCCTGTCTGTCTCTACACCATGTTGAATGAGGAATGCTACCTGCCACTGTCTCTCAATCACAGTGAATAAGAGACACCATCTGCCGCTCTCTTTCCTTCCTTTTGAACGTGGAGGGGCACCTTCCTGCTTCAGGCCTGTTGGGTGTTTCTTAGGGCATGGTACTCCTTCAATTTCTCCCTAGATGGGATCTGTCCAAGCTCTCAGATGTGACAGTGTTGTTCACTCCATACTCCACTGAATTCATTACTATTATCAACTTGAGGAATATGCCTAACATATCCTCCATTTTTCTTGAGAAACCAAGAAATCGGCCGGGTGCAGTGGCTCGGGCCTGTAATCCCAGCACTTTGGGAGGCCGAGGCAGGTGGATCACCTGAGGTCAGGAGTTCGAGACCAGCCTGGCCAACACGGTAAAACCCCGTCTGTACTAAAATACAAAAATTAGCTGGGCATGGTGTGCACCTGTAATCCCAACTACTCGGGAGGCTGAGGCAGGAGAATTGCTTGAACCTGGAAGGCGGAGGTTGCAGTGAGCACAATTTGTGCCACTGCACTCCAGCCTGGGCGATAGAGCAAGACTTTATCTCAAAAAAAAAAAAAAAAAAAAAAAGAAGAAGAAGAAACCAAGAAATTCTCTCAGGCACTTTTCTCAATGGAACCCCTGAGAATAATTAAGAACTGTCAAATAAAAGGTGATTTTTGAAATTCTATTTGCAAATATTTAATATACTTCTGTTGTCAAATAATGGAGTCTTTATCTCTTGTTTTTAATACCTGGGCTTAGGAAGCCCACCCGCAGTGAACACAGGCCTTTTAGGTCACTCTGATAACTAAACCTGGGCCAGAGGCTGTATGCTTGGAAGATGACAGGTAATAATAATAATGATAGCAACAACACAATAACTTTTAGTGAGCGATATCTAGCATGAGGCAGTGAGCTACGTCCTTTACATCATGGTCTAATTTATTGTTAGGATCCAAGGTCGCATGGTAAGAAGGGAAGCCAGGACCTGAATGACACGTGTATGCCCCTGACCCTGATACTGCACAGGAAGACAAAGCCTTGTATCAGCAAGTACCAGGGCATTTTGCAAATGTGGGGTTACGTTTGCTGAGATGTGAGCTGGATTTTGTTTTTCACTAACTTAGAAAATATTTCGTGGGAAACTGAAAACTACAATTCCCCTTCTCCTGCATCCTTTATATTAATCTTGGCTATGAATTTTAACGAAAAACAGAAGTAGTGTTATGCTGAGAAGTTACCTTAACAACATAAAATCGAGTTGTTCTCTCAGGCTGTTTACTAAGAAGTGCAAATAAATTCTCTAAATATTAAAAAATGTTTATTTTAGTAGTGCCAAGATCTGCTGGTTTATAATTATGGCTAAGTTTTACTACCACAAAAAGATATGAAGGACAGTCAGCCAACGTAAAAGGTGGATGGTGTGAAGTCTGGGGAAGACAAGCCTCAACCTCTCCCCATGGAGTCACACAGGACACAATTCCCCAGCAAATACATGTGACAATGTGTGTGAAATCTGCCAAGTATACCAGAGAAGTCCATTAGAGACTCAATGCCCAGGATTTTTACTAGGGGCTGATTCCATAGGCACCCTCTTCCTGGCAGGTTCTAAAATTCCAGAAGGAAAGCAGGTGTATGGCAGGGATTGTATTATTTGTACAAAATGTCTGGGCATAGTGAGCCACCTTTAGCAGGTGCCAGCCAGGGTCTACTGACAAATGCAGTCCCAGGCCTGCTAGGTTAAATCCTTAAGAAAGGAGAAAATACAGGGCTGGACTTTACACTGTCTTAGAGAGAGAATGACAATTTTGGTGAATATTTACATGCCATAAAACTTAGGTCACAGCTATACCTGTTCTGTATCTTATCAACATAAAATTGAATTGCTCTCTCCAGCTATTTACTAAGAAGGGCAAATAAATTCTCTGAATATTAAAAGTGTTTATTTTAGTAGTGCCAAGATCTGCTGATCTGTAACATTGTGATTATGTGCAAGTGTCTGTGAGAGAAAAGTATGGTAAGAGGATTCTGCAGAATAATGTGTTTGATATAAGCTAGATGGTTGACAGTTATCCTACTGTGTGTCTTGCTGACTTGATCCTGGAATTTCACTACTGTGTAAATGACCTGACTTTAGCCAGAAGCAGAAGTCTCCTTTGTCCTGGAGGTTTCTCTTTTTAGGCCTGCCTGTAAATCAGATGCATTTCTAAAAGGCAGTGCCAGCTAGTGCTTTCCACCACTCTCTACAAAGAGAGAGAGAAAAAAATGCTCTCCTCCATCAGCAAGTGTCCGGCGTACTTTCTGCTCAGGAGGGTCTTGTAGGCACAGGAATGGGAAAAATTAGTTAGAAACTTTCCAGGCTGGGCACAGTGGCTCACGCCTGTAATTCTGGCACTTTGGGAGGCTGAGGCAGGCGGATCACGAGGTCAGGAGTTCGAGACCAGCCTGGCGGAGTGAACCCCATCTCTGTTAAAATACAAAAATTAGCCAGGCATGAGGGTGTGCGCCTGTAGTCCCAGCTACTTGGGAGGCTGAGGCAGGAGAATTGCTTGAACATAGGTGGCGGAGATTGTGGTGAGCCAAGATCTCACCAGTGCACTCCAGCCTGGGCAAACACAGTGAGACTCTGTCTCAAAAAAAACAAAAACAAAAACAAACAAAAAAAGAAACTTTCAAATGAGGCCCCGAGGCTCCTAGAGAGATGGGCTCCAAGGAGAAAGCTCTTTGGTGATCTCCTTGCACAATATTGTACTTTGGAAAGAATAAAGTCAAACTGGAGGAATTAATAGCAAATGATTTTTTAAACTAGAGAATGTAGCAGAAAAAGACATGGCTACCTTCCATCCTTGTAAGTTCCTTAGCTAGGCTACGAATTAAACTGATGTAAGACAGACTAACAGGAGAAAAACCATATTGAACTATGCATGTACGCATGGGAGTCCCACAAAACATCAGAGTAGAAGAGACAGGTGATTGAAGCTTATGTAGCATCCTGAGCTACAGAAAGGAATAGGGGCTTGGGGCTTCTAGAGGGAGGTGATGACACAAGTTCTGGGAGAGTGAGAGGAAGAAGTGTAGGGTCATCTTGTTATGCAGTGTATTCGTGCATTTTCATACTGCTATGAAGAAATGCCTGAGACTGGCTAATTTATAAAGAAAAAGAGGTTTAATGGACTCACAGTTTCACATGACTGGGGAGGCCTCGCAATCATGGCGGAAAGGGAAGGAGGAACAAAGGCACATCTTATATGGTGGCAGGCAAGAGAGTGTGTGCAGGGGAACTGCCCTTTATAAAATCATCAGATCTTGTGAGACTTATTCACTGTCATGAGAACAGCACAGGAAAAACCCTCCCTCGTGATTCAATTACTCCCATCCAGACCCTCCCATGACACATGGGGATTACGGGAGCTACAATTCAAGATGAGATTTGGGTGGGGACACAGCCAAACCATATCATGCAGATAAAAATTCTCTCAGGTAATAAAAGTATCCAGGCTGCTGTCGACCTCCAGTGTTCTCTCCCGTAATCCAAGTTAATCTTCTCTGGTTGATAAGATTCCTTCCTAGGGAGGGAATTCAAGACAATTGAGTTCCTTTTGGAGGATCCCTTTTTAAGCAGATAAGACAAGCTAAAAGAAAGCCTCTGCCTGCACCTGCTGTTTACAAAATTCCCTTGGTTCAAAGTAATTAGTCATACCAAAGTGTCATATTTTGGGTGGCATTTTCTGCACTCCTTCCAGGGAAATTGAATATGTTACAGTTCCCTCACTCTGCTGAAGTGTACACCACAAACATTGTAAGATGCCGCAGGTAAACCATTTTTCTCCACAAGGGCTTTTATGCATCATAAACAATTTTTGTACAGCTCTCACAGCCCTCTTCACAAGTGCTTCCTCCCACTGAGTTCAGGGGAGGAACTGGTGCAGGTGAGTGTTTGTAAACACTGCACCTGGCCAAATGACTGCAATGTCAACAAGAAATCCCACAAGAGTTCTTCAAAAGCCGTCTTTTTTCACCCAAGCTATTTCTGTAAGGTGGATGTTTTCATTACTTTTTCTCATACAAACCAGAAAGTGAAAAAAGCTGAAACCAAAGTCTGCGTAGATTCCGTTCTGAAGTGTTTCCGTGTTCATCATCATCCTCACCTCCTTTCCTCATTTCTTTGGAAACAAGTAATTTTTTCAGCAACATTGGCTGATAATATGTAAAGAAGTATTTTTAAAGTACCTGGTATATGTGTGGCTGTATTCTGTTGTCACAGTTAAATTCACTGGGTGAAGCTTGGTGCAAAATTCATTTTAATGAAATGCTTTGCAAGTCATAACTGAAGAGATGTGATCGGCATTGCTGTTCAGCAAATGCTTATGAATTTCCTAAACAATAATTACATTTATATAAAAAAGCTGAATAAAAAGGAATAAATATAATTAGTATTTGGAAGGGCAAGAACTTCTGAATAAAAATGTTCATCTTTTATTAATCACATATATTTTGCATAAGGAGATTATTTTTCCCAGTTTGGACTAACAACACAGAATTATCGTATACAATTGTGAGAACAGTTGGCCTGTGACAATTTAATGGTATTTTGCAAAACCCTCATTTTGTAAGCTGCTCATATTGACCTACATCCCCCAATTGTTTTCTTAATCACAAATCATTTTTGAGAAACACTGACACACGATGGCAGTTGATATGCAGCTAAATGTTACTAGCTCTTGTATAATAACCTCACTGTATCCAGTTTCCACTGATATACTGCAAGGGTCAGGAGAACAAAGACTTATGATAATTGACCGTGGTCACTGGATTTACTGTCAGCACTTTGACCCTGGGAATTTATTCATCTCACAGCCAGGTTTGCGTCTGAGTATTAGTTTGCTAGGGATCTTTTAACAAAGCACCACAAACTGGGTGGCTTAAAACAACAGAAATTTATTATCTCAAAGTTCTGGAGGCTAGAAGTCCGAGATCATGGTGTTGACAGGGTTAGTTCTTTCTCGAGAGAGAATCTTGTAGCTTCTGGTGTCTCACTGGTAACCTTTGAAATACCTTGTCTTGTAGAGAAGCACAGCCCCAATCTCTGCCCTTCATCTTTACACAGTGTTCTCTCTCTCTTTCTGTGTGTGTGTGTGTGTGTGTGTGTGTCTCCAACATTCCCCGACCCCATCTTTTTTTTGAGACAGGATCTTGCTCTGTTGCCCAGTCTTCAGTGCAGTGGCAGGATCACAGCTTACTGCAGGCTTGACCTCCCAGGCTCAAACAATCTTCCCACCTCAGCCTCCTGAGTAGCTGGGACTACAGGCATGCACCACCATGCCTGGCTAATTTTTTTATTTTCATTTTTGTAGAGAAGGGGTCTCACTATATTACCCAAGCTGGTCTCAGGACCACTTCATTGCTGGTCCTGGGCTCAGGCAATCCTGCCTTGGCCTCCCAAAGTGCTGGGATTACAGGTGTGAGCCCCTGCACCTGGTCTCACCAGTCATATTAGATTAGGGTCCACCCTAACGACCTCATCTTAACTAATTACCTCAGCAATGAAACTGTTTCCAAACATGGTCACTTTCTGAGTTACTCGAATTTAAGACTTAAAGATACGAATTTTCGGGGACCACAATTCAGTCCCTAACAGCTGGTCACCTATGAAAGTCTTTTGTACTCAGATAGATGCCAGCAGACTTGAAGCACAGAACTGCATGCTTTGAGCACAGAGCTTTTTGGTAGTGCTTGGGTATACACACCGGAAATGACTTCACAGGCAAACCTGCAGCCCACACAGGATGACAGACAGATGTTGCTTCACGGAAACCAGGGGAAAGAAACTGCTTCAGCCAAAAGTGACTTGCACAGCAGAAAGGTGGCCTCTTTTCCAACATCCCAGCAACAACAATCTCAAAGCTGGGATCTGTGTGTCCATCCTGAACCCATCACTGTGGTCCTAGAGGACCTAGTGCCCTGACTGATTGGGGTCCTATGCCTGGTTCTCCTGACCAAGACCACAAAACCCCAGAGGAGCAGAGAGAGGAATCCTCAAAGAAAAACCTCAATGCTGTTTTTACAAAAGGAGAAGAGGATGAGAAATAGGATTCCAAGCAGGCCAAAGAATATCAGTGTCTAAACTCTTCAGACCTAAAGAGGCTTGGAGAAAAGGAAACTTTATTGGAGGAAAGTTTCATTCAAATTGTTAAAAGAAATGTGCAGCTGCAATCATGAGCATCTTTAGAGACAAACCAGTTCAACCATTTGCCATGCAATGGAAACTCTATATGTATCAGTGTTTAAATGCAACTCTTTTTTTTTTTTGTGGTTGGGGGGGCGGGGGAAAGAAGTTGCCATCAGAACCTGGAATTCATTCTGACGTAAGTAGGTACTTTTCACCTCCATCTTCATATTGACTTCCACTCCAACTAAATTTGAAGGATGTATGCCTCACAAAATAATCACAAGTGCCACTTTTTAACTGTTAATGAAAATTGGGAGTGCAAGTTAAATGAATATGGGGGTGAAAAGTGATATCAAACATGAGCTTGCTATCCAATGATAAAGAGCAGGAATAAAAATCTGTCAACATCCCTAAGAACTTAGCACTTCAACTTCATTCAACAATACACGAAGAACTCACAGGTGCCAATGACAGCTAATACCAACCAGTTCAACCATTTACCATGCAGTGGAAACTCTAGATGTATCAGTGTTTTAATGCAAATCTCTTTTTTTTTAAGGAAGCTGCCATTCATTCTGACATAAGTAGGTGCTTCATCTGATAAGCGCTGCTTGTGTAATTTATCAGTGACAGAGAAGGCAGATAGCAGCATGCATACTTGGGGCTGCATTTGAAGGAGAGCAACATCCCTTTGTTTTCAGAGGTATGACTGTGTTTGTAGATCTCTACCTTAGACGAAAGTTATGATAGGCTGTATAGTGGCGGGAAAGTGGTGTGAGACTACAAAAGTGTCCCTGACACTGTCATAGCTTGTAAACTAGTTCCTTTACTAGGTTGCCAGTAAATCAAAGTCACCATGAGGAAAGTCATACACGTGCATGATTTGAATGTTGACATATCAAACTTTCCTGGAGGGCTTACTTAGACTCTCCTGCCAACAAAGGTTGCTTAAGATTTTTACAGTTAAGAAGAGAATGGAAGACTGAAAGGAAAATACAACCCTGAAATGTTTAAGATTCAGAGAATGGATGCTCCTCAAGGGCAATAGAAATGAAAGAAATTGTAACATCTTCCCACATCTTCCATGAAATCTGGACTTGTGTTGGTGAAGAGAAATGTCTTACTTTAGGGATGAGAAGACTAAAAATATGATTTCATTTATATGATGTCTAAAGACATGCAAAGTTAATCTAAGATGGTAGAATTTAAAAAGTGGTTGCATCTGAGGAGTTGGCTATTTCTGGAAAAGGGAAGGAACAGCTTCCTGGGTGATAGAAATGTTGTATGTACTGACTTGTGTAATGTTTATGCTGGTGGATATGCAGGCTGAAGGGGCAGTTGTCACCCAGGATTAACTCTTCTGTTAATCACAGGAGAACAAGCACGAGTTGAGATTGTGGTGCTTCTTGAAGTCTCATCCAGATCAGAAACCTGCTGCTCTGTCCACATTCCATCCACCAAAGCAACCCATATGGCCATGTCCGGCATCAGATGGGGAAAGGCAATTCTCCTCTAGCATGAGGAGCTGCAAAGCCACATGGCAAAGGATTAGTGTGTACAAAATAAATGCAGAGAGGGCAGGAGGCATTGGGAACAATGATCCAATCTACCGCAGTGTGTTATTCTCTCCAGCTTGGCATGCGTTCCCTGTGTACAGCATCCTGCAGTGATAGGAGTTCATGTTGGTCCTTTAATATGGGCCAGATACTGTGCTAAGCACAGCACATGGTTTATCTTGGTGTAGCCTCACAGCAACAGTGGAGCAAAGCACAATGTATAGCACCATTTATTCATGAGAAGTTAGAGCTTCATAGCATTTAAAGCAAATTCCCAGAGCTGCACAGTGTTAGTCAGTGAAAAAGCTGAAAATTGGACCCAACTATCTTCTGACTCCAGAGTCATACATGTCTTGCTCTCCTAAAGTGTCCTTACCTAGGGTAATGTACATCCTAGGGTCCTGTGCATCTGTCTTCTTGCCCATTTTGACAAGCATTTTATACAGATACCTTCTGTACCAAACCTTGTTCCAGGTGACTGGGGCAATAGTAAATATGGGATATAAGATCCCTGCACACAAGTAGCTCATCTTCCAATACAGAAAGTGTATAGACAATACACAAACACATAAAATAAAATAATTTTAACAAATGATGTATTATTCCAAACATGAAATCAGGATGATGGAATAGAAGAGAGCATCTCCAAGATATTTAGAATAAGTGGAGGATATTTGACTCTAGTTAGATAGGAAGTCAGGCAGGATCTCCATGAGGAGATGGTATTTGATTTGAAACCTCAGTGTTGAGACGGACCCAGCTGTGCAAAAATATAGATGAATATTGATCCAGGCAAAACGAAATGCAAAGCAAGAGTCATATTTGAGAACCAAAGATCAGTCGGGTATGGTTGGAGCATATTGAACAGAGGGAGGGAGGGACAGGAAGAAGTCAACAAGGAAGGCAGAGACCAGGTCATGTAGAGCCTTGGAGCCCATGGTGTAGGGCTGCACAGTGTTCTTGTCTTTCCCTAGAATGTTTGCATTTAACCTCCAAACCCATGGAAAGCTCCTGAGAGATGATACCTTGGCACCTACACTTTGGATGTTTCATACACCTTGGCTTTGCATACAGGTAGATGCAATAAATGCTGCTGACTCTCTCACTCCTATAGAGACACCACTATGTTCACTTGTAGTCAGAAAGCCCCGGTTCACATCTGTCTCCCTTCATTTCCACTTGCTTGAACTTGAGTTGGGAAACCACTTAACTTCTCATGGCCTCAACCACTTTACCTGTAAAATGGGAATTAAAATCCCTGCTTATCTTGGGTATATGACATGCAATTCTATGTATAAAAGCTGTACATTTTGAAGTAATATACAGGTATAAATGGCTATGATTGCATATGGAGAAATGTAATATCTTATGAATTCAAAATGACTCTGGACAATGGATTTGGCTGCTTATTTCCCCCATACAGACTGCAGGCATCATTGCTGGGATGACAGGTGTCTCACTGTGAGGATTGTTAACTATCAGGGCTACAGTCAGAGTCATAGAGGGCTGTGAGTGAGGGACACTATGTGTGTTAGCTTCCTGCTGGTGCAATAAAAAATATCACAACTTTTAGTGGCTTAAAACATATGCTGGGCCTTATACATCACACACATTATCTGACTTAGAGGCACAGAAAATTAGACAATTTGTCCAATGCTCCATGACTAATAAGATATCCCACGTTCACCCACAGCCAAGATAATACTGAATGGGGAAAAGTTGAAAGCATTCCCTCTGAGAAGGGAACAAGAAAAGGATGCCCACTCTCACCACTCCTCTTCAACATAGTACTGGAAGTCCTAGCCAAAGTAATCAGACATGAGAAAGAAATAAAGCACATCCAAATTGTTAAATAGGAAGTCAAACTGTCACTGTTTGCTAATGATATGATCGTTTACCTTGAAAATCCTAAGGGCTCCTCCAGAAAGCTCCTAGAACTTAAAAAATAATTCAGCAAAATTTTTGGATACAAGAATAATGTACACAAATCAGTAGCTTTTCTATATACCAACAGCAACCAAGTGGAGTATCAAATCAAGAACTCAACCCCTTTTACAACAGCTGAAAAAAAAAAACTACTTAGGAATATATCTAACCAAGAAGTTGAAGGACCTCTACAAGGAAAACTATAAAACACTGATGAAAGAAATCATAGATGACACAAACAAATGGAAGCACATCCCATGCTCATGGATGGGTAGAATCAATATTGTGAAAACGACCATACTGCCAAAAGCAATCTGTCTACAAATTCAACACAATCCACATCAAAATACCATGATCATTCTTCAGAGAGTTAGAAAAAACAATTCTAAAATTCATATGGAACCAAAAAATAGCCCGTATAGCCAAAACAAGACCAAGTAAAAAGAACAAATCTGAAGGCATCACACTACCTGATTTCAAACTACACTATAAGGCCATAGTCACCAAAACAGCTTGGTAAAGGTATAAATATAGGCACATAGACCAATGGGACAGAATAGAGAACTTAGAAATAAATCCAAATACTTACAGCCAACTGATCTTCAACAAAGCAAACAAAATCATAAAGTGGGGAAAGGACACCCTTTTTAACAAATGTTGATGGGATAATTAGCTAGCCACATGTAAGAGAATGAAACTGGATCCTCATCTCTCACCTTATACAAAAATCAACTCAAGATGGATTAAGACCTGAAACTATAAAAATTCTAGAAGATAACATTGGAAAAACCCTTCTAGGCATTGGCTTGGGCAAGTATTTCATGACGAAGAACACAAAAGCAAATGCAATAAAAACAAAGATAAATAGCTGGGACCTAATTAAACTAAAGAACTTTTGCATAGCAAAAGGAATAGTCAGCAGAGTAAACAGACCACCCACAGAGTGGGAGAAAATCTTCACAATCTATACATCTGACAAGGGACTAATATCCAGAATCTACAACAAACTCAAACACATCAGTAAGAAAAAAATAAACGATCCCATCAAAAAGTGGGCTAAGGACATGAATAGACAATTCTTGAAAGAAGATATACAAATGACCAGCAAATATTTGAAAAGAATGCTCAACATCACTAATGATCAGCGAAACGCAACTCAAAACCACAATGTGATACCACATACTCCTGCAAGAGTAGTCATAATCAAAAAATCAAAAAACAGTTGATGTTGGTGTGGATGCAGTGAACAGAGAACACTTCTACACTGCTGCTGGGAATGTAAACTAATACAGCCACTATGGAAAACAATGTGGAGATTCTTTAAAAAACTAAAGGTAGAACTACCATTTGATCCAGCAATCCCCCTACTGGGTATCTACCCAGAGGAAAAGAAGTCATTATTCAAAAAAGATACTTGCACATGCATGTTTGTAGCAGCACAATTCACAGTTCCAAAATCATGGAACTAACCCAAATGTCCATTAATCAATGAATGGATAAAGAAACTGTGGTATATACACGCGATGAAATATTATGCAGCCATAAAAAGGAATGAATTAACAGCATTTGCAGTGACTTGGATGAGACTGAAGACTATTATTCTAAGTGAAGTAACTTGGAAATGGAAAACCAAACATCATATGTTCTCATTGATATGTGGGAGCTAAGCTATGAGGACACAAAGGCATAAGAATGATGCAGTGGACTTTGGGGACTTAGGGGGAAGAATGGGAGGGAGTGAGGGACAAAAGACTACAGATATGATGCAATGTATACTGCTCGGGTGATGGATGCACCAAAATCTCACAAATCACCACTAAAGAACTTACTCATGTAACCAAATACCACCTGTACCCCAATAACTTATGAAAAAAAAAGATGTTCCATGTTCAAACTGAAATCATTAAGAGGGTCTTGGGGTAAGATAACACGGGGAGGAGGAGAGCAATGTGTCCTAGAAATTTCATGTTATCGTGGTTTTTTTTTTTGTTTTGGTTTGGTTTTAGTTGTTTTTTTTTTTTGTTGTTGTTTGTTTGTTTGTTTTCTGAGACAAGGTCTTGCTTTGTTACCCAGCTTGGAGTGCAGGGGTGTGAGCATAGCTCACTGCAGCCTCAAACTCCCAGGCTCAAGCAATCCTCCCACCTCAGCTTCCCAAGTAGCTAGGACCACAGGCATGCACCATCATGCCTGGCTAATTTTAAAAATTTTTTTGCTAGAGACGGAGTCTCACTGTGTTGCCCAGGCTGGTCTCCTGGCCTCAAGCGATCCTCCCACCTTGGCTTTTCAAAGTGTTGGAATTACAGGCCTGAGCCACCGTGCCAGGCCAACGTTATCTAATATGGCATTTATCAGTGGTGTGGTGACCATTCAGCCCAGTGAGAGAGCTTCACTAAATGTTCTTCTGCCCTTGAGTTTCTGTTTGTGACAGAAAATACATTCACTCCTTTGGTCGCTTAAGCGCAACTTATGAATAATATATTGGAACAAATCTCAGATCATTTTTCTCTGTTACTAAAAGCTTACATTAATATCCATGTTAACGTAAAGGCTTAACAGGAAGCCCTGTGTTGAGTTTTATGGTGGGAAATGTAGTGATAGACTCTAGGTTCCCGTGGGTGTGTGCTGTTTTCTTCTTTTCTCAACCTTGTATTCACCTCTATGTCCACTCTCTTCTGCATTCCCCCCGACCCTTTCTTTTCCTATCCAATACTTTTGTAATTTCTTCATCTCACTTCCTTTACACTCAGTAAGGTGATAGGATCCTTGGGGTCTTCATAGTTTGTGAAAAATAATCATACAAGAAAAGAAATCCCTATGAGTATTAATTCCGCCCCTTGGTTTATGTGCAAATCTTCACCGTGTTATGTGTAAGTATAGATTCCAACACTGAGTTGCAGTCCCTGTGCAGCTCCACGTCTGCCTGACTGCACATTCATGCTACACTATGACTGATGGTGTAGCTCTTTGAAGATCAGCACAATATCTTTCCCATTCCAGGTAACATCTACGAGCCTCCCAATTAGAAAAATAATAGTTCTGCTATAGGATTTGTAAAATTCCAAAGCCTTCATGTTTACATTTTTGTTGTTTATTAAACTCTGATTTCTGAGTAACTTAGAAGGGAATCTTAAAGCATTTTAGATCATATGAAGCTGCTTACAACACAGATGAAGCAAGGGTCTTTAATGGAGATCCCTGGCTTTTCTACATCCTGTTTTTTGGACAATGGGCAAGCATGAATCTCCCATCTGTGAAATGGGAATGACAAGAGCCCACCTTCCGGGAATATGATGAAGATCACATAAATTCAAAGACAAAAAGTAACTAGAAGAATGCCCAGCACAGAGTCCAGCTAGCTGCTGTTACATTGGTAATAGGGGAATGATAATAGCATCTCCGTACAGGGCAGAGGCCGTGATTAAAGGTGAAAATGCCCAATGTCTGGCACATAGTAAGGGGTCATATATTAGGACTCATTCCTAATCCTATTGGCATGATTATTCCATGTCTAAGAACATAAATATCAAGGACATTCTCTGGCCCCAGTGGAGTCAGTTGCAAGTTGTCAAAAATCTGTAAGTGATTCTTCATTCCACAAGGGCACTTTCCACCAGGAACGCTGTTGAACCCTGAGGGTTCTGGTTGATTCACAGCTTAAACTATTCTGTAAGACGAAGAAAGAATATGATATCTTTACAGCTTGGGATCCACTCTGCAATTTTATGAAGTGCATATTAGCCACTATTACTAGTGTCATTGTCAGGAAATTGGCTCTGTGGGGATTGGAGAAAATCTCTATGAAGCAGCCTAGAGATAAGTAGCAGGCGAAGACAGAATCAGCCTCCAGTCTTGGTCAGAGAAAAGGAAATAATGGGCACCCCTTTTACCTCTCCTGTTGTTATCCCAGCCCTTGCAGTAATGCAGGCTCAAGCAATTTGCCTGAGAGTGATAATAGGGCAGATGTAACTCAAAGAAGGTGGCAGGGTCCAGAGTAGAAAACGGCAGGTGTATTAGTCCATTTTCACGCTACTGATAAAGACATACCTGAGACTGGGCAATTTGCAAAAGAAAGAGGTTTAATTGGACTTACAGTTCCACATGGCTGGGGCAGCCTCACAATCATGGCAGAAGGCAAGGAAGAGCAAGTCCTGTCTTACATGGACGGCAGCAGGCAAAGAGAGAATGAGGAAGACGCAAAAGCGGAAACCCCTGATAAAACCATCAGATCTCATGAGACTTATTCACTACCACGAGAATGGTATGGGGGAAACCGCCCCCACGATTCAATTACCGCCCACTGGGTCCCTCCCACAACACGTGGGAATTATGGGAGTACAATTCAAGATGAGATTTGGATGGGGACACAGCCAATCGTATCAGAAGGCAAGCCACCCAGGGGACAAGATTTAAGATGGCACTAGTTCTCAGGCTCCTCCAAGTGCAAAGATGGCACCTGACTGTGAGAGCCTTCTTAAGGTTTGAGCTGTGGGTGAGACTCACCTGTCTCACCCTAGTCTTAGCCCTGAAAGGTAATTCAGATGATGAAAAACGTTTAAGAAAAGAAGTGCAATGTCATTTCAGATGTTGCTTCAGTGAAACATACTTAAATTGTATCCTGCTTTTTTCAAAAATATATTTCTGTAATCAATTATCTATGAATTAATTATTAACTTCTTTAGCCTAGTCAGTTTGGAGTGGAAAGGTCTCTGGATAGCTAGAGGTAAGTTAATGATCAATACCTGACCAGCATGGGGTTTCAGGCAGAGTAAGGGGCTGAAATTACAAGTGTCTCTTTGAACTGCAGCTGAGCTCTTTTGCCAGCTTTGTCCTTTTTCCTACTCAAGACAATGGTATTTGATGATATGACAAGGAAAGTAGCTACTATTCTTGATCCTCATGCATCCTAGGCACTAGATAGAGTGTTTATCTACATTATCACTGAATCCTCACGTCTGTGAGACAAATCCCTTTATTATCAATATTATATAGATGAGATCATTGAAGTTCAGAGAGTCTGAGAAATTTACCCAGGATTATGCAGTTAAGATGTGAATAGACAGTCAAGATGGGAACAAAGTTTACTTCCTGAGCTCTTAATTTCTGTGTATTATTAACTAATACCTGTGTTGGCAGAAACCAAATGCTGGGTGGTTTTTAATAGAGACATTTCTTTTCATACTGGGACCTGATGCAGATCTATGGGGTTAGATTGACCAGAACCAGAGGGGTCTGAGGCTCTATTGACTTGGAGTGACTACTGATGACTTACAGCCATGGGTTCTGTAAAACATGATCACTATACAGTAAAGGATCTCTACAGGATGAGGATGAAAAGACCAATTTTAGTGAGGAACTACTTTCCAGAATGAACGGACTCCTGATTTAAGAGTGTAATCCAAACTCCTCATCGTGGCCTTTGCAAAGCTTTGCAGGATGCAGCCTCTGTCCTGTCCGCACTCTGGCCTCACCCCTCCCACTCACCCTTCACTCACCGAGCTCCTGTTCCTCTAGTCCGGCTCCTACTCACCACACTTGGTTTCCAGTGGTTACTCTAATTGCAATGTTCTTCAAGATCTTCACATGCCCGAATCCTTCTCATTATTCAGGTATCAGATAAAATGTTACCTCTCAAAGAATATTTCTCTGAACACTCCATCAAAGTCACTCTCATGACCTCCTCACAAGGACACTTAGGAGGGTCGTGCATAACCCTCTCTCACTGTCGTGTCTCCCTGCTTCAGTTTCCTCAATGCACTCATTGATAACAAAAGTGATCCTTTTTGTCAACCTATGCTTTTTCTTCTCTATTTTAATTACAAGAACTCTGTGAGTCATCACAATGGCTGCAATTAAAAATCCTGGCGAGACAGGAGTTGTGTACAAATACCCTGTTTTGTTTTTGATAGGTGATAGTCTAGAAACAGCCCATCGCCAAATAAAAACAAAAACAAAAAACAAACTATTTTTATATATACAATAATACGGATAAATCTTAAAAAACATTTTGCTTAGTAAAATAAGCCAGACACAAAAGAATACATACTGCAGTCATTGTCCTTCATACCAGGGATATGTTTTTTGTTTTATTTTTTTCAGAAAATTTGTTGTTAGGCAGTTTTGTCAGTGTGCAAACATTATAGAGTGGACTTATATGAACCTAGAAGGTAGAGCCTACTACTCACCTAGACTGTATGGTGTCGCCTATTGCTCCCAGGCAACAAACCTACACAGCATATTGCTGTACTGAATACTATAGACAAATGTGACACAGTGGTAGGTATTTGTGAGGCTAAACATACAAAATGCACAGTAAAACCACGGTATTATAATCTTATGGGGCTGTCTTTGTATATGACGTTATTATGTGGGCCATGACTGTATGATCCTTTATGTGAAATTCTGGAAAAGACAAATCAAATCAAGCCAATAGTGACACAACACGTCAGTGAGGCCCAAGGCTGTAGTTGCAAGAGTGTGCACAACGAAGGGGTGACGATGGAAGTGGTATATACGTGATCAGGCTGGAGCAGGTCCTGAAGGCACAAGTAAGTTACATGAGAAAGGGACTCAAATGCTCACGGTCTTCACTGCTGCCACCCGGCCTTCTCTCCCCCAGCTGGCACCGATGGCCTCAAGGGGAGTTTCCTATGCTCAGTTGACAGAGGAAGAGAAGACTAGGGTCTTCTGTACAGATGGTTCTGCCTGATATGCAGGTACCACTCAAAAGTGAACAGCTGCAGCACTAACAGCCTCTTTCTAGAACACCTTTGAAGGATAGTGGCAAAGGAAAATCTTCCCAGTGGACAGAACTTCAAACAGTGCACCTGGTTGTGCACTTTGCTTGGAAGGAGAAGTGGCCAAATATGTGGTTATATACTGATTTATGGGCTGTAGCCAGTGATTCGGCTGGATGGTCAGGGACTTGGAAGAAGCATGATTGGACAATTGGTAACAAAGACATTTGGAAAAGAGGTATGTGGATGGACCTCTCTGAATGGTCAAAAACTGTGAAGATATTTGTATCCCATGTAAGTGCTCACCAGTGGGTGACCTCAGCAAAGGAGGATTTTAATAATCAAGTGGATAGGATGGCTTGTTCTGTGGACACCACCCAGCCTCTTTCCCCAGACACACCCTGTCATTGCCCAACGGGCCCATGAACAAGGTTGCCATGGTGGCAGGGATGGAGGTTATGCATGGGCTCAGCAACATCGACTTCCACTCACCAAGGCTAACCTGGCTATGGCCAGTGCTGAGTGACCAATTTTCCAGCAGCAGAGACCAACACTGAGCCCTTGATATGGCACCATTCCTCGGGGTGATCAACCAGCTACTTGGTGGCAGGTTGATTATATTGGACCTCTTCCTTCATGGAAAGAGCAGCAGTTCATCCCCACTGGAATAGATACTTACTCCGGATATGGGTTTTCCTATCCTGCATGCAATGCTTCTGCCAAGACTACCATCCGTGGACTTGTGGAATGCCTTATTCACTATCGTGGTATTCCACACAGCATTGCCTCTGACCAAGGCACTCACTTGATGGCCAAAGAAGTGTGGCAGTGGGCTCATGCTCATGGGATTCACTGGTCTTACCATGTTCCCCATCATCCTGAAGCAGCTGGATTGATAACACGGTGCAATGGTCTTTGGCAGTCACAATTACAACACCAACTAGGTGACAATACTTTGCAGGGCTGGAGCAATGTTCTCCAGAAGGCTGTATATGCTCTGAATCAGTGTCCAACATATGGTCCTGTATATCCCATAGCCATGGTTGATGGTTCTAGGAGTCAAGGGAAGGAAGTGGAAGTGGCACCTATTACCATCACCCCTAGTGACCCACCAGCAAAATTCTTGTTTCCTTTTTCCCACGACATTTCGTTCTGCTGGCCTAGAGGTCTGAGTTCCAGAGGGAGGAATGCTGCCACCAGGAGATACAATGATTCCATTAAACTGGAAGTTAAGATGGCCACCTGGCCACTTTAGGCCCCTCCTACTTCTAAGTCAACAGGCTAAGGAAGTTACAGTGTTGGCAGGGATGATTGACCCAGACTATGAAGATGAAATCAGTCTACTACTCCACAATGGAGGTAAGAAAGAGTATGAATGGAATACAGGAGATCAATTAAGGTGTCTCTTAGTATTACCATGCCCTGTGATTAAGGTCAATGGGAAACTGCAAGAGCCCAATCCAGGTGGACTGCATATGGCCCAGACCCTTCAGGAATGAAGGTGTGGGTCACTCCACCAGGCAGAAAAACAAAACAAAACAAAACAAAACACCATGACCTGTTGAGGTGCTTGCTGAAGGCAAAGGGAATACAGATTGGGTAGTAGAATAAGGTAGTTATCAATACCAACTATGACCATGTGACCAGTTGCAGAAATGAGGACTGTATGAGTATTTCCATCTTATTTTGTTAAGAACATGTTTGTGCATGTATACACATGTACTAATAAAATATCTTCATTTTTTATTTCCTTTCTTTTCCCTTTATCATGTGACATAAGATTTATTAACTCCAAGTCAGCATTTAAGTATTGTTAACTTTATGTAATGGCATTTAGATTAAGGATTGGTGCACTTAAGGTTGTACGAAGGATAGCTGTATTATGTTAGGCATAATTATAACCTCATTATTGTCTCTATTTGAAGATTATGTGTGATTTCAGGAGATGTGTATGGATTCGGTTCCCCTGAGCATTAAAGGAGCTCACAGCCAGAACAAGGCCTGACCAATGGTGAAGGCTCAGGGAACAAAGCCACATTCCTGCTGCTATTATCATCATCTACCTCGTCTTGGAGCGAGCACACCCAGTACCCACAGAGCATGACATTAAGTTGAAAACATTTAAATAGTAGTCAGACCAATCACCTCCCTCCAATTCACAACCCTCCGGTGATTGCATATCTCTTCAAGTAAAGCCACAGCCTAGCTGTAGGCCACAAGGTTCTGCACTATTAGCTCCTCCCACCCCTTATCAGAGGGAGGCCTCGTTAACCTTCAGTGTCCTGCCCCATTCTGCATTTCTGTATGTTTCGCCTGCCCACCTGCTGCCCCAGGTGATGTCCACAGGGACTCGTGCTAACTGAGCCCCAACAGCAGGCTGTTCCAGGCATTAGGTAAGAAACGCACTTAAACCTTTCAGCCCTGAGCAGGAGCAACTCTTATTACCCTAGTTTACAGATGGTGAAGCTGAGGCCCAGAGAGATGCAACCACATCCTCAAGGTCCCAGGGCATGTGGGGAAACCTGCCTGGATCTCATGCAGGTATGGAGGAGCCAGCAGCCTTCCTGCTGGGACAGCTGTTTACAGGACCTCTTGTCATGCTCTGCGGATGGTGGGTGTGCTCGCTCCAAGATGAGGTGGATGATGATAACAGCAGTAGGAACGTGGCTTTTTTCCCTGAGCCCTCACCCTTGGTCAGGCCTTGTTCTGGCTGTGAGCTCCCTTAATGCTCAGGGAAACTCTCAGGCCAGTGTTACTGCTAGACTCACGCTACTCATACATCTTCCATGGCAGGCTCTGACTCTCCCTTGCTGCAGAGGCGGTGGAGCACAGAGAGGTTATGCAGCCTGTTGTAAATGTTCTATGCTCAGCTTAGCAGTGAAGAGTCAGATGTTGTGGGTTAAGACATGGCCTTGTAGTTTTTTACTGGGGGTTCTTGAGGTCTCTCATAACCATTCTGTGCCTCAGCTATTTTATCTGTAATCTGCAGAAATGTGTCCCTACCTCCCTGGATTGTGGTAAGGAATGCCTGAGTTCGCTTTGGTTAAGCACTTAAGGGAATGGATGGTGGATCCGGCTTGCTTTACAAGTACTAGTTAGAATTTTGATTACTGACCTTGGAACTAGTGAGGGCTTCATAAAGGCTGCTCCTCTCACTGCCCTCTCCCCTTGATCAAAGGCTCTGTCCAAGCCAGGTTTCCTGACCCCAGGCCAGCTCCTGGGTCCTGCACACACCCAGTTCCTCATGAGAATGATGTGGATACTGTCTTTGATTTTTCCCTCTCTCTCATCTTCTTTATCATCACAAAGTCCAATGAAGCCTCTCTCCTAGAGACTTCCTGATTCTCTGAACTTGATGCCTGCTGCCCTAACATGAATCTAGGCTTCGTTATTTCTCAACATGTGTATTACAATATCTGCATAGCAGGTCCCCTTCCAGTGGGTCTTCATTCCACAACGAAAGGAACAGGAGTGCTCTCAAATAGGAATCTGGCTGTGTTACTGCCCTACCTAAGACCTTCTGAGATACCTTCTGTTGACCATGAGATAAAATCCAAACTTGGCCATATGAATCTTCATAACTTCTCCCCATTATGGCTAAAGATTCCATTAGTCCAAGGCCATCTTCTCTCCTGAATTCTAAAGCCCACGTCCTTGCTTCCTCTTGGTTCTGAGCACCCACCTCTTCACTTCCCACCCAGTCCCACCTGAGAAGGAATCACTTTCAGTCCTCCCTCAACTCCTTGAATATTCATGTCCCTTTGCTGTGTGCTCCCAGATCATTCTAGCAATGCTTAACACAGTATTTCATTACCCCATGTGAAGGCAGGAGACACATCTGTCTTATCACCTCTCTCCCCAGCACCCAAGATGCTGACATGTGGTTCGTGGCCCCGTGTAGCAATCGGAAGAATGAATAAATCCGCGGTTCCAAAGCCCATGCTCTTTCTTCTATGTGGGAGTACAGCTCTGGCCGATCCAATGAATATGCTGTGTTTTTTAAAAATTACTGATCTTTTTCAATTTAGACCCTAAAAACGTATCACTGAGTCTACCAAATTCAGCTGACTTGTATTAATTGAGCTGATTTGATGAGTTTATTTGAGAGCTCACCTGGTTTTTTACCGGATATTTACATAACTTTTCTCCTTACTCGATCAGGAAAAATGCAAACTAAAACTGTTTCGTTTTTCACGAGATGATCAAATATAGTTTTAGCTAGTGTAATGCCTTACCCCCAAAGAGAAATATGCTAAGAAAAGAGTATGTTATATAATAATATTAAAATTTGTTTTCTATAGGAAAAATTCTGGAAAATTCTGCACCAAAAATTAACATTATGTACCTGTGGAGGTAAAATTGTGAGAAAAGGGAAGATTTCACGTTTTCATAAAAAAATACTTCAATGTGAAGAGGTTTTTTTGTTTGTTTGTTTTTGAACTAGGGTCTCACTCTGTCACCCAGGCTGGAGTGCAGTGGCACAATCGCAGCTCACCACAGCCTTGACCTCCCAGGCTCAGGTGATCCTCCCACTTCAGCCTCTTGAGTAGCTGGGATTACAGGCATGTGCCATCACGCCTGATTAATTTTTGTAATTTTAGTAGAGACAGGGTTTTGTCATTTTGCCCAGGCTGGTCTCGAGCTCCTGAGCCCAAGCAATTCTCCCTCTAGGGCCTCCCAAAGTGCTAGGGTTACAGGTGTAAGCCACCGCACCTGGCCGAGTTTTTTGAAGAAAAATGTTTATGGCTAATTGATAACATTCATAAAATGCTTTCTAATATATTAAAAAAACAAAATTGTCAGCACGCACACATTCAAGATTCTACAGTTACTTCATTAGATGCAGAAAAACGTCTAACAAAATTGTACATTGACCATAATGCGAAAAATAAACATGTAAAATTATAACCAGCAGGGAAGCATATTAGCCTGTTACAGAATAGTCACAATAAGTAAGCTATAGCAAATATCATACCTAATGGCAAAATGTTGAAAGCGATCTTTGTCCGGAAATGAGACGTAGACATCCAATATCACCAATTCTGTTACACATTGTACTGAAGCCCTAGCCAATCTGCTAACAGAACAAAAGGAAACAAAACAGTTAAGGATTGGGAAAGAAGAAATAAAACTGCCATTATTTGCATAGTATAATCATATATACAGACATTATTAAAATATAGAGATAATTTTAAAAATTAATGAGTAAATTTAGAAAGTGTGAATCTAATATCAATATAAAAAATCAACCATTTTTTATGTTCCAGTAACAGACACTCAGAAAATACATTAAATCTTGCAATTTACAATATGATGAAAAGATACAATGTGAAGACTAAATCTAATGAAAGATATTCAAGACTCCTACAGTGTAAACTATTACGCATTACTCAGATGAATTAAACAATGTATGCATAACTGGTTATACCACAGTCATGGAATAGACATCCTAATGTAAACATCTTCATATAGTTTCCATAAAACTCCAGTCAAAATCTCAGAAGATATTTGACAAGTTTGTTCTAAACTTCACGTTAAATGCAAAGGGCTAGGAATAGCCAAGAAAATCTTTAAGAAGAGGAGTGCATTGGAAACAGTGCATTATCAGAAATAATACAATGCTGTCATAATTGCCTCAGCATGGTATGGGTGCAAAAACAGAGAAATAGGCCAATGGATCACAAGAGCACACCCAGAAACAGATCTGCCTATACATAGACACCTGACTTATGTCAAAGATGGCTCTGCATTGAGGCGGAGAAAGGGATCTTTTTGGTAAATAGTGCTGGGTTCACTGGTATATTATACTGAAAAAATAATAATTATGACCATTGTCTCACACTACCTAAAAAACCAGTTCCATGTGAATTTTAGAGCTCTCTACAGAAGGCAAGACAGTGGACTTCTAGAAGAAAACATGTTTGGGTAAGCAAAGATTTTTTAAACAAGACGCAACAAGCAATAGACACAATCAAACATTGATAAATTAAACTGCATTAAAACTAGGAACTTCTATTCATCCAAATACCACATTGAGAACATGGAAAGGCAAACCACAGAACAGCAGAAAATGTTTTTACATATGAAATCAACAAAAGGCACATCTCTAGGAAGTATAAAGAATTCTAGAAATCCGTAATGTTCTCCACATAAGCAAAGGACATTTAAACACATTAGAACAATGGCAAAATTTCTTTCTTTTTTTTAATTTTTTCGAGATGGAGTCTTGCTCTGTCACCCCGGCTGGAGTGGAGTTCAGTGGTGTGATCTTGGCTCACTGCAACCTTCGCCTCTGAGTTTAAGCGATCCTCCTGCCTCAGCCTCTCGAGTAGTTGGGACTACAGCCACGTGCCACTAATCTGGCTAATTTTTGTATTTTTAGTAGAGATGGGGTTTCTCCATATTGGTCAGGCTGGTCTCGAATTCCCAACCTCAGGTGATCCACCCACCTTGGTCTCCCAAAGTGCTGGGATTACAGGCATAAGCCACCGTGCCCAGCCTGCAAAATTTCTTTAAAAGTCACTTAAAAAAATTGAGGAGTGGGTGGCTAATGTCCAAAGAATCAATAAATACACCAAAATACTTTCAAACTCATTAGTCATAGAAGTGCACATTAAAACCACAATAAGATTCATTATGTAGACACCGAAATGGCTAAACATTCAAAAGTCTGACAAACATCTCCTATGGATGAGGATTTTGAGTAACTGGAATTATCATATACTGTGGGTGGGTATCAAAACTAGTCAAACCACTGTGGAAAATGATTTGGCATTATCTACTGAATATAGCCAAGCCTTCCAGCCCAGCAATTTCACATGTGCACCAAAATACATGTACATGAATGTTACTAGCACCATTATTAAAATAGCCGCCAATCTGACACAACCCAAATACTCATCATCAGTAGAACGAGCAAATACATTTTGGCATATTCATACCAAATATACTGTATGAAATGAAAATGAATGTACCACTGATACAAACAACAGGTGCATCTTACTAGCTGAATGCCGAATGAGAGAAGCTGAGCAGCAAGAGAATACATCCTGCTATGATTGCATCACTGTGAAGCTCAAAACAGACAACGCTGGTCTGCATATGAGGGTATGGGGGCCTGGGGGGCGTGAGGGTGGGAAGTGATAGAAGGTGCTTTATGGAGGATTTGGGGGCCACCGTGATGGTTTCTCTTTCTTTCTCTTTTTTCTTTTTTTTTTTTTTTTGTGATGGAGTCTCACTCTGTCGCCCAGGCTGGAGTGCAGTGGCATGATCTCAGCTCACTGCAAACTCCGCCTCCTGGGTTCACGCCATTCCCCTGCCTCAGCCTCCTGAGTAGCTGAGACTACAGGCACCCGCCACCACGCCCGGCTAATTTTTTTGTATTTTTAGTAGAGACGGGGTTTCACCGTGTTAGCCAGGATCGTCTCGATCTCCTGACCTTGTGATCTGTCTGCCTCGGCCTCCCAAAGTGCTGGGATTACAGGCATGAGACACCATGCCTGGCTGACGTTTTATCTCTTGATGCAGGAGAAGGTTGTATATGTTTATTCACTTTGGAATTATCAAACTACATCCATCTGACTTATATGCTTTTCTGAAGTCCTGTTACAGTTCAATTTTTAAAGAAGATTTCAAAAATGCAGATGTCAACCCCATATATTTTAAGAGGAAAATATTGGATGAAATTGTGCTATTTCCTTTGGTGCTCTGTATCTTGGAACCATCCCATAAATACTGATGAATTTGCATGAGTTACTGGGAATATCATTACTGTGAGTATTATTTTCTCAGAATATACATGAGGGGAAAGAAGCCTCAAATCAAATTTCAAATGTCATGAGCCACATTCTTTCTGGTGCTTTAGGGGAAAACATTCTCTTGTCTATGAAATTTGCATGGTGCTTCTCCAGGCCCATAACAATGGATGAGGGAGAAATTGGAATATTTTTTATATTTTGCTGCAAGCAGAGAGTATTTGTAATTATGCTGATTTAACCTCTAGTTCACTTTTCCTGATGAAATTCAGATCCACAAAGATAAGTCTGCTAAATCCCAAATAGATTGGTGGATGTCACACTTGGCTGCTGACCCTAAAAAAATGCATAAATGTTGGGTTAAAATTATGAATTCAGTATGAATTGAGTATATCTTCAAGGACTAAATGTGTCTTATTTGTTTAGGCTGGTAAGAGGCAAGACTGGTAAGAGAGAAGGCGTCTCCATAGCTGAACTCCTGGCTCATGTAATTTATTTTGTATTGATAATTATATTCCAGTATCCTGGAGTGAAAATAGTGAAAATAAACAGGCATTTTCCATTCTTTTGCAGGAAAACATTAGCTTGCTTTTGCATGGGGGAGTGAGAAGGGAGATGACTTTATAGAGAAGACTGATCAGCATTAGAATAAAATATTTATCTAATAGTCTGAGATTTCTCTTTAAGAGAAAGGACTTTTCCATTAGCAAAAGAAATGCATATGTATCAGATTATCTTAAAGAGATTCATACACAGCTGTTGGAATCAAATCCTGCTAAGGGGGAACAGTACAGTGAATAGCAAACATGATATATGCAAATAATTTTCCATTATAAACATAGATTATTTTCTCCTTCCATAAACTATGGCAATCACAATAAAAATGATTAACTGTGCTGAGAGGGAAGAGGTGGCAGTTGGGAATCTGAGGTAGCATTCATGTTTGGCTTCGTCAAATTATGCACCTTTTTATCTTCTAAGTTAGTGGTATTGTACTTATAAGCTTTGCATATTCTAATTTATTTCCCCAGACTGCAAATGATTTTCCTTGTGCTAAACCAGCTTCATAAGGCCTCGTGGATAATCCTGCTACTTGGTTTTTATCCTCAAATGTGTTTGCACAGATGGGATTTCCAGTGTGGAATAATGAGCATTCTGGTCATATCCCCCTGCAGACACTGACCCTCCCCATCTGTCTCACGGTGGGTGGTCCCTGACACACTTTCTGTCTGGGCAACTCCTCTTGGCTTCATTAGTGCAGAATGAACAGTGCAGCATGCTCGTAGTTTCAGCCCTCACGTGTTCAAGGTCCCTTAGCTTGAGCAAAGCCACAGGAAAACCTCAGTGCTGAGTCCCTTAGAATATTCGCACTATGCCATGACAGTCATGATCACCAGCACCAATGTGCACACTGAAATGGGGGTGGGTTACTTGGTTTTAAAGTGGCACATAGCTGTGGTCCAGATTATGTCTCAAACAACAATCTACCCTGTACTCTTTCTAAAGAAGCTACAGGACAAAGTTATCTACCAAAATGAGGGAGTAAAGCAAGAAAGAGCAGGACATGAGGTATGGGAATTGGGGGTCTAGCCCAGGAGCAAGTGCAGGGATCCCCCAGGTGGTGGTGAAGAGAGCGCCCAGAGGACAGCTGTGGCCAGGCACAGAGGGCACCCAGGCCTGATGCGGCCAGTCAGCAGAGCAGGAGGCTGTTTCAGGAAGGTGTTGGTTAAACCTGACGTGGTCAGTTTCCTTCTCTGTAAGGGGTGTGATTTAGCAATCTCTCAAGGGTACCATGAGAAGTGAATATGTCGCATATAATTGTTGATCTTGCCCCCCTGCTTCCACTTTTCCTAAGAAAGAATTCCATTTTACATGTAAAGTTTCCAATAACAGGATCTCGTACAAAGCAGAAAAATAGGAAATTATTTTTTCGGCAGCGGTGTGAGCTAATGAATAAGACACAATTTTAAAATTATTTTGTAAATTTTAAAGGCAACATGTATATAAGAAACAACTGTAACTCATAACCATATTTTATTTTCTTAAATAAAGCAACTTAAATTGCCTGTAATTGGCCTAATTGTTAACATTTGTAGAAAGCATAGGATCAGGGAGACAGTTAAGAGGTAGGTGCCCTCTGTCTCTCGTTATCAAAAGGCTATGGCAGAATCATATATTATCCAGTTTCAAAAGAAGCCTCAGAAAATGTCTTTCCATAGCTTCAGATGATTTAAAATTGATCTCCTATAGCTTGTCCCACTTTTGTATTCTTAGGCACAGATAAAATAGTTGCTCTCAATTGTAAGGCAAACTGCTTTGAGGACTGAGGGTCCAGTCATGTTGCTATTCTCAGGGTTTACTCCTGGTGTTAGCTTATATTTCCTTTGTAATCCCATTATAGAGAAAATAGATGCCCCATAACTTTTTTAAACTCTGATTCCAAGTTATCGGGCTTCACTGTTCAAGTGATCAAACATACTTTTGTAAACAGATATACTTGCCAAGGCCGATGTGAATGCACACATACATGTATTCCTGTGTGGTTTAATATTACACAAAGACACCATAGTTTTTAAAAACTATTTTAAAATCAATGTTAGATTCACAGCAAAATTGAGAGGAAAGTACGGAGACTTTGTATACCCCCACTCCCACACATGGACAGCCTTCCCCAATATCAACATCTCCCACCAGAGTGACACATTTGTTACGATGAACTATAGCCCATCGAAGGGCCTATGGGCTTCTAAACACATGTCAGAACTTTGACTCTATAAACAAAATTCATTTAACTTAAAGCCGACCCTTGTAATACAATAGGGAGTGGTGGGGACTGTGGTGATTGACACATCATTATCACCCAAAGTTCACAGTTTACATTAAGGTTCATTTGTGATGTTGTAGAATCTATGGGTTTGAGCAAATGTATAATGACATGTATCCATCATCATAACATACTACATAACAGTGTCATTGCCCTAAAAATCCTCTGTGCCCCTCTATTTGTCCTTTCCTCATCCACACCTCCTGCCAACCACTGATCATTTGTCTTCATAATTTTGAGTTTTCCAGAATGTCATATAGTTGGAATCATAAGGTATGCAGAGATTAGCTTTTCATGTAGTAATATGCACTTAAGTTTCCTTCATGTCTTTTCACTGCTTGGTAGCTCATTTCTTTTTAGTATTGAATAGGATTCCATTGTCTGGATATAACATGGTTTATTGAAACATCATAATATTGCTGTAGAAAAGTTTGGGAACTAAGGTGGGAGCGAGCACTGTGCAAATAGCCCCCATGGTTCCATCTGACAAACATGATATTTACATTCAGTAAAATTTTATGTCTTTATCAGGCAAATAGGGTCAGAGTTGAGCAGGACTGTAGCTCTTGCCCCGGAGACACAGCATAGAAACACCTGCTGTCCAAGGTAGACACAGGCGATGAGATGTATATGGAATCCTGCAGGTTCTTAGGGGTGGGGTCTTAAGGTTTCCAGATGACATGAGATTAACCTGAGTGTCTGTGGAAGGGAAATTTGAAATTGGGCCTTGAAGGATGTTTGAATCAAGAGAGAAGCAAAGTCATTCCTGGCAACAGACACACGATGAATGAAAACACTGCCTTGGAGAGAGGACACACATGTTCCACCCAGAGTATTTAAACTCAGGAAGTGTTTGAATAAAAAGCACCCTTCAGAATTGGAGGGAAGGGATAGTCTTTCTGAGCTAACCTTAGTGACCAAAGAAAACTGAATTCAGAACGGATGCAAAGTGAGCTCCTAGTTGTTAATCTAAGCCTACATTTCATCTGTAACTCTTGTTTATTCAGGATTCAGGAAAAAATTGTGAAGATGGCCTTTCAGATAGCTGGCCTTTCAGATAGCTATCAGTTCGTTTCCAAGTATAAGTGAGCAGCCCGAAGACTTTTACAGAAAAGTATCCACAACATGGATAGGTGAAAGATCTGTTGAGAGAATGAGATGAGAAACAGAATGAAAACCAGGGCATAGTGAAGTATACTCAGATGAGAAATACCTATTCACAAAATATCACAATGCAATTTGCAAGGATAAATGTTTTTTTCTAGACAAATATCCAACACGTTAGGGTGGTGCCTATGAACAGAAAAGGAATACTAGTGGATTTGGAGAATGAGAGTAAAGAAGAAATGATAAAAGAGACCTTTTTTAAATTATACTTTAAGTTTTAGGGTACATGTGCATAACGTGCAGGTTAGTTACATATGTATACATGTGCCATGTTGGTGTGCTGCACCCAGTAACTTGTCATTTAACATTAGGTATATCTCCTAATGCTATCCCTCCCCCCTCCCTCCACTCCACAACAGGCCCTGGTGTGTGATGTTCCCCTTCCTGTGTCCATGTGTTCTCATCGTTCAATTCCCACCTATGAGTGAGAACACGCGGTGTTTGGTTTTTTGTCCTTGTGATAGTTTGCTGAGAATGATGGTTTCCAGCTTCATCCATGTCCCCACAAAGGACATGAACTCGTCATTTTTTATGAACCAGTGATTATAGTATAATATTAATTGAGGAGAATGGTCAACTGAACTCTGTGCTCTCATTACAAGGACATATTTTAAGCAATCAAAAATAAAGTATTTTTAAAGAAACTTGTACAAACCAATGGGTGTAAACACGGATCTGAGTCTCTAATTAAATGAGTTAAAAGTCTCTAATTTCTGTTTATAGGGTCAAGATTCTGATGTGGGTTTAGAAGCCCATAGGTCCTAAGGAACTCAGTCTTCTTTGACATATAATTCAGAGTATGGTGAGGCCTGGAGTCACAAATACAAATGCGCACAGCAGCCAGGAGCAGGTAATCTATATGAGGAAGCTGACCCCTGTAAGACAATAGAGAGTGGTGGGGACTGTGGCAAGCTGAAGGGCACATGTCTCATCGAAAGCAGGCAGTATCTGTTTCCTCACCTCCTGTAGATCATAGCTATGTGGGAATATGGACCCTGTTACCACATCCTCAATTATTTTATTGAAAAGCCAATTATCCTGAACTTAAGGTAAAATCTTCAAACATTTTAAAGCAATAGACAGAACAAAGGGATCATTTCTGAGGACCAAATCCAACCCCTGGGTTACATGTGCAACCTTTGACCCAGACCATACTTCCCAGCTTCCCTATCCCCTTCATCTGACATCCCCAAAACACTCAAACAGTTGACTAATCTCCAACAGGTGCACATGGATTATAACAAAATCCCAACTCTACAGCAACCTCAAATCTAATGTGACCAGCCACAGTGTTCCAATAAAATTATTTTTCAGGTTTTATTGCCAATTTAAGTATATATATATATATATATATATATATGTATATATATACACATTTTAGATAAAGATACAACATTCAAATAAACATTTTATATACTTTTAGCTCTATAGATGTATTTAAAGCCACCTATTATGCAAAATAATGTACTCATTTATATTTTCACACTCACGTTTTATGAATCAATTAACATTCTTCAGATGCACCTTTGACATCAATGTCTTCCTCATTATTCTTGAACTCATGTAACTCAGTTGTTCTAAGAGTTTCACTTTCACATCAAAGTCATTTGAGAAACAACAGCCCATGATACATGTTACTGAGAAGGTGATGGTGACCATGGTACCCACTGATGTTCAATGAGGGCAGTTGCCATTGTTTATCTGGGCCTGTAGATACATATCCATAATGCGACCAATCACTGGACAACACTTTCATGGAACATTGCAATCACATGTTCACAGCA
This sequence comes from Pongo abelii, assembly GCF_028885655.2. Lineage (NCBI taxonomy): Eukaryota > Metazoa > Chordata > Mammalia > Primates > Hominidae > Pongo > Pongo abelii. The sequence continues at coordinate 124,956,599 of NC_071995.2, forward strand.
AATCCTCAAGGCTTGACATTTTGAGGTGAAACCTTCAGGGATAATAACAAAGTCTCCATTTAATGACTTTGTCTCTTTTTACCATGTAGTTCAGTTGGCATCATAAATTTTCAAATCTCGTTCCAGTGGAGCTTGATTTAGGTTGAAGTATCTTTCCCTACATTGTACTTTGTTGTTCAACATAGTGTCATGGTGATGGTACCCCATAATATTATGGGCCTTTTTCAGGGACAATTACTGGGGAACACACATGTGCACACTGGATACCAACACATTTGTGTCTCTAAGATCACAATGGACTCACCTGGCCTAAGCAAACTCTCATTTCCCTTTCAATACTAGCATGTTGGGATTGGGGTCCACGATTCCCTGAATTTTTGAATGTCACTCAGACAAGACTTGGGAGTAGGAAGTGAAGCTTAGAAAATTTGGATCATTGGCAGATCTGTTTCCCATGCCAGTAAAAGGCCATTTGCTCACGGTGCCATATGGCCTGAATGGATTTTCACAGGCACGTCCCTGATGTACAGTGACAAGCACTATGTCGCCAGAAGGCACATTGATGCTTCCAGTCAGTGCACAGTTCTGGGGGACATCTGAGTCTCCTGGGGACCTCTGAAGCTCAGCTACCTATTTAATTTTTCCCTGAAATGCCTGGGTGCTCTAAGCAGCTAACTATCTGGGGTCCACAGAAGACCATGTCTTCCCCAAAATTCTGTCTGTTAATTTATTTCTTTCCTCCTCCCAGCACCCAGTGATTGGCAACCTGTTACACTTAAGACGTTTAATGATGTGAGGGCTGTTCTGTGGATAGAAATAAAATAGCAGATACAGAAATTCCTTTTAATAGACCTTGATGTAAGCTTTACGCTTAAATTATAAGGTGAAAGGAAGAAAAGCTGCTATGAGTTCATTCTCCTCTCTTCCCATATCCTAAATTACTTATCCCATTAAATTGAATTCTGAAAGCTGCAAAACAAGATACCTGGCTATTGTGTGACTCTTGTGTTACTATGTATACTTCTGAGTGTATTCCTCTATCATGTGAGATTGTGTAAGATCTCTATGTTGTAGAGATCTTAAGTCCTTGTTTCCTGCCAAAGCCCCTCTCGGAATCTATCCAGCCAGATTGTTCTCTTGTGTTGGTCCAGTAGGGGGGCTTTAAATAAAGAAATCCAACACAGACACCACTGGAAAGTGTCCCAGGGTTGGAGGATAATGAGGAAGCTGATTTTTCTCATGTAAAGACAAAAGTGACATCTTCTTAAAATTCTTAATTCAATTTGAAGGGAGAAATAATTACCTCCTCTGGCCATCATGTTGAAATGTCCATAGAGAGGAAAATGGACTTCACCCTCATTAACTTCATGGGTCAGAGCCAAAAGTAGCATTATCCAAAAAGGCTTCTTCAAGGGCACAGCTCCCCTAGATCAAAGCATGTTCTTGAGAGAATAGAGCATGAAGTTTTGTGAGTGACTCCAGTTAGAATCACATGGAGACTTTTCTATTTTTAATGAATCTTTCTTGTATTGTAGTTTATGCAGGTCCGCAGTTGGGAACAGGGCAAAGCAGGGATGTGGCATCTGAAATGATTTTTTCTGTCTTCATTGATTCGAGCCTGTGACTGTGGCTGGCAGCTGTTCTACTGGTATTTATCTTTGAGGCTGGTCACACCATCAGGCTCTACAGCACAGAAAAACTTCATTTTTACTCTCTGTCCAGGGCCTTCAGACACTCACTGATACCTCTGTTCATTTGTGGCTGTAGATAATACCTAACCCAATTTCAGCATACAAAGCCCCATTGAGCAAATGCAAAGTTACAAAGTGCCTCCCTATACAATAGGAAACAGCCCAGCCTGGGAACGTTGTCACAAGCATTAATAGGTCACTGTACCTACACATCACTGCATATGCTATTGTGTGCAGTCATTCCAACTCTCCTCTAATTAGAGGGGTGATTCATGTCAGGGGCATAAGGCAAATATTACTTTATTTTTCCAAATTCTAGAAAGCAAGCTTCCATTTTTGATTATAGAAATTTGGGAATGATTGGCAGTCATTTGGCTCACAGGGAAAGCAGGAAAAACAAGAAATCTAAATAAATCTAATATTGATTTCAAAGAAGCTTTCTTGTGACATCTGGTATGCTTTATTTTGTATGTATCAAATATGAAAATAATAAACAAGTTGATGTAAACAAATGTTTGAAGTAATGCTCAAATGGCAGCTGGGTACTTGAAGACGACAGCAGGAAATTTAGCTTTATTAATGGTGTATCCTTGTGCACAGCACAAACTTTATACTTCCTAAATGTTGTCTGAATAAATGATACACAAGCATCAAAATGTGTTTTGAAAAACATTAAAAATGGTAGAAATATGAGATTGTGTCTGAGAAAGCAGCTCAGAGTGGGGTTCTAACCCCGGCTTTCTGATTAGCCCACTCTTGACCTCAGATTGCATCACATAAGCCCTCTGAGCTTCAGTTAAATCATTTATCAAGTAAGGGACTTAACTCTGACCTGGGAGGCTCTGGCTTCCTGTCACTGCCATGAGGTTCTAGTACAGACAGAGATACAGGGGTCTAAGAATCTGTGTTTAGGATTTTGAGCTGATTTGATTCAGGTAATCATGTTCTATCTCTGTGTCCTAATCTGTGTTTAAAGTTTTGAACTGGTCTGATTCAGATAATCGTGTTCTATCTCTGTTTATCAGGATCTTTATCCTGATAGAAATCCAGAGATCACTTGAATGCAGATGCTCCTCATATTGTTCAATGAAAAAAGCACCAATTAAGGATTCATAATAAACCATTGCCCAGTGAGAAATTGGCCTGGGGTTCCAGGGTGAAGAGGACAGAAGATTTTCATTGGGAGCACCTTAATGAGGACAATAGATCCTGGCTTAATAGAGAACATAAAGTAATAAAGAGAGACAAATCCATCTATCCATTCATTCCACAGCATTGATTGAGTGTCCGCTGTATACAATGGGATAAGGAAAAGATGTCCGTTGGTTTATGCGCAGTGATGGTAACAGGTTTTCATTGCTGAACATTATATATTTCCTTTTTAATTTTAATGTTTAATTTTCGTGGGTACATAGTGGGCATATTTATTTACGGGGTACATGAGATTCACTCTAATAAGGTGTAGTGAGTTCCAGGGATTTCAGAGTTGATCAAGGAAAACCATATGGCTACAAGGTGGCAGTAGCGCACAATGAATTTATTCAGGCGTCGCTTTGACAGATTTGCCAGCAGGGCAAGTCCCTCATGGCACGAGACCATCCAGAGGCCATGGTGCAGGAGCCTACCTAGAAGACGAAGAGGTCAAGGGAAATTCTAGGGAAGATGGGGCTTATGTTTCCAGGTGATGTTTCTCAGCAGCACAGTGGGAAGTTTGGGTCAGAGAGCTTTGAAGAGCAGAAGATGCTTGGGGTCTTCTACAGCAACAGAGTAGCAGATAGGGGGGCACACTTTTGGCAGGTATCCAAAGCAGGCAGGCTCCAAATGGATAAAAGTCTGCTTATTTGGGCTATGATTAGAACAATTAGATGTGTAAAAATTTGAGTTGAGTGCCAGTGGGCTTTTGAGCTAACGGTCCCAGACTGCTGTGAAGAAGTATACAAACCAGAGGCCAAAAATAAAAGGGCCATCTTTAGTTCATTTATGTAACATGTGGTCAACTGACCCTAACTCCATGGGCATCATAGAGTCGTGAGTGAGACAGACACACCTGCTCATCCAACCATTCACACAACAAGCATTGACTGAGTTCCTCCTTCATCTCTGAATGTCATCATACAGGGCATGAGGGATTCAGAAATAAAGATGGCATCTTGAAGGAACTCATGCTCCATTGAATATGTCCAGATTTTGGTCTGAGTACAGACAGCAAGAGTTAATATGGAAGTGGGGACTCTGAATGATGCAAGTCTTATCAGCAGAGGACCTGGGGGAGTGGGAAAATATCATGAGGTTTCCTAGAGGGAGTGGCAATCAAGCTGACTTTCGAAGGAGAAGCCAGAGACAGCCCAGCGGATATGCTGGAAAAAGGTTTCGCAAACTGAGGGGCCAGCATGTAACAAGGCTCCCATGCCTTGGGGACACAAGCTGAGTTTGGTGGAGCTTTGGATTGAAGAACAGAAAGAGCAAGACGTTAGGCTGTGCATGCAGGCAGGGGCTAGATAAGGCAGAACCTGTGGGACGCAGTAAGAAGTGGAGCCAGTGAAAGTGTCAAAGCATGGCAGTGTACACAGTTCTCCCTGACTGTGGAGGAAGGGAGGGTGGCTGCTAGGACACCAGATGGGAAGGAAGTACTGGCATCCAGGTGCCTGATGCTGAGGGCCAGAGGTAAAGAGGCATGGACAGAAGAGCCAGGCTGGGAGCTGGTGAGGAGGTGGGATTAGTCCTGCTAAGGAAGCACAAGTCAAGGGACTTTAGTCCCCAAACATGTGCATCCCTCCTGACCTGGTTATCCAGAACAGCTCTGCACACACTCACCACATGCTGAACTGAGGGGTGATTTGCAATTGCTGGGGTGATGTAGGAAGAGCATCCAGGCAGAGGGAAGGGCTTAGGGTGAGGGCCAGCCTGGCTGCTTCAGGACCATGTGGAGGCCAATACAGTGAGGTCATTCTAATAGGAGATGGGGTCTGAGTGTGGGATAATGGAGGACCAGGCCAAGTGGGGCCTTGTGGGCCACTCTGCAGACTTGGGAGCTTATGAGGGGTTGCACAGAGCGGGGCCCATTCTCATTTGCTGTGTCAGGAGAGCACACTGGCTGAGCAGACTTGGGAGCTTATGAGGGTTTGCACACAGGAGAGCCTGTTCTCACTTGCTATTTTAGGGGAGCACACTGACTGAGAGGGAGCAGGGGGAAGGGGAGGTAATTTAGGTAATTGCAAGCAAGAAGAGAAGGTATGCTGGACAGGTAGAGGCACTGGAGTGAGAAGTCTCTGTTGCTTGTAATATTGAAGATAAAGGACTGATTATGGGTGGCAAAAGAAAGATGTCAAGGAAGACACCAAAATATTTTTCTTGAGCAGGTAGAAGGATGGAGATGTCACTAACTGACATAGGTAAGACAGCTGGGGGGTGGGTTTAGAAGAAAAAACTTCACATGCCTCTTCCAACACTCTGGGACCCAGCCCCATAGATTTCAGATCCATTTCAGGGTCCTCACGTCTGCAGTTTGCTGTGACTGAAACAGTTCCTAAGCTTCCCTTAATATGTGCCTGTTTTATCCAGTCATCCTTCAAATTCCTTGTTAGTCATTGCTTCTGAAATCTTTTCTTTTCTTTTCTTTTCTTTTTTTTTTTTGATAGAATCTTGTTCTGTCACCCAGGCTGGAGTGCAGTGGCATGATCTCAGCTCACTGCAACCTCCGCCTCCAGGGTTTAAGCAGTTTTCTGCCTCAGCCTCCCGAGTAGCTGGGATTACAGGCATGTGCCACCACACCCAGCTAATTTTTGTATTTAGTAGAGACAGGGGTTTCACCATTTTGGCAAGGCTGGTCTTGAACTCCTGACCTCGTGTTCCACCCGCCTCAGCCTCCCAAAGTGCTGGGATTACAGGCGTGAGCCACTGCACCTGGCTGCTTCCGAAATCTTTTCTGACTCACCCTGCTCTTAGCTAGGTTCGGTTACTGTGACTTACTGAGTTCACATGTATTATGAAAGCCTGCAGCCAGCCTGCCTTGTTCAAATCTCAGCTCTGCCACCTTAAACGCATGCTACTCATGGGAAGTGATTTTACTTCTTATTGCTTCAGTTGCCTCATCTGTGAAATGGGTCTAATTATAGCACCAACTCACAAAGCAGTTATATCGTATACCATATATATCATATAATGCATCCTATATGACCAAATTTAATATGAGACATTTTCCCCAAATTACCCCTAATAATGGAATAGTCCAAGTTCTCAAATTGGACAGAAGGGAAGTTAACATGCTTTAGGAAATTGTACTGATAAGTCAGGAAGCTCCCTTAGTGATGACAAATACACTAAAGTCTGCTCCTTTTGCCCTCTCCTGCATGGGGCTTTCTTTCCTTACCTGCTTTAAGAGTGATTTTTTTTAGTGCAGTGGAGAATTAAGGACAAGGAATTTATCATTAGTTTTTCCTTTTTTCTCACGAAAATATATGCACCCTGCTAGATAGGTTTCCTGTTTTCCAGGCCTCTCGTCCCTGAGTTAGAGAGTAGATGGCATAGGTGTTTATTTATTGCATCTTTTATTTTCCCCCACAAGGAGCCCCTGTTTTATGTGATGAGGTAAAAAGGAGACTGGATACATTTTTCTGAATTAAACTATAATTGCCTTCTAGATAATGGAGATTTCTTGCAGAATTGAAAATTGTTTTGTCTACTCTTCCTCATGGGTGGAGTCAATTTTATGTACATTTTTTGTTCATTTTATTTTTATTAGTGTTTTAGTGAAGGAAACGACAGCCCTTTGGCCAAATCTGGCCCACCTTCTATTTTTGCAAAGTCAGTTTTATTGGAACATAGCCATGCCCATTCATTTTCAGATTGCCTTAGTTTCCACTGGCTGCCTAACAAATTACCACAGACTGATTTTTCAGGAGGCCAGAAGTCCAAAATCAAGGCATGGCCAGGATTGGATCCTTCTGGGGGCTCCGAGGGAGAGTCTCTTCCACAACTCTTTCCCAGCTTCGGTGGCTGTGGGAAACCCTCGGTGTCCCTTGTGGTGGAAACATCACTTCAATCTCCGCCTCTGTGGTCACACGGACTTTTCTTTTGTGTATGTGTCTTCTGTCCTCTCCTCTTACAGGAACATCTGTCATTGGATTTAGAGTCCACCCTAAATGCAGCATGTTTTCATCTCTAGATCTTTTACTAATTATACCTGCAATGCCCATACTTCCAAATCAGGTCACATTCGTAGGTGCTGGAGCTTAGGCCTTGAAGATATCTTTTTTAGGTGGACACAAATGAACCCACTACAGGTTGCTAAGTCTCAAGCCATGAGGTTTATTTCTTGGCCTACTAAGTGGAGGACAGGGCACTGCCGATTGGAAGCATCTGGGGATACTGCAAGCTCTGAGAGCAGGGACCTGGCTGCTTTGCTCAATGTTGTGCCGCTTGTCTGGCATATGAGACAAGAACTAGAGGCATTTGCTACATTCAAAAAGAATAACTGGCTGAACAATTCGCTGCTATGTATGGGCTCTGTGCTGGACACTGGAAATACTGTTGGGATTTGTATAAATGGGCTTTGTTTCCTTATGGAATATATAATGTGGTCAAGAACGTGGACCAAAATATAAAAATAATTTAAGAAACATGGAATGCCCTTCTGTATTGAAACAGCAGACTCTAAGCAAGTAAAATATGCTATTTGAGTCACATTCAAAAATACACAAATCCATATATGATACATTGCACAAACTCCTTGGAAGACTGGCCCTAAGCAGCACTTTGGTAACCACCGAATTCTGTCCAGTGTTATTAAAGAATCCAGTATGACCTTGACAAGCTGTTGTACGACAGGGCTCTGATTTCATAGCCTTACTGATCACACGCTCTAATTTAAGGAATGCCTTCCTGGCAAGGAGCATGAACCCTAAGAAATGTTTTTGAAAATATCTAAAAATTTTGGATGAGAAAATGAAGCTCCATAGCCTAAGCCACTCTCATTTCACCCTTGCGTGGCTGTGGTAGCTGTGCACCCTTCCCTCCGCATCCACCCTCGTCCTCTTTCCATCATCCCCACACAGTGGCCAGGTGAGCTTTGCAAAATGCAAATATGATCTTGTCTTCACCCCCTGCTTAAACCCTTTTGAATTGTTTCCCTTTGCTTTTAGGACTCTGGGCAGTGCTGTGACCCTGGATTTTGCATTTAAGATAAAGCCAGTCTCTCTAGCATGGCCTAATAGCCACGGGCTGCATCCTGTATCTGATTCCTCCTTGATCTTTTCCAGGATGGACCTAAGTTTTGTGATGTCTGAAGCACTTCACAGTGTGGACTCTGCTTAAGAAAATGAAGACGAGATTGCAAATACACAATGAAGTAGAGGATTTCGGAGGAATTCTGTGTGAAATGGGGCCTTAAAGCTTAATCTCCACATCAGCTCCATGGTGAATCCACCTGGTTGTTGTGCTCACAACTGTTTCTTACCCCCAAGACCTTGGGACATGCCATGCTCCTTTCAGGAACGTCCTGCCGGCTTCTATTAATCTAGTTGATTTCCCTTCCCTTCCCTCTCAGATGTCAGCTCAGGTCTTACTTCCTCAGGGAAGACAAAGAAAACCAGAGGGAAGGTCATATGATTTGGCTGTGTCCCCACCCAAAATCTCATCTTGAATTGTAATCCCCATAATCCCCACCTGTCAAGGGAGACCAGGTGGAGGTAATTGAATCATGGGGGCGGTTTCCCCTATACTGTTCTCGTGATAATGAGTGAGTTCTTTCGAGATTGGATGGTTGTATAAGTGTTTGGTGGTTCCTCCTGTGTTCTTTATCCTTCTTGCTGCCTCGTGAAGAAGGTGCCTGCTTTCGCTGCTTCACCTTCCACAATGACTGTAAGTTTCCCGAGGCCTCCCCAGTTATGCTGAACTGTGAGTCAATTAAATCTCTTTCATATATATGTATATATGTAATTTTATTATACTTTTGTTTTATATAATTTTATTATATTTTAAGTTCTGGGATACACGTGCAGAACTTGCAGGTTTGTTACATAGCTATACACGTGCCATGGTGGTTTGCTGCACCTGTCAAACCATCATCTATATTGGATATTTCTCCTAATGCTCTCCCTCCCCTAGACCCCCACCCCCGACAGTCCCTGGAGTGTGATGATCCCCTCCCTGTGTCCATGTGTTCTCATTGTTCAACTCCCACTTATGAGTGAGAACATGTGGTGTTTGGTTTTCTGTTCCTGTGTTAGTTTGCTGAGAATGATGGTTTCCAGCTTCATCCAAATTACTCAGTCTCAGGCAGTTCTTTATAGCAGTGTGAAAATGGACTAATACAGAAAGTAAACATCCTGTGGGCCCAGAGCACCTGCCAGCCGGGTAAGCAGATGAGCAGGGACCTTACTAGCTCACACCTGGATGGAGATCAGAAACAGGAAGCAGTGGGAGTCCCTGCCTTTTGTTGTCCAGTTTGCATCCTGCCTGGATCAGTTCCACCTCTTGGGGCTCTCTCAGGGTCATTGGATGCTGCTCCCTGACATGTCAGGCTACAATCTCACACGTCCTCTGTGGCTCTTGCATTCGTGTCTAATTCTCCTCCAGCCCATAGGCTCAGCGAAGGCGGATTCCTGGCTCGTTTGTGTTCAGCCTCCCCTTCACAGTGCCTGGAACATAGTTGGCACTCAGTACGTATTCAGTGAAACACGAATGAACCAGGGGTCTGTGATTCATTACAGGACAGGGTGGAAAACCCCCAAAACCCACAGGAGAATTCTGATTTGTTGGGAGAAGCATCTTCTGGCCTTATAAAACAGGGGAGGGCAGGAGGCGTGGACTCTGGAGACTCCTGCCCTCCCCTCTCACGTTATAGGGAATAGTTCCTGGAGCATGGAGACAGCCTGCACCTAGAGAAAATTTCCATTTCTGGATACTCATTATTGTCTGTGGTGCTTTTGTCAAAAACATGCTTCAGAAGGCTTATTTTATTCCTTATTGTCTAATTCTAACAAAACTACCCTGGGAATCCTTACAGAAATGACTGCAGATGGAGTTAAACTGAGAAACGGCCCAGAAAATAAGTACCTGAAGATAAGAAATTCCCACCTTTAGCTCTCAAGAAATGGATATGTCAGTTTCTTATACTCTTAGGTTTAATTTCTGCGAAGTGTACATCCCTCTTTCCCCAACTTCAAGCACAGCTCAGAGCCTGTGGCGTTCTCTTTCATCTTGGTTTTATTTTCGTCTCAGCTATTAACATTGACTTATCTTGTCTGAGTTTGGTCATTGTAATGCATTTATATGTACAGGACACAATTTGGAAGTTGCTTGCGTCAAGGTGTTAATTGTTTTCTAAGTTCCAATTAAAATGTGTTAATAGGAAATGAAGAATCTAAGGTAAGAGTCTGATACAGTTACTAAGTATTTTCTCTCTCTTCTTGGTCAAATGGCACTATCATTTTGGGGCTGATCCAGCCACATCTGAGCCAGCTGGAAATGCAAAACTCATCCACTGATGAATGTCACTCTAAAATGAACCAAGGTTGTAATCATTTTGAAAAGCCAATTCGGTGCACAGCTGCCCTGCCTGGGAGCTGTAAGCCAGAAAAGACACTTGTGGAATTCGGATCTAGTTAATAATTGCTTGAACATATCCTACCTGGAGTACACCAAAGGCAAAAGGATTTATATAAGTTCTGGGGATGGGTTACAGTATAAGTGTCAAAAGTTTTATGATGTAGGCTCTGAAGCTCTGACTTAAGTGCTCAGTTTAAACTCTTACTAGTAGTGAAACCTTGGGTAAGACCTTGGAACTTCAGATTCCTCTTTCTTTTTTTTTTTTTGTTATTAAAGCATTTCTTTTTTTATTGGTGCATACTACATAGGTTCAACACATATGCAGCTATCAAGACAAGTGTAAGCATGCTTTCTTACAGAGGATCACAAGTTGTTTTTTTTTTTAACTTTTTATAGATATAGGGGGTAAAAGTGCAGTTGTATTACGTGGATATAATGCACAGTGGTAAAATCTGGGTTGTAGCTTACCCAGTCTCCTGAACAGTGAACATTGTCTCCAATAGGTAATATTTCATCCTTCACCCACCTCCCATCATCCCACTTTCAGGAGTCTCCAGGGTCTGTTATTTCACTCTGTGAAATACAAATATTTTTAAAAAGGGAGAACCCCAAATATCACTAGGGCTCAACTGTCTATTTGCAAACATCTAATTTCTTTCTATTGTGCAGATATTCAAAAATTATGTTCAAACAGAAGTTATTTACACAATGTTAAGAAGAGGAAAATCAATAAAAATAAATATTTACACAAAAAGGGACACGGACACTTCTCTAAATATCCTTAATGCGCTACCTAACACTGCTTGGAATGCTTCAGTGTTTTTTTGTTTTGTTTTGAGCATCATTAGCATTTGTCAAATAAAAATCAATCTCCATCCGAAAGATCCCCTGTCCCTATTACAGCTCCATCAACCTGTCACTGTTGTGGTCTTGTGCAAGCTGCCAGACAATTACAAATCAACCTTAACTATCTTCTGTCTTAGAATCTCAGTTTATAAACAGACTTTACAAAAGCAGCTTAGAGAAATATTATACTGTGTTTTACTGGAAAGGTAATTTAAGCTAAAAATATTGTTTACTTTTTTTTTTCTTTTTTTAATTATTATTATTATTATTATTCTTATTATACTTTAGGCCCTATGGTACATGTGCGCAACGTGCAGGTAAGTTACATATGTGTACATGTGCCATGCTGGTGCGCTGCACCCACCAACTCGTCATCTAGCATTAGGTATATCTCCCAATGCTATCCCTCCCCCCTCCCCCCACCCCACAACAGTCCCCGAAGTGTGATGTTCCCCTTCCTGTGTCCATGTGTTCTCATTGTTCAATTCCCACCTATGAGTGAGAATATGCGGTGTTTGGTTTTTTGTTCTTGCGATAGTTTACTGAGAATGATGATTTCCAATTTCATCCATGTCCCTACAAAGGACATGAACTCATCATTTTTTATGGCTGCATAGTATTCCATGGTGTATATGTGCCACATTTTCTTAATCCAGTCTATCATTGTTGGACATTTGGGTTGGTTCCAAGTCTTTGCTATTCTGAATAATGCTGCAATAAACATACGTGTGCATGTGTCTTTATAGCAGCATGATTTATAGTCCTTTGGGTATATACCCAGTAATGGGATGGCTGGGTCAAATGGAATTTCTAGTTCTAGATCCCTGAGGAATCGCCACACTGACTTCCACAAGGGTTGAACTAGTTTGCAGTCCCACCAACAGTGTAAAAGTGTTCCTATTTCTCCACATCATCTCCAGCACCTGTTGTTTCCTGATTTTTTAATGATTGCCATTCTAACTGGTGTGAGATGGTATCTCATTGTGGTTTTGATTTGCATTTCTCTGATGGCCAGTGATGGTGAGCATTTTTTCATGTGTTTTTTGGCTGCATAAATGTCTTCTTTTGAGAAGTGTCTGTTCATGTCCTTCGCCCACTTTTTGATGGGGTTGTTTGTTTTTTTCTTGTAAATTTGTTGGAGTTCATTGTAGATTCTGGATATTAGCCCTTTGTCAGATGAGTAGGTTGCGAAAATTTTCTCCCATTTTGTAGGTTGCCTGTTCACTCTGATGGTAGTTTCCTTTGCTGTGCAGAAGCTCTTTAGTTTAATTAGATCCCATTTGTCAATTTTGGCTTTTGTTGCCATTGCTTTTGGTGTTTTAGACATGAAGTCCTTGCCCATGCCTATGTCCTGAATGGTAATGCCTAGGTTTTCTTCTAGGGTTTTTATGGTTTTAGGTCTAACATTTAAGTCTTTAATCCATCTTGAATTGATTTTTGTATAAGGTGTAAGGAAGGGATCCAGTTTCAGCTTTCTACATATGGCTAGCCAGTTTTCCCAGCACCATTTATTAAATAGGGAATCCTTTCCCCATTTCTTGTTTTTGTCAGGTTTGTCAAAGATCAGATAGTTGTAGATATGTGGCATTATTTCTGACGGCTCTGTTCCGTTCCATTGATCTATATCTCTGTTTTGGTACCAGTACCATGCTGTTTTGGTTACTGTAGCCTTGTAGTATAGTTTGAAGTCAGGTAGTGTAATGCCTCCAGCTTTGTTCTTTTGGCTTAGGATTGACTTGGCGATGCGGGCTCTTTTTTGGTTCCATATGAACTTTAAAGTAGTTTTTTCCAATTCTGTGAAGAAAGTCATTGGTAACTTGATGGGGATGGCATTGAATCTGTAAATTACCTTGGGAAGGATGGCCATTTTCATGATATTGATTCTTCCTACCCATGAGCATGGAATGTTCTTCCATTTGTTTGTATCCTCTTTTATTTCCTTGAGCAGTGGTTTGTAGTTCTCCTTGAAGAGGTCCTTCACATCCCTTGTAAGTTGGATTCCTAGGTGTTTTATTCTCTTTGAAGCAATTGTGAATGGGAGTTCACTCATGATTTGGCTCTCTGTTTGTCTGTTATTGATGTATAAGAATGCTTGTGATTTTTGTACATTGATTTTGTATCCTGAGACTTTGCTGAAGTTGCTTATCAGCTTAAGGAGATTTTGGGCTGAGACAATGGAGTTTTCTAGATATACTATCATGTCATCTGCAAACAGGGACAATTTGACTTCCTCTTTTCCTAATTGAATACCCTTTATTTCCTTCTCTTGCCTAATTGCCCTGGCCAGAACTTCCAACACTATGTTGAATAGAAGTGGTGAGAGAGGGCATCCCTGTCTTGTGCCAGTTTTCAAAGGGAATGCTTCCAGTTTTTGCCCATTCAGTATGATATTGGCTGTGGGTTTGTCATAAATAGCTCTTATTATTTTGAGATACGTCCCATCAATACCTAATTTATTGAGAGTTTTTAGCATGAAGGGTTGTTGAATTTTGTCAAAGGCCTTTTCTGCATCTATTGAGATAATCATGTAGTTTTTGTCTTTGGTTCTGTTTATATGCTGGATTACATTTATTGATTTGTGTATATTGAACCAGCCTTGCATCCCAGGGATGAAGCCCACTTGATCATGGTGGATAAGCTTTTTGATGTGCTGCTGGATTCGGTTTGCCAGTATTTTATTGAGGATTTTTGCATCAATGTTCATCAAGGATATTGGTCTAAAATTCTCTTTTTTTGTTGTGTCTCTGCCAGGCTTTGGTATCAGGATGATGCTGGCCTCATAAACTGAGTTAGGGAGGATTCCCTCTTTTTCTATTGATTGGAATAGTTTCAGAAGGAATGGTACCAGCTCCTCCTTGTACCTCTGGTAGAATTCGGCTGTGAACCCATCTGGTCCTGGACTTTTTTTGGTTGGTAAGCTATTGATTATTGCCACAATTTCAGCTCCTGTTATTGGTCTATTCAGAGATTCAACTTCTTCCTGGTTTAGTCTTGGGAGGGTGTATGTGTTGAGGAATTTATCCATTTCTTCTAGATTTTCTAGTTTATCTGCGTAGAGGTGTTTGTAATATTCTCTGATGGTAGTTTGTATTTCTGTGGGATCAGTGGTGATATCCCCTTTATCATTTTTTATTGCATCTATTTGATTCTTCTCTCTTTTTTTCTTTATTAATCTTGCTAGCGGTCTATCAATTTTGTTGATCCTTTCAAAAAACCAGCTCCTGGATTCATTTATTTTTTGAAGGGTTTTTTGTGTCTCTATTTCCTTCAGTTCTGCTCTGATTTTAGTTATTTCTTGCCTTCTACTAGCTTTCGAATGTGTTTGCTCTTGCTTTTCTAGTTCTTTTAATTGTGATGTTAGGGTGTCAATTTTGGATCTTTCCTGCTTTCTCTTGTGGGCATTTAGTGCTATAAATTTCCCTCTACACACTGCTTTGAATGCATCCCAGAGATTCTGGTATGTTGTGTCTTGGTTCTCGTTGGTTTCAAAGAACATCTTTATTTCTGCCTTCATTTCGTTATGTACCCAGTAGTCATTCAGGAGCAGGTTGTTCAGTTTCCACGTAGCTGAGCGGTTTTGAGGGAGATTCTTAATCCTGAGTTCTAGCTTGATTGCACTGTGATCTGAGAGATAGTTTGTTATAATTTCTGTTCTTTTACATTTATTGAGGAGAGCTTTACTTCCAAGTATATGGTCAATTTTGGAATAGGTGTGGTGTGGTGCTGAAAAAAATGTATATTCTGTTGATTTGGGGTGGAGAGTTCTGTAGATGTCTATTAGGTCCGCTTGGTGCAGAGCTGAGTTCAATTCCTGGGTATCCTTGTTGACTTTCTGTCTCGTTGATCTGTCTAATGTTGACAGTGGGGTGTTAAAGTCTCCCATTATTAATGTGTGGGAGTCTAAGTCTCTTTGTAGGTCACTCAGGACTTGCTTTATGAATCTGGGTGCTCCTGTATTGGGTGCATATATATTTAGGATAGTTAGCTCTTCTTGTTGAATTAATCCCTTTACCATTATGTAATGGCCTTCTTTGTCTCTTTTGATCTTTGTTGGTTTAAAGTCTGTTTTATCAGAGACTAGGATTGCAACCCCTGCCTTTTTTTGTTTTCCATTTGCTTGGTAGATCTTCCTCCATCCTTTTATTTTGAGCCTATGTGTGTCTCTGCATGTGAGATGGGTTTCCTGAATACAGCACACTGATGGGTCTTGAGTCTTTATCCAATTTGCCAGTCTGTGTCTTTTAATTGGAGCATTTAGTCCATTTACATTTAAAGTTAATATTGTTATGTGTGAATCTGATCCTGTCATTATGATGTTAGCTGGTTATTTTGCTCGTTATTTGATGCAGTCTCTTCCTAGTCTCGATGGTCTTTACATTTCGGTTTGATTTTGCAGTGGCTGGTACCGGTTGTGCCTTTCCATGTTTAGAGCTTCCTTCAGGAGCTCTTTTAGGGCAGGCCTGGTGGTGACAAAATCTCTTAGCATTTGCTTGTCTGTAAAGTATTTTATTTCTCCTTCACTTATGAAGCTTAGTTTGGCAGGATATGAAATTCTGGGTTTAAAATTCTTTTCTTTAAGAATGTTGAATATTGGCCCCCACTCTCTTCTAGCTTGTAGGGTTTCTGCCGACAGATCCGCTGTTAGTCTGATGGGCTTCCCTTCGATGGTAACCCGACCTTTCTCTCTGGCTGCCCTTAACATTTTTTCCTTCATTTCATCTTTGGTGAATCTGATAATTATGTGTCTTGGAGTTGCTCTTCTCGAGGAGTATCTTTGTGGCGTTCTCTGTATTTCCTGAATCTGAATGTTGGCCTGCCTTGCTAGATTGGGGAAGTTCTCCTGGATAATATCCTGCAGAGTGTTTTCCAACTTGTTTCCATTCTCCCCGTCACTTTCAGGTACACCAATCAGACGTAGATTTGGTCTTTTCACATAGTCCCACATTTCTTGAAGGCTTTGCTCGTTTCTTTTTATTCTTTTTTCTCTAAACTTCCCTTCTCGCTTCATTTCATTCATTTCATCTTCCAGGGCTGATACCCTTTCTTCCATTTGATCGCATCGGCTCCTGAGGCTTCTGCATTCTTCACGTAGTTCTCGAGCCTTGGTTTTCAGCTCCATCAGCTCCTTTAAGCACTTCTCTGTATTGGTTATTCTAGTTATACATTCTTCTAAATTTTTTTCAAAGTTTTCAACTTCTTTGCCTTTGGTTTGAATATCCTCCCGTAGCTCGGAGTAATTTGATCGTCTGAAGCCTTCTTCTCTCAGCTCGTCAAAGTCATTCTCCGTCCAGCTTTGTTCCGTTGCTGGTGAGGAACTGCGTTCCTTTGGAGGAGGAGAGGTACTCTGCTTTTTAGAGTTTCCAGTTTTTCTGCTCTGTTTTTTCCCCATCTTTGTGGTTTTATCTACCTTTGGTCTTTGATGATGGTGATGTACAGATGGGTTTTTGGTGTGGATGTCCTTTCTGTTAGTTTTCCTTCTAACAGACAGGACCCTCAGCTGCAGGTCTGTTGGAGTACCTGGCCGGCCGTGTGAGGTGTCAGTCTGCCCCTGCTGGGGGTGCCTCCCAGTTAGGCTGCTCGGGGGTCAGGGGTCAGGGACCCACTTGAGGAGGCAGTCAGCCCGTTCTCAGATCTCCAGCTGCGTGCTGGGAGAACCACTGCTCTCCTCAAAGCTGTCAGACAGGGACATTTAAGTCCGCAGAGGTTACTGCTGTCTTTTTGTTTGTCTGTGCCCTGCCCCCAGAGGTGGAGTCTACAGAGGCAGGCAGGCCTCCATGAGCTGTTGTGGGCTCCACCCAGTTCAAGCTTCCAGGCTGCTTTGTTTACCTAAGCGAGCCTGGGCAATGGCGGGCACCCCTCCCCCAGCCTGGCTGCCGACTTGCTGTTTGATCTCAGACTGCTGTGCTAGCAATCAGCGAGACTCCGTGGGCGTAGGACCCTCTGAGCGAGGTGCGGGCTATACTCTCCTGGGGCACCGTTTCCTAAGCCCGTCGGAAAAGCACAGTATTCGGGTGGGAGTGGCCCGATTTTCCAGGTGCTGTCAGGTCACCCCTGGAAAGGGAACTCCCTGACCCCTTGCGCTTCCCGAGTGAGGCAATGCCTCGCCCCTGCTTCGGCTGGCGCACGGTGAACTCACCCACTGACCTGCGCCCACTGTCTGGCACTCCCTAGTGAGATGAACACGGTACCTCAGATGGAAATGCAGAAATCACCCGTCTTCTGTGTCGCTCGCGCTGGGAGCTGTAGACCGGAGCTGTTCCTATTCGGCCATCTTGGCTCCTCCCCCTCCCAGATTCCTCTTTCTAACATGTTGATGATATATTTCCCTAGGATTCTGAGAATTACATCACATAAATGAGTTTTGTGGCAAAGTTCACTTCAAACCATGCTCAAGAAACACCAGTTATTGTTTCTATGTGTTGTTCTTATTATGACCATTCTTTGCAAAGTGTTGAAACCATCATGCACTCCATCAGACTGATGTAGATTTCTGTACTAGAAGAAAGTATTTCCCTCCAAAGTGGTTTGTATCATTTTGTTAGTGTTCATGGCAATAGTACTGACATTATTCCGTTCATTTTTATTATCAACAGAAAGTTTGACATTTGCTTCTGTTGGGGTATTTTAGGAAGCTCCTAGGAATAGTTCACTTTCTTAGAGGTTTCTGAAGCCCACTGATCTCATAGGTGTTTTTAATTGATTTTTTTCTTTCTGTACTCTTGGGTACCAAGAGTCTTGGGTTTGCAAGCTTTGTAATTCATAGACGAGCTTCTAAATGAGCTGGTTTCCAGAAAAGGACAAGAATATTTTTAATACTACCCAATCAGCTTTTCCCTTAGTTAAAAGTGGGCCCCCTTACATGTGATGGTGGCAGGGGATAAACATCTTTTAGTAAAATACGCCACTGATAATCTAGACCCTGTAGAGAACTCGTTCGTGTATCTAAAACTGAAAGCAAGTTGCAATGTTAGCTATAGCTACTAGGGCCAATTACATGGCCGGGGGCAAGTGACGCAAAATAAATTGAACAGATACTGAAATAAGTCTCTAAAATGGCACTTTCTGTTGGCCTAATCAAAGCTCAGTAGAAAATATATCTTAAAACAGGCCAGGACAAAATCTCTCTAAATAAGGAGGTGAGAAGAATTTGCATACAAAATAAAGGTGGCATGGCTTACAAATACTAAGGAAAATGGTTTCCTTCTGACTCTGTCATTCCAGCTTACACATGGGCACCTTTATTACCTTTTCAATCTATTTATCATCATCTCCATCACTACCACCATCACCAGTGTCATCATTGCTATGTTTTATTAGATGCTTGATATTTGGCAGGAATAATGCTGGACATAAGATATGTTGTATCTCATTTAATTCTTCAATAAGCCTAGAAAGTAGACCCTGTGACACTCAGAGAAGAAAACAGCAAACTGTGGTCCCAAAAGCAGTCAGAGGTGGAGTTAAGACCTGAACCCAGCTCTGCTACTTCTAATCCCTATATCTGTAATCATCACATTATCTGGACATTATCTTATACAAAATCTGCAAAGTTTAAATTTTAAGCACCTGGAAGACAGGCTGAGAATTTCATGTATTCTTTCAGCACCCTTGTTCTTTTCTTATTTATTTATTTACTTACTTACTCATTGGTGGTGTGTGTTATGGGACTGCATTGTGTTGGTTTCCACAGTACCAGTTCTCATCAAATGCTAGTCATCTTCCATTTTTGCCCTCTCTAGGCTATAGTCTGCCCTTTCCAGCCCTACTTGGCTCAGGAGGCTGATCTTGAGGACTGTATTCCCTGGCCTTCCTTGCTGGTCGACTTCTTTTTGAAGTTGGGCACTGAGAAACACCCGCAGCAGATCTGATGCCAGGAGGAGAGAGATGGGGCATTGCTCCTGCTCCCGCCTTGGTTTCACACTGTGTGTCAGCTCTGACTGCATCCATCTCAGACTGCAGCTCCTGCCAGGTATCCCCTTCTCCACTGCTCCAGCTCTTGTTGGCTCCAATTACACTCTTTCCTCCTTCCCTTGTACCCTCGGGCTGAACGTTGGTAATAACTTCTCACTGCTGCTGGTCTCTGGGTGCCTCCTTATCTCTTCTTTGTTCCTAAAGCCCTGTGCACACCTCTGAATGTATTACTTTTCATTAGAATCTCTTTATTGTAGCATCTGAGGTGGCCTCTAAACTTGACACCTCTTTCTGATGGGCCAAAAGGCTCGGAAGAGTCTTTACCCTAGCTTTGAATTAAATAGTATGGTCTGGCCTAAGACAAATCAGAACATTACAGTGCAGAAGATGGGTTCCATTCTGAGATGGGCACAGATCTAGAGAGCCATCCAAATAAGAGACTTCAGCTAGAAATGCTGGTACAGAGGCAGATTCTTGTTGGACTGGAATCTAATAGATGTAAGGTTCAGAGCTGCAGGTCATCAGAAGAGAAAAGCAATTTGAGCATGGACCTTACCCAGAGAAAGTGGAACCAAGAGAAGGAGAAAGGAAGAGGTTATGATGACCTCATGTGAACCACTGGATCAAGCCATACCTGAAGCCAGACATTCCTAAACATTTTAATTACGTGACCTACTACAACTCCTTGTTTATTTTTTCTTTCTTAAGTCTATTTTATCATGTGAAACCCAAAGAGTTCTAATTAAAATGTGTGTATGTGTAGGGGGAATAGGCTCTTTAAAAAACAAAAGCAAAAACAAAAAACAAAAACGAATATAGCTAGTCATCTTTAAAAATACACATAGACACTTTCCACATATGTTTTCAGGGGTTTCATCTTGCATCTTTCTAGTGAGGAATCTTGCCCTTCACTGTTTTTCCTGCCTAACCCAGAGTCTTAAGACAGCAGTACCTTTATGATTGCATATAGGATTACACTCCAGGGTTCCTTCTGAGCTGATGGCTCACTTCTTTGGAAAAGAATCATTGTCTCTGAATATGCCCCTACCTACCCTGCCTGATAAAATGTTGCTTGTGCATAGCTAGGGCTGAGACATATTGTGAGTACGTGTTAATGAAATACATATTTTTCAAAATATGTTAAAGCTTATTTGGGCTCTTATTTCTTAACTGAAACATTAACATTCGTAAAGTAACAAAGAATTTAGGAGAGCAACTGTTATCTGTCCAAAAGGCATTTGTGATCTGACAGAGTGGGTAAACAGCATGGCGAGTGTCCTGGAGCTGAGATGCAAATTAGCAGTCCCATGGGCAATGTTTTCCAAGTGCCAGGAATGTTGAGGCAATGGGAATGCCTGGACTAAACATGGCATTAAATACTTTGTGTAATACAGTGAGTAATACAGCTGCTTTGTAAATGTAAAGGTACCGTCTCTGATGGATCTTTATTTGAATGTTGCTTCTGTTTCTCTTCTTTTTTTCTTTTTCTTTTTCTTCCTTTTTTTTTTTTTTTTTTGAGATAGAGTCTTGCTCTGTCGCCCAAACTGGAGTGCAGTGATGCGATCTCGGCTCACCGCAACCTCCGCCTCCTAGGTTCAAATTATTCTCTTGCCTCAGCCTCCCGAGCAGCTGGGACTACAGGCGTGCATCACCATGCCCAGCTAATTTTTGTACTTTTAGTAGAGACAGGGTTTCACCATGTTAGCCAGGATGGTCTCGATCTCCTGACCTCGTGATCTGCCTGCCTCAGCCTCCCAAAGCTTTGGGATTACAGGCGTGAGCCACCGTGCTTGGCAGCTTCTGTTTCTTATTGCAAACATGATTGAGACCTTTTATTTATATTAAGTGATGTCACCTCCCTATTTATGATAGATTTGTAAATGTCACTTTCTAAATAAGTATATTTAAGGTTTCTTCTGTGATTGTATTCAAATCCAAGGTTTAAGTAAACAATAATACATGGATATCAGACAGGCATCAACCGGTAGGAGACAGACATTTAAAAACATTATTGCAAAGAATTGGCTTTCATAACTCTGAGGGCAGCTAAGCAAATCTGAAATCCTCAGGGCAGGGCCTCAGGAAGTGTAGGCTGAAACTCTCAGGCATGGGAGAAGCTCCTGTTCACAAGTGGAATTTATTTGCTTAGGGAAGTCTTATCCCTGCTCTTAATATCTTTCAGCTGATTGGATCTGTCCCTCCTAGATTATCTATAATAATCACCCTTACTTAAAGTCAACTGATGTTTGGACTGTAGTCACACCTACAAAGAACCTTTATAGCAACTCCTAGATTAACGTTTGTTTGCATGGCCAGGGAAGATAGCTTTACCAAGTGTATGCACCCAAAATGTCATCACACCTTGTGATACAAAAATATGCTCAAATATCTTAACAGTGTTTGTGAATGACAGATTTAAAAACAATGACTTAGCCTAGTTAAGGGAGGTGAAGAAAAAAGATATGTTCAAGGTTACCTAGAAAGTTAGTGGTTATTTAACATAGTCAGAACTAGAATGAAATCCTCATGATTCCTGGTCATTTATTTTAATACATGGTGTATTGTTAATTCCAGCATTAAGGAGACAGGCTGGACAAACATCAGCCAAGGCGTGGAAAATCCTAGCAATAGGTTATTGAAGATACAACATCTACTTAAATGTGCTTTTCGAAGATGAATGGAATCTCAGTTATTTTGTTTTGCATTAAAAATTCTCTCAATACATGCAGAAAAGGCCTTCGATAAAATTCAACACCTCTTCATGCTAAAAACTCTCAATAAACTAGGTATTGATGGAACGTATCTCAAAATAAGAATAGCTATTTATGACAAACCCACAGCCAATACCCTCTGAATGGGCAAAAGCTGGAAGCATTCCCTTTAAAAACTGGCACAAGACAAGGATGCCCTCTCTCAGCACTCCTATTCAACATAGTATTGGAAGTTCTGGCCAGGGCAATCAGGCAAGAGAAAGAAATAAAGGGCATTCAAGTAGGAAGAGAGGAATTCAAATTATCTCTGTTTGCACATGACATGATTGTAAATTTAGAAAACCCCATTGTCTCAGCCCAAAATATCCTTAGGCTGATAAGCAACTTCAGTAAAGTCTCAGGATACAAAATCAATATGCAAAAATCACAAGCATTCCTATACACCAATAATAGACAAACAAAGAGCCAAATCGTGAGTGAACTCCCATTCACAATTGCTACAAAGAGAATAAAATACCTAGGAATACAACTTACAAGGGATATGAAGGACCTTTTCAAGGAGAACTACAAACCACTGCTCAAGGAAATAAGAAAGGACACAAACAAATGGAAAAATATTCCATGCTCATGGATAGGAAGAATCAATATCACGAAAATGACCATACTGCCCAAAGTTATTTATAGATTCAATGCTATCCCCATCAAGCTACCACTGACTTTCTTCACAGAACTAGAAAAAACTACTTGAAATTTCATATGGAACCAAAAAAGAGCCCATATAGCCAAGACAATCCTAAGCAAAAAGAACAAAGCTAGAGGCATCATGCTACCTGACTTCAAAGTATACTGCAAGGCTACAGTAACAAAAACAGAATGGTTCTGGTACCAAAACAGATATATAGACCAATGCAAGAGAAGAGAGGCCTCAGAAATAATGCCACACATCTACAACCATCTGATCTTCAACACACCTGACAAAAACAAGCAATGGGGAAAGGAGTCCCTATTTAATAAATGGTGTTAGGAAAACTGGCTAGCCATATGCAGAAAACTGAAACTGGACCCCTTCCTTAAACCTTATACAAAAATTAACTTAAGATGGATTAAAGACTTAAACATAAGACCTAAAGCCATAAAAACCCTAGAAGAAAACCTATTCAGGACATAGGCGTGGGCAAAGACTTCATGACTAAAACACCAAAAGCAATGGCAGCAAAAGCCAAAATTAACAAATGGGATCTAATTAAACTAAAGAGCTTCTGCACAACAAAAGAAACTATCATCAGAGTGAACAAGCAACCTTCAGAATGGGAGAAAATTTTTGCAATCTATCCATCTGACAAAGGGCTAATATCAAGAATCTACAAGGAACTTAAATTTACAAGAAAAAAAAACAACCCCATCAAAAAGTGGGTGAAGGATATGAACAGATACTTCTCAAAAGAAGACATTTATGAGGCCAACAAACATATGGAAAAAAAACTCATCATCACTGGTCATTAGAGAAATGCAAAACAAAACCACAATGAGATGCGATCTCTTGCCAGTTAGAATGGCGATCATTAAAAAGTCAGGAAACAACAGATGCTGGAGAGGATGTGGAGAAATAGGAATGCTTTTACACTGTTGGTAGGAGTGTAAATTAGTTCAACCATTGTGGAAGACAGTGTGGGGATTCCTCAAGGATCTAGAACCAGAAATATCACTTGACCCAGCAATCTCATTATTGGGTATATACCCAAAGGATTATAAATCATTCTAGTATAAAGACACATGCACATATATGTTTATTGCAGCACTATTCACAATAGCAAAGATTTAGAACCAACCTAAATGCTCATCAATGATAGACTGGATAAAGAAAATGTGGCACATATACACCATGGAATACTATGCTGCCATAAAAAAGGATGAGTTCTTGTCCTTTGTAGGGACATGGATGAAGCTGGAAACCATCATTCTCAGCAAACTAACACAAGAACAGAAAACCAAACACTGCATGTTCTCACTCTTAAGTGGGAGTTGAACAATGGGAACGCGTGGACGCAGGAACGGGAACATGACACATGAGGCCTCTTGGGGGGTGGGGGGTTAGGGGAGGGATAGCATTAGGAGAAATACGTAATGTAGATGATGGGTTGATGGGTGCAGGAAACCACCATGGCACGTGTGTACCTATGTAACAAACCTGCACATTCTGCACATGTACCCCAGAACTTAAAGTATAATAATAAAAAAAATTATTGCCTATCAGAAATACTTGTCTCATTTCCCAAGAACACTAAAGAGACCTAGAGCATCCCTAAAACCAGTTCTAAATCATATTTCCAGGAAGATGAGGCGAACATTAGAACTCAGGGCAGCTGCAGGAAAGTTGGAAGGCAGCTAAGAACCCTGGTCTACCCATGGAAGAGAATTCATGGAACACAGTCTATAGCTCCCAATATTAACCAGCTGTGTCCAACTGCATAACGAGAAAAATTACTAACACTATTAACAAAGCCTCTTCCAAGTCTTATGTAAAAAACACTTTTTACCATGAGATTGTGCAAAGGTAACAAAATCATGGTCAACAGCCTGAATCAATCTACAGCTTTATTTTTTTGGTCCATGCTATTTTTTTTTTTTAAACTTTAGTTACCTCAGTGGCTGTAAGGTAGATGGATGTACTTTGGTCAAGAATAGGCCAAGGCAGACATCCAAACCAGTGTGACTCAGTGAGTTTGGAGCGCAGGTTCACAGCTCCACTTATTATATAACCCGTTTGTCTAAGCTCACACTTGGCTTGAAGCCACTATTGTCTGCAAAAGGTATAACTGCCCTTCTAACACTGCACATATGGCACATGCCCAGAGTGAGAGAGTGAAGCTGCCCACTCTGTAGGGAGAGCTGGCAGATGGACAGCAGGGAGCCAGAAACCGGCAAGTGCTCCAGGGAATGCAGCTGTAAACATGGGAGTGGCAGCAGCTGCAGATCATCTGTGAAGAGGGGCTGCAGCCAGAGCAGGCAGCCGAGATAAACGTGGACAGTGTGAAAGAGTTGCTAAATAAAACCATATTTCTCCTGCCTATGGCCCCCTGAGTGTTCTTTCAGCTGTCTGCTACTCATCCACCCACTCCCCTCAGACCTTGGCATGGGCTGAAAGTCTGAGGAACCTGACACTTGGTGTGACAGTGGCTAAGATAACAAAATTGGAAACTCTCATCTAATCTGCATATTTAGAATTTCTTGGAACTGGAAGATCTATTCCCACATGAGAGCCACCAGCTGGGGCTAAGTGGTCAGTGCCTTTAGATGTTTGGTAGTCTACACCTGGAGCTCTTATTTAAATTTTTGGTCTGGTCTCTCTGTGTATGTGAATTGGAGACCCCAGTAGAAGGAGAATGCATGCAATAATGACTTGTTACTCCTCCTTCAATCCCTCAGATTCATGAAGCTCTTGCAGGGCTCAGCTCTGGCTAATGATTCATGGTATCATTGGACTCCTCACCTGACCACAGCATCAGCAGGGCAATGAGCCAGCTTTTCTTGGATGTGCTCTTCCTCCTTCCTTGTCTGAAACACCCTGGCAGACCATTGCTTCTTTCAGAAAACTTCTGACTTGAATTTTACCCCTTTCCTTAAAAACTGCCTCCCTTTTGTTCTACTTGGGTGAGCCTAATACAATTTCTAAGAACATCTGTAAAGTTAATTCATTTCTGTCACCTTGTATTTTGAACCAAACCAATAAACTGTACTAATCGTTAATTTATAACAAACCAGTGGTGCATGAATTTCACTAAATCATATGGGACTAAAGACAGACTTTGTTTTTATCCCAAGATGTATTTGGTGAAACCCACTTAATTTCATATTTGTGCGGTGAGTTGAATAAAACTAGCTACTCTGTGTGCTACTGGAGGCATTAAATATATACCCAGCTTTTTCAACCTTCAACTTTTTCCTAGTTCTTATCTGAGAAAAATTTTCTTCTGTCAAAAAGAAATATTAAGATCAGGTAATTTCTACCTGAAAAACGGATGGATTAAAACTTCTTTGATCTTGTTAAGCAATTGCACACAATTTACATACAGTAATAGTTCTGTCCACAAAACCAAGTGACAGCAGAATAATGGGAATTATAATTATTACTATGAAATGTTAGGTATCTTAGTGAGAAAGATTCACTTCCCTTAAGGTGATTTGTTTCGTGAGCAAGTTGCCCTGTTTATAAAGAACGAATTTTGGACCACAGTAGGCCGAGGTTTCAGTATTTCAATCAATGTATTTTACTATTGCAACTGGGGAAGAAGATGACAGTGGAGGTGAATTTCTAGCCAATCAATTTTTTGGTGATGAGAAATAGATTTTGCTCCCATTCTTGTGTCCACTTTCCCTAGGGAATAACCTCCTGTGGTGTGTCCTCTGTAACTGGAAGCACAGGAATGAGGCATAAAGTTGAACAACACAGGAAGCAGGATGTCTCTGAAGTCCGCGCAATACGCTCAGGAGCCCACAGTGTTTGCTAAACTCCATTTCTGACCAAAATACAAGAAGTCAGTGACAGCCCTCACGTAACTCTACGATGAGCCGTCGGTCCACGTGCCCCGTGTTCAAAGTTGCCTGATAAAATATAGAACAAAGGATGCAATTTGGGATATACTTATCCTAAAAAAAATAGACTGGCCAGGTAAGATACAGGATAGGCTGCAATTTAGGACATAATTATGCTAAAAATCTTCATTGCTTATCTGAAATTCAAACTGAACTGTGCATTCTGTATTTTCATCTACTAAATCCAACAGCCCTACCACTGTTAGCAGCGCATCACCCCTGCACCTCATTCTATTCTGGGAGGGTTTGTTTTAATGAAAAAGGAAACAGCAAATCCACATTCCACAAATCGTGAATGTCAAAAGGTCTTGGGTTTCTCTTTGTGTGAGAAATAATAAAAAGTGGCTCCAGACACATCCTAAAACTCCTGGATCTGACATGTATGCGTCAAGGACTGGCAGCCCTAAACCTTCGTGTTTGGAGAAATTTACAATTAAATTTTTATCACACAATTGTTTATAGTTAAGAATAAAGCCAAATATTTCATTTTGTGTATATGTGTGTATGTGTGTATATGTGTGTTGGATATGTATATATATGTGTATGAGTGGGTATGTATTTTTCTATGTGTGTATTGAATGTGTGTATATTTGTGTGTGTGCATGTGGGAATGTATGCATGTGTAAGTGTGCATGTGTATATATGTGTATCTGTGTGCATGTGCTTATGGACATGTGTGTATATGTAAGTGCATGGTTGTGTATATATATGTGAGTATATACATGTGTATATGATTTTGTGTAGTGTGTGTTGGTATGTGTGTATGTTTCTTCTGTATTTGTATGTGCATATTTGTGTATGCAGTGTGTGTGTGTGTGTGTGTGTGTGCGTGTAGCATAGTGGTTACGAACAAGGGTTTGGAGCCAGCTTGCCCTGGGGTAAAATCCATTTTGCCCTCACCATCTATATGACCTATAGCAGCCACTTCACATTTTTCTGCTTGGATTGTCTTGCGTGTTGAAGAGAGCTAATAATAGAAGCGTATTGTGGGGTAATGAAAATATTTAATAAGTTAATAGAGCTCATGTATATAAAGCATTTAGAATAGTACCAGTTACATAATAAATCCTCTGTACTTGTTGGTTATTGCTATTGCCGCTGCTGTTATAATTGGCAATATCAAGTTCAAGTGAATTTTTCCCCTGGAAATCGGTTAAGCACTGTTTGCCTCAGATTCTTCAACTAAACCTTGGGGATAAGGTGTTAAGCCATTCTTGCATTGCTATAAAGAAATACCTGAGAATGGGTAGTTTATGAAGAAAAGAGGTTTAATTGGCTCACGGCTCTGCAGGCTGTACAGGAAGCATGACACTGCCATCTGCTCAGCTTCTGGAGAGGCCTTCAGGCTTTTACTCATGGCGAAGTGGGAGCAGGCACTTCACATCACAAAAGCAAGTGAAAGATCTTTTGTGATCTTGTGTGAATTGAACTCACTCATTATCAAGTGGATAGTGCTAACCCATTCATGAGGGGTCCAACCCAATGACCCAAACACCTCCCAGCAGGCCACCTCCAACACTGAGGATTACATTTCAACATGAGATCTGGGGGGGACACAGATCCAAACTGTATCAGTTAATGATAGTACTTACCTCAGTTAATGATAGTGCTTACCTCCGAGAGCTGCTAGGGAGAGGAAATGAATTAATTCCCATAAAGTATTTGGAGAGACAATGGAAGATACTGGGTAAGAATGAGGACTTTGCAGCCAGAGGCCTAACTAAGTGTGACTCCCACCTTCACCAGCCATTAGAGATGTGATCTTGGGTTGTGACTCTCTCAGCTTCTCTGACCGTCAAAACTCCTTATCTTTGAATTGGGGAAGTGAGAGCACCCGTATTTCATGGAGTGAAATGTAAGGCATGCAAATGTTGAGGGACAGTGCTCAGAAGTGGTTAGTTTTTGATGTGGCTATTTGGATATTATTGAAGCAGTTGATAGCACTCTTTCCCACCGTCCTTTTCTTGGGTCATGGCCCTTCCTATTCCTTCTCCTAATCCACACAGTGTGAAAAGCAAACTGTGCAATGTCTTACCTAAGATCTCCTGACTCCTCCTCTAGCATGTTTTACTCTGGGCCCTTGAGAAGCATTAACCTGCTCATCTGTGGCCATGCGAGAGCAGGAACCTGCTCTTCTGTTTAAAAGAAGCTCTGTCTGTTCAGTGTGCTGTGTGTGACATGATTCATATTTAACACTGAAATAAGAGGTTTATTGTTTGTGAAAGATCCCAATGGGGTATTGCTCTGAAAATAAGTTTCTAATCATGGTTGATACGACTCCACCTTAGGCTAGGCAGCATAGCATCTTCTTCAATGAAGAGTGTGGGTTTTAGGGACAGATTGCCTGGGTTGAAATCCAGCTTCCATCATTTGCAAGCTATGCTCTTCATGTGTATTTCTTCATCCCTTAATCCTCTGTTTCCACAATGAATATCTTAAATAATTGTATACCCTTCAAACAATAATTAAGTTTTAAATGGATGAATAAATATCATATGTCAGTGCCTAGGGTAGGATAAATGGTCACTGAAATAAAGCAGCACTCCTTATAAAATGGCTGAGTGTTAAGTGGACTTATTGTGTTCAAACACTTTGTTTAATAAGTGGCTAAAATTGGACATCGAGTAAAAATTACTTAAAATTGCAATTAAAATTGCAATGAGGAGGTTATATTTCAGCCAAGATGTAATAACAGGAAATGGAATTACCCTCCCACCAGAAACAACCCAAACCAAACAAAGCATATGAAACAGCTGTTTGCAAGACACTAGACATCAGGCAAAAGAGGATGTTGGCTCCTGAAAGATGAGAAAAAAGCAAGGCAGGCCCTACAATTTTCCAGCTTACTACAGGGATAGAGTTTCCAGTACGTCACACAAAGAGGGTAACCAGACTCCCTTAGCTGAGGAGACAGAACCGAGGGTCTGAGAAGAGGAAGCAGGAGTTTGCAAGACAGAGTGTGAGGGAGGATACAGCTGCACACGGAGAGAATTTTGAAGAACTGCAATGGGAATCCCTTTAGTACCCAGTCCAGCATTGATCAGTGCATGCATGGGAAGAAACCATTTAAGGCTGGGGAAAGAAGCACCTAAAAAACCCTAGAGATAACAGCACCCAGCAATCACATGATACTGGGAATATTACCTGTTCCCACCAGCCACACGAGAAAACCTCATCATTAATTAGTTATTGGGTAGGATACTCAGAAGGATCTTGCTTCATTAATAGGTATTAATCCATCATAGACTAAGTGCTATAGCAGTCTTACCATATAAACCTTAAAAATAAGACCTGATAGGATTAAATTATGTCCAAACAACGTAACTGCATCCCACAACAATGCTCAAGAAAATTTATAAAAATGTGAAAATATTCAGCAGCCAAAAAGTAGAAGTCATATCTGACATCCAATCAGAAATTGTTAGAGATTCGGAAGCAGAAAAATACAACCCATAATAAAGATAAAAAATTCAATCAATTGAGACAGATCCAGAATAGACACACAAAATAGAATTGGCAGAAAAGTATAGAAAAAGCAGTTATTATAATTGTAATCCAATGTTCAAAAATTAGGTAAAGACATAGAAGATATAAAAAAGAACCAAATCAAATTTCTGGAAATGAATATTATAGCATGTGAGATGAAAAAGACACCAGATGGAAACAATGGCACATTAGACACTGCAGAATAAAAAAATAGTAAACTTGAAGAAACAGCCACTGAATGATCCAAAATGAAACATATAGAAGAAAAATAACTTTACAAATATAAACAGTGCATCTGTGGTCTGTGGAACAACTTTAAGCAGTCTAATATACATATATTAGAAGTCCCTAAAAGAAAGAGAAAGAAGAGGGAAGAGAAACATTTTAGGAAATAGTGGCCAAGATAATCTCACAGATTTTAGAAATCTAATAAGCCTGATAGCAAAGAAAAAGGAGGAAGAAGGAAAAGAAAAGAATGAAACTGAAGAAAATGATTCCAAGGCACATCATACATTATTACTATACATTATTGATTGGTCAAATTAAAAATAAAATACTAAAAGACCTAGGAAACAAAGGCATGTTAGATGAATATGTTAAGTTCTGAGGAACAAAGTTGAGTATGATTTCTCATGGGAATTAACACAAGTCAAGAGACAGTAAGGCAGTATCTCTCAACTATTGAAATATCAGGACTGTCAACCTAGAATTATATACCTAGCAAAAATGTCTTTCAGAAATACTAAACGTGAAATAAAGACTTTTTCAGACATACAAAAGCTGAAACAATTCACCGCCAGCAGTCTTGCACTACAGGAAACATTTTAGGATGTCCCTCTGGCAGAAAGTGAACAACAACAAATAGAGATATGGATTTACACTGAATGAAGCACACATCATATGGTAAATTACATGGGTTTAGAGGGGAAAGTCCACTCAGAAATGAGACATTTGGAAGAAATTTAAAAGCAGCAGTTTTATAAAAGCAGAAATGGGAGCTTGCTCTTTTCTAAGTTGGTGGGAGGAGGGGAATCACCTTATGGGAACCTTCTGACCTGGTCTCCGAGCGATGTGGTCTTCAGCATCCTTGGAAACAGCCAGGAAGAAGTGACTAGACTCCCAAGACAGCCAGGTTTTGGGGCAGATTTTGATGAGAACAGCAAAGTGAGGATGATGAGGACTCCTCTCCCACTGCGGGAGCTTGGTGGCTCAGGTGTTGAGCTTGTGGGACATTGCTTCTGTGCAGCAGCAATCGCGGAGGCTCAGCCTCCCTCCTTCAGAGTTGTTCCTCCCTCTTCCATCCCCCCTGAAGTTTCTCAGCTTTTGAGCACTTGCACTGTGCCAGGCACTGAGGTGAGCACTTGCACTGTGCCAGGCACTGAGGTAAGCACTTTATAATTACATTTTTACTTCTGATATTTTCTTTTTAATGGTGTTTTTAGACCCAGAACTGAAGGGAAACACCTTGCCTGAGGTAACCCAGTTGGTGGGGAGGCAGACCGAGAGGAGTCTTTGTGGTCTATCCTGATCCCATGCTCCTCTTTGCTGCTAGACTGTGGGGCTGGACAGGGGATTCCCAGAGTCGTCACCACTTTTCAGTGATCTGAGACAGAGTGGGATAGAGGAGGTTGGGACTGGGGTCACCTGCCTGTCTGTCCCCAGATGCCTACCCCGGCTTCCTTTGGTCTTGCATCCTCCTGAAAATCCTGAGAGGCCCAGGGCTGCACCATATGTTCAGTGCTTCTTTTCTTTCCTCTGAGCCAACATGCTGCAAAGAGAGTGCCTATTCCCCGCCGAATTCCTCCCCCAACCCCCCGTTTCCTACTCCTGTGAGGCTTTCTCTGAGGAGAAAGACATCTTGCATGTGTCCAGCACTACTTAACATGATGCATTGGTGAGCACGCAAGTGGGATGTGACAGAAAAGGATGCTTGGTGAACAAGACCTCTTTCAGATCCTCCTGCCTCCTGTGACCACACCCATCCCCATCCCATGCCACACCAACCCAAACGTATGTTCTCTGCAATAGAACATACCTATGTTCTCATTCTCATCTCTGGGCAGCCTGGGGTCCTTGTCCCTGGCTGAAGACTAAAGAGGACTGAAGGAATGGAGGCCAGGGCCAGAGCTGCTTCTTCCCTGGAAGCAGCATTTTTCCTGGGCCCAAGCAAGAGTCCCTGTGGCCTTGCAGGGCTCTTAAGGGAAGCATCTTCTGGGTTCCCACAAGGGCATGACTAATTCCTCATCCTTTCTCCCCACCAACAAAAAATGGAGCAGAGAATAATTTTCAGTTCCCTGCAGTGGCCTCTAGGAGTGACTGCTGTATCCTCTCTGGGGACATCTGAGCTGGGAAGGAGAGTCCTGTGACTGAACAGGAGCCCTGACCCTGGGGGTCTCACACCGCTCAGTCAAGGGGAAACACATCTCTTGGCTTGGTGGCAATCATAGCCATGGCTTGCTTCCATTCATTCATACCTTAGGTTAAACCCCATGGCTCTCCACCAGGTCCCGAGCTTCAACTTCTCTTCATATGTCCATCCTCTCTGTCTTTAGAGTCTTCTCTCTCCACCTCAACTCTTCTTTGCCCTCCTTTCTCCATTTTTGTCTCTGCTCCTCTTTCCTCATCTTCCTGGCTCTCTTTCACTCTAATCTCCTTGCCATGTCCCATAAGAGGACTTTGATTATCTTCCTCCATGCCTGTCCCGTCACTGAAAACACTATACCTGATCTTTTTTTCATATGATTGGTGGCTACATGTATGTCTTCTTTTGAAAAGAAGACATGTCCTTTGCCCACTCTTTATGGAGTTGTTGCTTTTTTTCTTGTACATTTGTTTAAGTTCCTTATAGATGCGAATATTAGACCTTTGTCAGATGTATAGTTTGCAAAAATTGTCTTCCATTCTGTAGGTTGTCTGTTTACTTTGTTGATAGTTTATTTTGTTGTGCAGGAGCTCTTTGAGATGCCATCACACACCTGTCAGAATGGCTATTACTAAAAAGTCAAAAAATAACAAATACTGGTGAAGTTGTGGAGAAAAAGAAACTCTTATACACTGTTGGTGGGAGTGTAAATTAGTTCCATCATTAAGGAAGACAGTGTGGCAATTCCTCAAAGACCTAAAGACAGAAATACCATTCGAGCCAGCAGTCCCACTACTGGGTATATACCCAAAGGAATATAAATCATTCTATTATGAAGACACATGCACATATATGTTCATTGCAACACTATTCACAACAGCAAAGACATGGAATCAACCTAAATGCCCATCAGTGATAGAATGGATAAATAAAATGTGGGACATATACACCATAGAATACTATGCAGCCATAAAAAAGAGAATGAGATTGTGTCCTTTTTAGGGACATGGGTGGAGCTGGAGGCCATTATCCTGAGCAAACTAACAAAGAAACAGAAAAACAAATACCATATGTTCTCACTTATAAGTGGGAACTAAATGATGAGAACACATGGACACATATAGGGGAACAATAGACACTGGGGCCTGTCGGAGGGTGGAGGGTGGGTAGAGGGAGAGGACCAAGAAAAATAACTAATGGGTAGTAGGCTTAATACCTGGGTGGTGAAATAATTTGTACAACAAAACCCCATGACACAAGTCTACTTATGTAACAAACCCACACATGCACCCCTGAATTTAAAATAAAAGTTAAAAAAAAGAAAACACTATACCTGAAATCTGTTTCCCTTCATTTCCTTCTAGGAATGTCTAGACAGCAGAGTTAACATGCCTCTTAATTGAGATGAAGGTGTACTTTGGGAATCTTGACTCCCAGGACAGGTTTCTTTCTCCTCCTCCATTTGAATTCAAAACTCTTTACTACAATGTCATGACCATGTGTTGGGCTTTTCCTGGGTAAATATGATACCCGGCCCCAGGATACTTTGATGATAAAGATCTTGCAGTTTGGCAGGAAGAGCCCCAGAGCAGAGGCCATGCATGGAGACAGACCTGGGAAACGAGACCTAGGCCTGAGAGAACCAACTCCTGGAGATCAAGATGCAACAGCTCAGACCTCTGGATAACATCAAGGGCTACCAGGAACAGAGCAGAGGCTGTGCTGGTGTCTGAGCTAAAGTAATACACCTACCTGCACCAGTGGCTTTGGCAATTTAGCCTATGATGTGCTCCACTTGGAGACTCTTAAATGAACAGCACAACAGCACTCAGCTCAGAGAATTGAGACCTTGTGAGAGAGACAGGGCATAGAATCTAAGACCTGTAAAGCCTATGTTTAGAGAGACCTGCCCAACTATGAGATATCTGGTTTTCCAAAGAAGCCTCCCAGAGAAAATAGCTACTGACATTGGGCTGGGGCTCTCATCCTCCCATCTGGATTATTCTTGATGTCCAGTGAATATTCAAAACAACTTTTCTGATATTGTGTATGGGAACAGGCAATTGAGCTTCCATTCAATTGAGCTTCTCAGTCACATCAACTTTCACACCTCCAATGCTATTATTAAAGCATTACTAAATGCTATAATAATTAGCATTTATCAACTGCCTAATAAATGCCACATTTAAAAAATGTATCTTAATTGTTTTAGGTTAATTCTTACAAGATCTCTATGAATTAAAGAATAATACCATCCCCATTTAGCAGATGAGAAAATGCGGCAGGGAGCTGTGGGGGGCAGCAGGGAAACTTCTGCTTTATGTAGTTATTTGAAGACCCTGGTCTTTTTGCATTATAGCCCCATAACACACACAGCTGCCATGGTCACCCTGGAATCTGGAATCTTGCAGAAGATTCTACTGCCAGGCTCACATCATTGTCATTGGTCAGAACCCAATCACATGATCTCAACCTAACTGCAAGGGATGCTGGGCAATGTAGTCCAGTCATGTGGCTAGCAGGAAAATGAAACGGGCTTGGTGAAAATTTGCTTTAGGTCCCAGACTTGGCAAATGTTACAAGATTTAACTCACACAGTCCAGCTTCCAAGCCCACACTCTTAACCACTGTGCTCTGTAAGTTCTGATTGTTGAAAATTCCATGTTAAACAAAGTAATTTTGCGAGGATATTTCCCTAGTGACTCCTCTAGGATAGACAACATAAGGTTGGCTATCCTGTGGCGTTCATACACGGCACATTTACCTAAAATCTGCATCTTCCACTGTTGCTGACTCCCTCTATTCTCAGTTTATATTTTCTTCTTATTCTGTATACTCATGGTTTTGTGGATACTCCTCTTCTAACATTGTCCTTTATCTCTCACCTAGTTTGAAGACTCTCAGGTAATTTTATTGTTCCTTTCAGAGCACAGTATGGGTGCCTCATCTCAAAGATACCATAGGATGATAGCTTACCAGGAGGCAGATGAAATGGAGAAAACACAGCTTACTTCTCTCTGAAAATGACAGCCTCTCACTGAGAAGGCTGCCCTCTATCTTGGCATGCCTTGTCTCATCTTGTATTAGTCCAGCTCTGCTCCTCAGTGATGACCCCTTCAGAAACATCCCCTCTCTAGGAGGTGTGAGTCCCTCATTATGGAACTATTAGGACTTTGTGGGGCACACATGAAACTCTGCCCCCAAAAGTTAAAGAAACCAATAGCTCACAGAAATTCTCGAGGATGTGGGATGGCAGATAAGAAAAGAAACAATGGTCGGGAGCAGTGGCTCTCGCCTGTAATCCCAGCACTTTGGGATGCCGAAGCGGGTGGATCACAAGGTCAGGAGATCGAGACCATCCTGGCCAACATGGTGAAACCCCGTCTCTACTAAAAATACAAAAAATTAGCTGGGCGTGGTGGCGGGCGCCTGTAGTCCCAGCTACTCAGGAGGCTGAGGCAGGAGAATGGTGTGGACCCGGGAGGTGGAGCTTGCAGTGAGCCGAGATCACGCCACTGTACTCCAGCCTGGGCAACAGAGTGAGACTCCATCTCAAAATAAATAAATAAATAAATAAATAAATAAATAAATAAATAAGAAAGAAAGAAAAGAAACAACTTGCTGAAGCACTGAAACTTTGCTTATGAGATAAAAATAACTGACTGAAATCAGGTGGAACCAATATGGATGACTGGAGTTTGTACAGGACGAGCCTACTGACGTCACAGCCTGAATTTTCACTGCATGTTTCATACTAACTTCCCCTGCAATTGCACATGAGTTAGCACAAAAAGATAATTGTACATGCCCAAGGACTTTCCAGACCTCCCCTTTCCTTCCAATTACCTACTAATCTCAGAATCCACCCTGTGAACCTTTTCTAATAGAAACTAGCACAGGTTTGAGCTTCACTCCTGTCTCCTTGTGAGTCAACTTGCAGTATAAAGCTTTCCTATTCTCAGAAACCCGCTGTCATAGTACTGGCTTCCAGCACATTGGACAGTGAGCCCCTTTTGCAGGATAACACACATGGGCACCGTTCTCTCTCCCCTCTATTCCTTGCTGCCTCTATTAGTCACAGTCTTCTGACTGCTGTAACAACCCCCAAATGCCAGTGGTTTTCATCAATAAAGATTTATTTGTTCTTTGCATTACAATCCCAAGTGTGGGAGGCGGTGGTAAAACCTCTGCTTTATGTAGTCATTTGAAGACCCTGGTCTTTCTGTATTATGACCCCATAACACACAGCTGCTATGGCCACCCTGGAATCCGGAATCTTGCAGAAAGTTCTACTGCCAGGCTCACATCATTTTTATTGGCCACAGCCCAGTCACATGACCCCAACTTAACTGCAAGGGATGCTGGGCAATATAGTCCAGTAGGGTGGCTAGCAGGAAAATTAAAGGGGTTTGGTGAATCCATTGCTCCTGCCATCACCCAGATTAAAGACCTGCCCTCTCATCTGGTATTTATTATACTCCCTTTTCTCAATTAAGCGTCTTCATCCATGGATTGTTCATTTTATGGGTAGATATGGCTCCTTAGAGTAAGGGTCAGTGGACCATGGCCTGTGAACCAACTCCAAGCAGCTGCCTGTTTTTCTTATGTCCAGCAGTCAGGGATTGAGTGGGCAAGCACTGTGGGCTGCAGATACCAAGCTCCACCCTGATTCCCCCTCCACTCTCAGAGGCTCCATCCAGCTGGCAGGCTCACAGCACTGCAGCCCAGCATCTGAAGTGGTGAGTAACATGGAAATAGCAGATGGGGTGGAGAAACCAGGAGTTTCCTTTCTTGTACTTATGTTATATTCTCAATTTTGCCTCTTCTTCCACAAAGTCTAAAATATGCACTGTCTGGTATTTTATGGGAAAGTGTTTCTGCACCTCTGTCCTACAGAGACAATTCCCACCTTTGGAAATTGGAAACTCTTACCTTTATTTTGTTGACCAGTTTCCCACCTTGAAGTTTGTCCTGGGGTAAAGTGTGGGAATGTCAGAGGCTTCTGCAGAAATCCCTAGTCCACTTTTTTTTTTTGAGACGGAGTCTCACTCTGTCGCCCAGGCTGGAGTGCACTGGCACGATCTCGGCTCACTGCAAACTCTACCTCCCGGGTTCACGCCAGTCTCCTGCCTCAGCCTCCCGAGTAGCTGGGACTACAGGCGCCAGCCACCATACCTGGCTATTTTTTTTTTTTTTTGTATTTTTAGTAGAGACGGGGTTTCACCTTGTTAGCCAGGATGGTCTCAATCTCCTGACCTCATGATCCGCCTGCCTCGGCCTCCCAAAGTGCTGGGATTACAGGTGTGAGCCACTGTGCCTGGCCCCCTAGTCCACTTTTACTGACAAATCGAATACTTTCAGTCCTGTTTGGGCATGGGTGGTAACTGCCTAATTGAAACTGGACTTCCATTAGTTCAAACTCTCTGGGACAAAAAACAATCATATAATTGATGCAATTAATTTTAATTTCATCACACGCACATGCAGCCATCTCATTACCAGAATAAATAATATTCATTCAAAGCATTCAGGAGTAGAAAAGGAGAAACACCCACAGCAAAATTTACATGATTTAATTTAAATTTACATAAAGACTAATTAGTTTCTCACATTTCTTAATGATTGGAACAAAAAGAGGGAAGAAGGGGCAAAAATTAATTGCTTCAGTTAATGTGCGAATAGTTGATGTTTCATTTCAGAATGACTTGTACAAATTTGGGGGATGGTGAGAAATGGTAACATTTAACAAACTGAGAAGGGAACCTTATCTTCATCCACACATTTGGAAATGCAGACGCCAGTTACTATTCTCATAATTATCACAAATATTTAGTGTTTATCAGATCCCAGTGATGGGACAGGCAAAAGAAAGAAGTTGCTCTTAGAATAGTAACTACCATGAAGTTTGGTATTTTATTGAGCCAAGTGAGTCTGAAGATATATATATCTAGTTTCCCACTAGAAACTATATATATATATATATATATATATATTTTTTTTTTTTTCCAACCTGCAACAGGAAGGCTGAGTTGAAGAGCCTTTCGCAAATCAGATCAGGATAGAATCAACCCCAGTGTATGGTTGTTAGTTCATTTTCCTCCGTCTCTCTTTTCTGTCCTTGTTTTCTTTTCTTTTTTCTTTTAAAACAATTGAAAACACAGGTAGCCATGGGTTTGGTTGATCCTACTCCTTAGTTTATGGTCCTATCACGATTGTTCCTGCCAGGCCCTCTCATTTTTTCCCCTGTCTCATCTACCATTACCCCTTCCTTGTGGAGGTGCCCATGTGCTTGACGTATGCCCTTGTGTGGTATCTTTGAATCTTTGCATAGTGTGTAATTACAGGTTGTGTATGCATGTGTTTTAAATTCACAAATATTGCACTGCGGTCTAGATCTATATTCCCCCTAGTATTATATTTTGAAGATCCTCTGTGCTTTTCTTGGCAGCTCTGGTTTATTGCTCCTGTGGTTTCCATGAATGAGCTTCTGTTTCCTGCTCCTCTCTCTTTCCATCCACCCTCCCAGAGTGGTCCATGTCCCAGAGCAGCTCATTCCACTTTGTTAGTATCAGTTGCTGCCTTGAAGGGTGGCTTCAGTGCATAGAGAAGACTATCTGTGGCTCCTTGCCTTTTAAATTACTAATCAAAATATT
Organism: Pongo abelii; assembly: GCF_028885655.2. Lineage (NCBI taxonomy): Eukaryota > Metazoa > Chordata > Mammalia > Primates > Hominidae > Pongo > Pongo abelii. Next base: position 124,995,399 of record NC_071995.2, read on the forward strand.
CAAGTAAATAAAATGCCAAACTTAAGATTTTCCATAAGTCATTATGTTCAACTTACAAGTCTTAATATTTTATTTGCAAATCTATTTGGATATTTATAAGATAATTTTGAAAGCCTTAACTAAATTTCTTTAAATATTTTAAACTGTATTTGTAAATTGAATATATCCACTATCTTGTTAAGCAATTCATATGCTATTTAATAAGCAAAACTATCTTAAGTATTTAAACAAGCCCAGAAATATAATCAATAAATGTTATTTTTACATTCTATTATTGTTTTTGTATTTAGATTAATTTCTTATACTTTTCAACTTAAAGACAAAAGTCAAAAATTGATTTCTAAATTGCATTTTAATTGGAAAAGAAAGATGAATCTGTAACCTAATAACACAAATTGTCTTACCAATTACAAATGTTTCAAGTACAAGAAAATTCCCCAATTACTCCTTACCTTAGCAAATAAATAAAATATACAGATTTGATGTAATTCATCATCTGTTTTGTTGATTCTAAATTTTCCTGAGCTTAAAGAGATACTAAGGAAATCATTTTAACATTTCCAGAAAATTGGAATTACTATCCTAGGCAAACTGGAATTTATTCTTCAAAATTGTTGAAGTTATCTCCTCAGTGGGATTCAATTAGCTAAAGATTAGAGATCTTCAGCTGGGAGCAGCTCTGGAGCAGCAGATACACTGGGTAATTTTTCTCACCCCATGGACTGCCTTGTTCGGCCTTTTCAAGTGTCTTATTTGTCCATGTTTCAAAGTGCAATGACCTTACAGCCCAACACCTTGGATTCCAGTCCCACATTGCCCAGTTCTGATTGGAGTCAGACTTCCTGCTCAGTTGCTTTAGCCTTTGGTGAGACTGATGTATCAGCTACTGATTTTGTTCTGCACATTTTCCATATTCTTCTTTCCTGGCAGGGCCACTTCCAGACATTATGAAATACACACACTTTGACATTCTGCACACTTCATGTGTTTCTGTCTGGCTCTTTCATTTTAGGGACTAATACCGACAAGGACACACACCTTCCAGTATTCCTGCCTCAACGCTCAATCATTTGAATTGGCTCTGCTGAGGTCACCCTACTCCATGTTTACTGACAAATCAAATAAATATTTTCAGTCCTGTTTGGGCACTGTTGATAATCGCCTGATGGAAACTGGACTTCTATTGATCCAGGCTCTCTGGGACAAAAAAAATCATACAATTGATGCAATTAATTTTAATTTCATTGCAGGCACCTACAGCCATATCATTACCAGAATAAAAACCAGTCATTCATTGCACTCAGGAGTAGAAAAGGAGAAACACTCACAACAAAATTTACGTGGTTTTGTTTAAATTACATGAAGACTGAGAAAAAACTTTTAGGCCTTTGAACATTCAGTACCAAATTCAGTTCCACATTCTATAAATTTCCTTAGAGAAATTAAATGACATTTTAAAATGGCTGTTCTTTTATTACTTAATAAATCTTAAATAATAGAACACATAAAATGTCAGTTATTATAAAACATTACTATAGTTCAATTCCAATATATTCTAAAGCATCATACAATTGATACCATTAATTTTGTCACACATACATATGTCCATGTGATTAAAAGAATAAGTAAAATTCTCTCTCTCTCCCTCTCTCTCACACACACACACTCAGAGAGAGACACACACAAATGCTGCACACTTATTCCAGTGAAAACATCTTATTATCTCCCTTTTGAATCCTTTTTTTCTTTGAATATAATTAACTCGCCTCCTTTCATTAACTCAACTTATTTCAATAATCCATTGCTGTGAGTTTCGTTTTTAAAGCTTTGAACAACTGGGCGTATAAAAGCCTTTTATTAAATTTCTCTGCCCCTTTAGCATTCCTTTTGATATTTAAAATGTTTTCTTGCTTTCCAGCAATATCAGCAAGTTGCTGCCACCTTCTGAATTTATTTTTGCCCCAAGACTTGGAACCAGCCAGTCTCCAGTGAGTCCTGGATTCTTCCAGCTGAGTTAGTTTTAGAGACCAGGATCTCGGGATCCTGGTTGTCCAGTGGGTTGTTATTATTCTTTGGCAACGTTTAGATATTGATTTTGGTTAAAGGTTGACCTTGATAATTCAGATTTAAGGTAGTAGATTTATACCCAACTCTTCTTTATTTCTTGCGGTTTTCTCAGCCACCAGGCCTCTCTCTGACTTCAGTTGCCATCCTCTTACTCCTGCATGGTCCCCTGGCCTCTGCCTGCCTTCTGCATGAGCCTGTTCCCTGAGGGCTGGCTTGTTTTTTGGTTGATTAGTTGGTTGGCTGTTTTTTGTCTCAGCCAACTGGTCTTCTCAATCCACACACTCTCCTTTGATATCTCACCCATTTTTATAATTTTTTGTTTGTTTGTTCCAGGTACTGTCCCTAGGCTGATGACTGCCACATCTTTACTGGGGCCAAAACTTTCCTCTGAGATTCAGATGTGTGTCACCAACTAGAGAGCAGGCTTGGAATTTAAAAATAAAGTTTTCAGTAAGTTGAGATGTCTTGCTTCACATAGACAAATTATCACTTTGACAGAAATATTTTGCTTACTCAAACCTTTGTATTGCTAGAAAAAGAGATTTCTTTAAAATCCCAGTAAAGTCAAGAAGAAAGAAAAGAAGGAAGGAAGGAAGTGTTTAGTAGGATGACCCACTAAAACACCATTTCAATGCCCTTTCCAATGAGAAAAGTTGATGCTGAAATTGTAATATTTGGTTACAGAGGAAGCCACAGATCCAAATTCAAACTTAATGATAAAGTGTTTTTTGGGCAACTACTTAAACTCTCTAATCTTTAGTTTTCTTTCCTATAAAGTGATGATGCTAACACATGTGAAGTTATAAAACAAATATGAATAAACCTAACAAAACACCTGGCCCTTAGAAAGCATGCAACTCATCTTTGTTAAGGTAATCAGGGAATGAATTCATTGTTGACATACACCTAGGAAGTGGTTGTTATTGGACTAGAAGACCCTCTTTATAACTGGATGTTGCTCCGATGAGTTGAAAGCCTTAAATGGCTGTTAAGAAAGATTGGTGATGAAATGTAATTAAATGTGAATGGCATTTTTGATAGTCCAAAATGTAAAGGCTGCATTACTTATGATTCGCTCAAAACAGTACATTTAATCAGTGTACTTTAGCCCTAAAATATTATAAATGCAAAAATATTTCTTTTATGTGTGCCGACAAGGCTAAATATTAGAAAAATGATTTTTAAAATCAGAGTTTACCCACACAATTAGTTTTTATTTTTATTTTTCATGATCACATAAATAATAGTCTGGGTACTACTAGGTGATTAAAATTAAAACTAGAACATCTCCGTAATTAGACCCATTGTTCTGCCTTTTCACTGCTTTCCAGACCTTCAAAGGGTACAGTTCTAGGAACAATAGTGGGAAGAGCTAATTTTTCCAGTGAGTAGTGAATATGAAAACACTTTGTCTTTAAAGTTTGTACTGCTAAGGTTTGAATTTAGCAAAATAGGGATTTAGATAAATGAATGAGGATATGCAAGGAAATGTCCTTAAGTGCATTTCAGAAAACATTTAAGAAGTTTGTTTCAAGAATGTTCTACTGGTGAGTCCTCAGCTTCTTGCTGTGACGGCAGTCTAAGGCTGTGCAAGACACCATCAACATGTCGAGATCCATGAAACATGATATTCATGGAATAATAGAAGTGAATGTCAGATTTAAACTTCAATCAATAGCCAGTATCAATCCTCATGGATATTTCTGAGAAGAGAAAATTTCTACTTTCTCTATGAGGGTAGTAAAATGTCACCTTTTTCTGAATGAGAAAAAATAAATTCCCAGTGGGCTCTTTGTATTTTCAGTGGAGGGGCTTCTATATGCCTCTTTCTGCTTGCTTTGACTTTGGCCATGTGGAAGAGAGATGAGGCAGCACTTCCAGGAGATCCTTCAATCAACCTATGGTAATGTCGCAGCTAAATGTGAAGCATTGCACCAGGGAGGGGTCCCCCAAAAGCTCAGAGAGGGGCAGATGATACAAACACCTGTGTCTCTGGGGGAAAAGGTAAGGCAGGGAAATGTGAGCAGAGATTCTGGGTAGTACACCCCTGAGAGGCCTTCAATATTAAAACAAATAACAAAAAGATTAAAATATATCTTTTCTACCTTTAAAACCATAATGGAAAATGAAATTGAGAATAGTAAAAAAAGTACCAAACCTGACAAGGTTTTATTTTCATTGCTTTTCCCTTTTTGGAAAGCTTTCTCTGAACATAATATTGAACTTAAGGCTTAGCACTGTTAAGTTCATTTTTTTAAATGATAATTCTATCACCTAAAATATTTAAAAGTAGAAAGACCTGAGAAAAAAACTACATATAATGAGCACAAAATCTGGAGTCTGAGGGTCTCCTGTGTTGATTTAAAATTTGTTTCATAAAGAGTTGTTTAATGAGGCTAATCCCTCACCAGGGTCTTGGGCAAATTAAATAAGTTATCTGTGATGGAGTAAACATGGATACATCTCAGTTAATATTGCTATTATTGACACTGAGAAAAATGCTAACGCTGGGGGCAGATGGCTGTTGATTCTGGCTCTGCCACTAAGGCTTTGTCACCAGTTATAGCACACTGTCATGTTGTTTCCTCTTCTCCCAGGAATGAGCCATCCATTGCTGGGTTAAACTCCAAGAGTAAATACAGATAAAACCAAGCTAATCTGTTGTTGTATAACTACAAAATTAAATGAATTAAAGAGAAGCTCAAGCAACAAGTGTAAACTTATCTTTTTTTATTTCTTTTTGAGATGGAGTCTCACTCTGTTGCCTAGGCTGGAGTACAGTGGCATGATCTCAGCTCACTGCAACCTCTGCCTCTGGGTTCAAACAATTCTTCGCTTCAGCCTGCCGAGTAGTTGGGCTTACAGGCACCCTTCACCATGCCCGGCTAATTTTTTTTGTATTTTTAGTAGATACGAGGTTTCACCATTTTGCCCAGGCTGTGTAAACTTATCTTACTCTTCCCCAGTATCTGGCTATGCTCCTGGGATCTCAAAACCTAGACTAAGTTTAGTCTAAATAAACATGCCTTCTCTCTTGACTGGTGTGCACAGCGCCTCTTGTACAGTTGTTCCATGCAGAGTTAATAAGTGAATAACTTAAATATCTTTAATAAAAGTACTAGCTGATTTTTATTGAGCACTTAGCATATGTCAGACACTGTTCTGCTATTGAGCAAAGATTGTCTCATTGCATTAGCACAAGAATTTTGGAGAGTGTAACAAAGTAGGCTCTATTCAGGCTATATATGGTGGCTACTGAGCATACTAATACATAATAAATTAACAAGGGGTTATGAAGTATTACCATATGCACTTTGTCTTTTACAGATTCTTAATACTTGAATTAAAAGGAGAATGGTCATTAAACAGAAACTGCTGCTAAAAGTGACAAGCAACTTAGCAATACATATTAGGAGCAAAGATTATAATTTATGCAGCATATTTTCATATACAGGCAAATCTGAGATATAAGGAAAAACAAATGGCTTGGAAAAAAACAAAATCCTTAAAATGTGTAAGTCTCTGACCTCAGACAGAACTTCAGTATGAACCAGCTGCAGAACAGCATCTTGGGGCCAGTGGGTTGGGGAGGTTCACTGTTGATTTGCTATTATTCTGTGAGTTGGGTTGGATTCACACTTGTGCCTCATAAGGCAGGAACTGACTCAAATAAAATAAAATAAAATAAAATAAAATAAAATAAATAAAATAAAATAAAATAAATAAAATAAAATAAAATAAAAATAAAATAAAATAAAAAAAGCCAATTCATATCCTTGTAAAATGAGAGTAAGCACACCCAATAAGCAACACAGCCCTCATGGTATTTTATGGCAACTAAGTATATATTAAGTAGCTTAAATCTTCAGGCAACCCACAGGGAGCAGTGCTCTTGTTGGGGAGGAAAGTGAAATAACATACTTAGTGAAGGTGTGAACCTACAACCTGCTACTATCAGTGAGACCCCAGTCAGTGTGGACCACAAACCACCTTGAGACATCTTGCCTGCTGGGAGGCCTATCATCCGGTGGTCATGGCTGCCTCTTTACCTACTTTTCTGGCCATGAATCCAGAGGCCATAAATGAGTCTAACACACTCCCTAGCTCCTTGTGTTATTTCTGGAAAGCCACATTTGCACCTGCCTCTCATGATTGACATCCTCCACCCAGGTAGCCTCAGTCTTCTGCTTGGGCCTTGGGTCGGCTAGGATCTGAGTGGCAACCTCTTGACATGCCCCAAATTTCATTATTAGTAATATTTTAGATTAAGCGTTGCCTCTTCTAGTCCTCTTTTTCTACTCCTCAGAAGCAGTAAGAAGATTGTTTCTTATGTAGTAGGATCTGTTGACCACTCATTATTTCTAGAAAACTTAACCTTTTCACAAGGGTTCCAATACCTCTTTGAACCTCCTCTTCAGGCTGAGAACAGCTGAGAGCCAAACTCCCTGCAAGGAATTTCCACAGACGAAACACCCTCCGTTTTATGTGGGAAATTGGGACAATAAACACCCATGGGAGAGCATGCTGCAGGCTGGCCTGACATTGAGGATACCAGCTCAATTAAAATCCATCTCTTATGTCTTACATTATGGCTTTCTGAGGGGTTAAATGACTTGAGGTCCTCTAAAGACTTTCTTTATTCGCTGGTGTTTCTTCTCCCTCCTGGCAATGAAATTCTAACAGCGACATCCTATCCACCATCCATAGGAATTACAGATTTGCTTCTTATCTGAGCACAGACACCACTGCTGAAAGAGTTTAAGTGGGCGAAATGGGAAAATACCAATACAAAGCCATAAAGCAATGGCTGAAATACCAGTGGTTGATATACTCTCTTCAAAGGGCAGAGTATGGTTATGATACTAGGAGACCTTAAATGTGTAATTATGTCTCTAATCTTAGGCTTCTTAGTGTCAACTATCAGCTACCCCAGAAATACCATCAGACAAACATGTTGATGAGGTAGAGCTGAGTTTGTTATAATTGCTGCAGCAAGAAAACCTCACCTTGATTGAGTGTTGGTAATCTCTCAAAAAGGGGATGATAAGGGAAGATATGTGTCAGGTCCTGGGTCTTGTGGTACAACAAATGACTGGTGATCTGTGACCTTGGAGGAAAACACTGTCTCTGTTGAATTTATTGAGCCATTTTGACCATGTCTAATTTTCATGCTCATGGGGTCTTTAGAAGCACACAACAGCATAAGGTGTGACCACTCTGATTGTTCCACTTTGTCCAGGATGCTCCTTCTGTCAATTTCTTTCACAAGGAATAAAAGCATTTTTAGGCTGGGCATGGTGGCTCATGCCTGTAATCCCAGTACTTTGGGAGGCCAAGGTGGGTGGGTCACCTGAGGTCAGGACTTAAAGACCAACCTGAACAACATGGTGAAACCCAGTCTGTACTAAAATACAAAAATTAGCCAGGCATGGTGGCTCATGCCTGTAATCCCAGCTACTCGGGAGGCAGAGGAAAGAGAATTGCTTGAACCTGGGAGGTGGAGGTTGCAGTGAGCTGAGATCGCACCACTGCACTCCACCCTGGGCGATGAACGAAACTCCACCTCACACAGACAAAAACAAAAAACAAAAAACAAAACAGTGTCTTTAATCTCATACCACCAATGTAACGTTAGGGTCTCCTCGTGTTATTTATCCTTCTTGTGCCCTAGAAGACCTGTTTTTGTTTTCACAGCAGAAGACTAGAAAGGGAAATGCTTAAAGATCTTGTTAGTAGTGGGACTTCAGGCATCTTAAGAGAAGACTGCTCAGCTCACATACATACAAGACCTAAGCATCAAGCCAAGGCTGCAGGATGGAGGACACCAATCACGGGGCCATCTGCAAAAGGTGGCTTTGGTGGATTAATTGATTGGAAGTGGCTCTTTCCATTCCCCTGTTCCTTATTTCTCTTTCTCCCACAGATGTGTGAAAGAAATATATGTCCCCATAAGATTTCCTCAAGCAGAGAACTGGCTGTCTCCAATTTCTCCAGGGGCATGTTCTTAGCACTTATACAGAAGCATGACTCTTTTCTATTGGAAAATTCACAGGGCCATATACAAGTAAAACAAACAATTTTGAATTCAAAAAAGCCCCTTAGAATGAATCTTGGAAGCATAAACAAAACTTTTTTGTTTGTTTTACTTGTATATGGGCCTTTTTTTGTATATGTTTGTTGTTTACAACAAACAGATCTTCAGAATAATATAAACTTTGGATTCTGATGGCCGTCTACCCAAAAAAGTGGGGGCTGTAGGATGCAGCATTGTGTGCAGTGTCAGAGGCTAAGTTGATAGATTCAGAATCAGAAGTTTTCTTTTCTGTTCCTTATGGCTACCAGCTCTTCATAGAAGAGCCCCAGCTGAGAATCAGGTCATCTTTAGGGCTCTCGACACGAGTGGAAACGAGGGTGGTGAAGGTAGGAACTGACATTTTTGCTTGTCCACCCATGTGGGAATTTTCTTGCTGATAGAATCCTGATGTGACTGCAGTGCAACATGCCCACCCACAGTACATAGATTCTGATTGGCCACAGCCCACCCACAGTACATAGATTCTGATTGGCCACAGCCCACCCGCAGTACATAGATTCTGATTGGCCACCGGTGAAAATCATGGCCATCAAGATCCCCTTTATCAGACAGTGGTTTTCTTGGCTTCTCTTCAGTGAAAGGGGGAGTGTCTGCTGGGGAAATCTCTAAGATGAAAGCCACTTTGTCACCTTCTTCCTTCCTGCTTGGGACACACATGTAATGCTTGGCACTGCTCCCCCCATCTTGTCACCATGAGATGACAGCCAAGAGGGGAAAAAGCCAAAACAGAGAGGATGACAGTGAAGAAAGAGGAAAAGTGGTTAAACCTCACATGACATCATGGAAACCTGAACAAAGGCACAGAACCACAGATTTCCCTATTCTTGTGAAGGAAGCAATTCATGTTCCTCCTGGGTGAAGCTGCTGCTGGTTGGGTATTTATCCTTCTAGAGCTGAAGCATCCTGAGTAATACAGGTAGTATTTTACCTTCATCCTATTTTAACCATGCAAGTAATATTAAATAATTGGCCAAAACATAAAAAGGATGAAAAGAAAACCCCAATCAACTATAATCTCATAATGTTTAAGTATTACATCGTTTCTATTCTGATTGTTCACAATTCATGTTTTATTAATCCTCTTCTCCATGACAAAGCAGGAAATATGCTTAGTCTCTGGCCTATCTCCTCAATTCCTCTCCTCTCTGAATTCTCCAACTCCAAAATTAGAAAGCAGATCACCTTAAAACAAACCCAACAGCCTAACTTTTAAAATCCTCGTCTGATGGATGTTACCCAGCATGGTGCTATGTGGGAGTCTGTCCCGCAGACCCTGACCCAACGACGGATGAATGAAGTACACTGACACACAGATATTTTGTTTTGCTAGTCCGGCTGAGTGTCTGAGCTGCTTACAGACCCCAAGCAGAGTGCTGTAAACAGTTGCGACTGCGGCCTCGACTTGCAAGCGAGACCCACATTTATTCAATAAAGATTAATTGACAAGGGCTTGAGTCAACACCACTAGAGGGTAATTGACATTGTGGACTTCCAGAGTAGAAAGCAATTAAGCACCAACAGTAGATCAAAGGTTAGTCTTAGGACCACACGAGTAAACAAGCTACATAGATAACTTCCGCATATTCCTTTGTTACTACTCTAATTTATTTAACTAAAGGTAAAGTGACCAGGCCGCCTGCAGCCAGATCTATTACCAAAGTTATGCAAACTCTCAGGCCTTCCAAGAGGGTTTGTGGCTATTATAACCAATATTTTTCCCACCAGCCTGACTGAACTCCTACAGTGCTAATGTTCTGGTAGTGTCCAGCACCCAGAGGCCATGCAGTAGCTGTTTGCATATTGATTAAGTAGCACATTGGATTGTCAGTTGTTTCTAAGAGTAAGGCTGGAGTTTGCTTACACTTACAGAAAGTCACTTCTTTGTTTATCTCTTGAGTTGCTAGCACAATCTCTTTAGAGGGTTGGCATGCTGAAAGGATCACAGTTTAACAGCCAGATACTCCAGTCACACTGACAGGCAAACCTTCAGAAAGACAAAAATCTCCTGGCGCTAGGAGTTAGCTCTGAATAGCAATTAATGCCCATGCAGGAAGCTTTTCAGAGACCTGTGAACTATACAAAGGAATGAGGCTCTGTGCTGATAAGAGGGTGCTTTCTCGACAATACCACTGATAATCAGGTGGCCTTGCCAGGAAGTTGAGATATACATTGATGTAATTGGGAATATTTGATTTTTTAAAAACACATAAACAAACACAGAAGAATAAAAAGGAATTTTAAAGAATTGCCTTCTAGTTGCTTCAAGATGCTTTTGATGGCAATCAAACTCAAAATATGTTACTACCAAAAGACATCCAATCCTTTTACTATAAATTCACCAATCTATATGATCAAACCATACCCTATGATCTCATTTATTCTAATTACTTCCTTAAAGCATCATCTCCAAATACAGTCACAGTGGGAGGGTGGAGGTTAAGGCTTCAACATATGAATTGTGGGGAAATGCAAACATGTTGCAGATAACATTGAATGATCAGAAATCTTGTTGTGACTAAGCATTGATGAAAACCAAATCCTTAATTGATAGTTTTATACCTCTGATGATTGGAGGGATAATTATAGACAAGTTTCTCCCTCCATTCATTTCAAAACCTGTTTCTCCTGTGCTATCCACATCAGGCTCACTTCTAGAACAAGCTCATATTAGGAAATAAACCCTGACCCAGCACCTTTGAGTGGGTTGACCCAGTGGGGAAGAATTACTCCTGGAAGTTCTTCCTACAGCAAGACAGCTACCATAACTATACTGAGAATTGAGTTCAGCCATACAAACACATCCCACTAAACCCAGACAAATGCACACACAACTCAAAGAACCCTTAGCCACATGGCAAGCATGCCTGCAGCCACTGGACCATCATGCAACTTGGGGATGCATGACAGAGGAGAGATTATTAGGTTGGTGCAAAAGTCACTGGCTGGGCGCGGTGGCTCACGCCTGTAATCCCAGCACTTTGGGAGGCCGAGGAGGGCAGATCATGAGGTCAGGAGATCAAGACCATCCTGGCTAACAGGGTGAAACCCCATCTCTGCTAAAAATACAAAAATTAGCCGGGCATGATGGGGGCACCTGTAGTCCCAGCTACTCAGGAGAATGGCGTGACCCCGGGAGGCGGAGCTTGCAGTGATCTGAGATTGCGCCACTGCCCTTGAGCCTGGGCAACAGAGCGAGACTCCATCTCAAAACAAAACAAAACAAACAAACAAACAAAAAAGTCATTAAGGTTGTTGCCATTGAACGTAATGACAAAAACCACAATGACTTTCGCATCAACCTCATTGAACAAAGGTCTTGATGGACTGTAATTAAAGCATTTTTTGCATGTCACAGTGTGAACACATGGCCAGCACTTCTTCCTGAGGACTGAGAGATAGATCTAAGCCAATGACGGGTTCTGGAGCTCATTAGTTTTATGGAAAATCTGCTTCTTTCCAGGACTGGCGACCTCTAGAAGCTGCACACAGAGCCCTTCCTTCTCCCTCTCTTCCTCCAGAGGCCGTGCCAAGATCAGGTTGGAGGTCCTCTTTGTTCCTATGTCCATTCCTCCCGCAGGCACTTGGAGGAGGGCACTGTTTTTGAGTGTGCAAGTCTTTCTTTCTTACTGTTGGTAAGCAAAAGATCTTACCAAAGCTTTACAACCATATGCCATTTATCTCCTCAAAAACCCTACTTAGGTTTTGAGAAAAGCATGTTAGCATAGTGAGGCATCATAGTGTTGTAAAACCCTACAGTGGAGTGACACAGAGCCTGGACTTCAGAGCCAGACTTCTTTGTTCAAACCCTGCCTCTGCCCCTTACTACCTGTACACACCTGGGCAACTTTGTTAACCTCTCTTTGCCTCATTTTCCCATTCTGTAGCATAGGGATGATGTAGAACTGCTGTAAGAGTTAAACGAATTAAGAACAAAGAACTTGGAATAACACCCAGCACATGCTAACTGTGTACGTGGTAGCTATCATTGTCTCCTAAGAACCAGCCCTTTATAAATTAAGTGCCAAAAAATAATAAGGTATTTCTGTTTTCCACTCGTCCTCGTACCTTCCATGATACAATGAACAGGGATCTGACTCTGTTGGGCAGGGAGGGGGTGGATAAAGGGAAACTACAAGGAGAACCTGAATTAAAGGATGATAACATCTCAGAATGTTATTTTAGGCACAGATACGTGAAAACATTTCAACAGAAATTTTATTATCTGCCCACACATTAAAGTCTCAGGTGCCTTAAATTCACTTTTATGTGAAAAGTTACTTCCATGGCTTGTTTTTCCATCTATGAAAAGGAGTAAACAAATTTGCCTGTTGACTACTCGGGTGTCTGGGCTTATGGGCAACTCTGAGGATTCTTTGATAGGATTCTCTCTCCCTTCCTTGCTCCCTCCCTTGTTCTTTCCTTCCTTCTCTTCCTCCCATCTTCCTCTCTCCACCCTTCCTCCCCTCCCCTCTGTCTCCCTATTTCTTTCTTTTGCTGCTGTTATTTGATATTCATCAAGAACCAGCAATGTTGTTATGAATGTACAAAATAGATTCTTCCAAATGGCTTTCTTCCCCTAAGAGATGATAGATTGCTTTTCTCTCCGCAGTGCAAATCAGAAATTGAAATAAATGAAGCACGTCTTGAGCAGTGTCATGGCAAAGGAGTCTGGCTTGTAGAGTGTCTGTCTCTAGAAATTTGGAGAGCTGGGAGCAGGAGATGTGATTGTGGTTCTCAACTGCAGGTGAGGCTGGGGCAGCTCTCCCAGGCCTGAAGTATAGGCAGGGTTCTCTCTCCTAATAGCAGCATCCTGACTTTCCTATATGCTTTTTGAATTGGTTTTGCACATTCTTCCCACAAATTCACAGTTTGACTGGTCAGGGATAAACAAGTCAATTCACAGATTCAGGGAAGTTTTAGAGAATGGAAGGGAAGGACACATTTTCACTGGAAATTATCAAGCCATTACATTTCCCAGATGTTTACTGAAAACAATGGCATAATTATAGATGCAAGATCAGTTTTCATTGGATGTACTGTGTGTCCAACAGAGACCATAAATTCAACAGAAGTGGAAGGGACCATCCCAGGACACAGTACAGCCAAATCAACTGCACAGCCATTTTCTCTACTATCAGTGTGACTAGGTTGCAATCCCAGAAATGTTTTCAACTCCTGCAATATTTATGGGGATATGGGAGCAGCTATGTCCTTGTTTCTTTGAAATCAATAAGTAAAGATCTGAGACGTTTATACTACCTGAAGAAATCAAGGTCTGTCACTAAAGTCAATTCTTAGGGGTTTCCATTCTCTCATTTAGGGTAAAGTTCTATGCTGTAGTAAATGCACCTCAAGATATGTAATGGTTAGAGCCCCATAGAAGTTTATTTTTCACGCATTGAAAGTCCAATCTGGTTATTTTTGTTGATGGGTGAGTAGATCCACCAAGAACTAATTCAAGAACCTAGGCTCTTTCCATCCTGTGACTTCTCCATCTTTAACAAGCATCTTCTGATTTGCAGCAACAAAGCGTGCAGGACTACCCATGAGACGTTTTATAGGTCAGGCTGGGAGGTGGTGATATGGCTTCTACTCACCTTTCTCAGTTAGGTCCTAGTCCCTCTGCAAGGGAGTCTGTAAATAGAGCGTAACTGTGAGCTCGAGAAGAAAAGGAAAGAGGTTTGGTAAATAGCTATTCACTAGATAACTGAATAGCTAGCTAGCCTGTCTCTGCTGTTACAGCCTTTAAAAAAAATCATGTACAATGTCTTCCAGTTTAATTAGGGGATGATTTTAAACTTTCAAAGAGACAAAGGAGAGGCATAAATATCTGCAGCCTTGTTTCTATCTGGGTTATGTTGTTGAAAACCACAAAGTGAAAGCTCTGTTCCTTATCAGGTTTAGTCATAAGTCATTCTCTATAGCAAGAAAGTTATAAATGCTGCATAGAAGAACACACCCATTTTGTTCTCTTAAGATGAGAAAGAAAAGAATATGTAAAATATTGGAAAAAATTAAATTGATACACCAAGTATCTTTCAAGGCTGGGTTTTCTGTTACCACCTTTTCTTTATTCTACAATTATGGAAAGCATATTCTTTAAGACAAAGACAATCTCTCCATTGACAAATATGTTAGGAAAGTTCAAATCTTCAACAGGCCCAACACTGGTGGTGATTCAGAGGGGCTATGCAGCATTTGTATCATTATTGTAATAGCATATTATCATAAGCATGAAACAGAAAACATACCTACTGTGTGCTGGGCACTGTGTCAAGTGCTTCACCTGCAATAATCCTAAAGATCCTACAAACAACCCTATGAGCTAGGTGTTTTTATTATACCCAAGCCACAGATGAAACAATATAAGATGCAGTGAAGTTAAGAAAATTGGCTGAGTTCACATGACTTGCTAAAGAAGCAGAAATAGGCCTTAAAATTGCCACCTGCCTGCTCGCATCCCTGGCAGACCAGATGCCTACTGACATGGCTTTTGGTTTCTATAGCACATATCACTTCTAAGATATGTTAACATTTTATTGTCTTCTCTAATAAATTGTAAATTCCACACTGACAGAGACCTGGTTTGTTCACTTTTGTATCTCAAACGCAAACAGTGCCTAGCACGTACCAATTCTGTAAATATGTAGGAATGCAGAAATGAATGCAACCTAATCCTAGGAGATTCTCCTTTCATATCTTTTCTCTTTCTTTACATTTTGCCTTGATTTTCTGAGTTTTCCCATGTACTTCCATTATGTTGCTTTTCTAAGAAAGTCACAATCACTTCTTATTTATTGCAACCAGAGACTCAGTGATACAGAAAAATGCATTAGTTAATTATTGTTTAAATTATTGGGAGTTGCAAACAAAGTCGCTCTATGTCCTCCTTATTTACAGATACTGTGTTTGCAAATGTACTTGCTAAAATGTACTTGTAATTCCAAAATCAATGTTCCTGGTGCTTTTATGCTCATTTTTGAACATACACGAAACAGAAAAAAAAATTTAAGTTTTCACCTGAGATGGAACAAGGTGACACTCTGCTTTCTTGTTTCAGCTCTCATACCATAAACAAGTGTCCTTTTTGTAGTCTATTTAGTGCCAGACTGTTTGCATTTTTGTGTTTCTTTCATGGATGATTTTGCTGTTTAACATGGACTGCAAGCATAGTGCTGAAGTCTTGTCTACCACAAGAAGGCAATGTGAGGTACCTGATGGAGAAAATGCAAAGACGTTTCATTCAGGCATGAGTGACAGACAGCAGGGCTGGCCACGAGTTCAATGTTAATGAGCTGGTGCTGTATATTAAATAAGGTGCCTTTAAACAGAAACACACATAAGACAAAGTTGTGTATTCATTGATGGATAAGAATGTTGTGACAAGAGGCTTGAAGAAATTTATCTCGATTTCTCCTAGAAAATGTTTAGTACCTGATAATTCCGTGTCCAAGGTGATTCTATAGAACATAATTACTGTGGGATGGGGGGTGGGTTGGGGAAAAATTGGTCAATGAATACAAATTATTTGTTAGATAAAAGGAAAAAGTTCAGGAGAACTATTGTATAACATAGTGACTGTAGTTCACAACAATGTATGGTATTCTTGAAAATTGCTGAGAAAGTAGATTTTAAGTGTTTTCACCACAAAAAATAAGTATGGAGCAATGCATACATTAATTAGCTTGATTTATTTCTACAAAGTATGGTATGCATATTTCAAAATACAAGGTTGTATATCATCAATATATACAGTTTTTATTTGTCAACTAAAAAATTTAAAAAAGAAAAAAGAAAATAACTGCTGCAGATAACAAGAATTTATTTCTACTTGGGAAAACAATGATTATAGATTATCCTTAATGTTTCTCCATCTTTGCAGATTTTTTTATGTAAAGAAATAGAAAGTCATCAGGGTTAAAATTTGTCTCTACTTTCTATGATAGAATCATCTTTTCAAAACATTGACTATTGTTTCAGAGATGGCTTAATTAACAGTGTTACAAGGAAGTTATTAAAGGTAATGTGTATTTCCAGGTTTGTGCATAGGGTAACTTGCCTTGTTCTTGGCTGCCTGCGATATTTATTGTTCTTGGTCTGTTGGCATTTTTATGATGCTGTGATTCAAATTTTATAGCTGTTTTACTGGGCTAATTTTCCGTGCTGCATTTCATCACCCCATCTCAGACATCCATCAGGTTAACTCCCCTCCCCTTTGCATGACTTGATGCTGTGAACTGCACCTCCCCATCATCCAGAAAACTTGTGGGCACACTGTGCTTTGCAGCAGTCTGGAAACAGAGGTCAGGGAGGAGAAACACGCGACATAAAACGTTTCCCAAAACCTTTTCTCACGGAATGCCTAGGAGGTGAGGAGAGCTCCCTTTTCCATCAAACATTTCTAACTGTTGTAAGAGCTGTAAAGAGTACCTATAAAATTAATGAGATAAATGTTAAATTATGCACCAGATCTCCACCGTGATAAATTAGCATGGCCAAATTAATAGTCTCCTCTCTCCTGATAAGATCTCATCTTGATGGGGCCCAGGTTGAGGGGAGCTTTGCATTTAGGTAGGGATGTGATAAAGAGATTGTGGCATTTAGTTCCCCAATGTGTCTCTTGATTTGAAGACCGGTGAGACCACATCTTTCTCAATGACCCCAACCATAATGAGCTAATTTATTTTTCAATAACACTCTATTGTTGTTGACTATTACTGTGCAGATACAACAGGTATCTGCTTTGAATACCTCAAATTCCATTTTCTTGGTTTTCAAATCCTGAAAGCGGAGAGTCGTGAGTTGGGAACATTATCCCTCCATGACTGGATATGCGGAATATGAATCAGAATGAACCAATGAGCTTGCAAATGGGCCTCTCCTAAGACATGGGGCTTTCGGTGCTAAAGCTGAAAAAGACCCAGGCAACTGGGAGAAGCTGGACACCCTGTGAACCATCCCCTTGCAGTGTGTCTGACTACGGTACCCAGTCTTTCCCATTGCAAGTGAGGGAGTGGAGTTTTGAGGCCAACAGAGAACACATTTCAATCTTATTTTAAACTTAGGTACACTGCAGGAAAAATTGTGTTCAAAATTTTTTTTTAAAAGAGTGAAAAACCTCCCCCTACATCTCACTCTGCACCATCCATTTCCATCTTCACCTCCTTACTTCAGATTCCCTTTTAACTTAATTTATTCAACAATCATTTATTGAGTAGTGCCTACTGTGTACAAACCAAGTACTAACGGGTGTCATGTCTGCATGCCAGGATAGATCATGCACATGCTCACTCTCTCTCTCTTTTTTCTTTCCTCTCTCTCTCTCTCCATATCTGTCTCCATTTCTGTCTCTCATTCTTTCTGTGTGTATTAGGTACACATTCTCAGTCTGCCTAATCAACTTAACATTTATTTCTAGCTCTGTTTAGTCAGATGGCACAAAGCATCAGCTCACCAATTCTAACTTATTTCAAGAAATATGCATTACACTCAATTAATTTGTAATTCCATCCTCCTCTTTTTCATGGAATTGAGTCTAAGCACCAGGAGGCTCACACAGGACTGTCACAGGCACATAAATAAGTCCTCAGCTCTTCTCTGTCTGATGCTGGTGTCCACAGGGATGGTTTTCCTGTCTGACTTCTTTTCCTCCTTAATCTTGTCTGATAAGTTTGCATTCCCAGCTGGTCTCCCAATATGAGATTTGCCACATATCCATAATGGTGCATCCTGAACCCAGTCATGAGGCCCATTCTTGTCCACCAGTGCTGCTGGCTCAAAAGACTGTTTGGCTTCTCCATTCACTTGGGAAACACTGAACTGGGTGATCCTTTCAGGCCTCTGTGCCTTGAATTCACATGGGGCCATCTTTAGTCTACTCTCTTAAACCAAGGTGGCATGAGGAACTCTGTGGCAACTGGATAAGAAAATAGATCCAGGTCTCTTCTATTCCAGATCTCCCAAACCATCTGGAAGACCTATGATCCCATTATCACCACTTAGGACCAAGACCAGTGGGTGGGAACGATGTACTTTCCCTTGCTTTCCCTCCAGACATATTCTACCCTCAAGTACATGGGGGCGTTTATTACAGGAAAACTAGAAGAGTCCATTCTGAGAGATTGTGTATATATATATATATACACACATATATATACGTATACATACACACACACATATATATACACATATATATGTATATACACACACACATATATATACACATATATATGTATACACACACACACACACATATTTATATATATATATAATTTTTTATTTTTTGAGACAGGGTCTCACTGTGTTGCCCAGGCTGGAGCCCAGTGGCATGATCTTGGTTCACTGCAGCCTGGACCTCCCAGGCTCAAGCAGTCTTCCTACCTCTGTTTCCTGGTGTGTGCCACCAGACCAAGCTAATTTTTGTATTTTTTATAAAGAAGTGATTTCACCATGTTGTCCAGGCTGATCTTGAACTCCTGGGCCCAAACGATCAGCTGGTCTTGGCCTCCCAAAGTGCTGAGATTGCAGGCATGAGCCCCTGTGCCCAGCCAGATCATATATGTTCTCTGCCTATTGTTTAGGTCAAATTTTAAGGTTAAAGTTAAATCAATCCACTAAAACACCAAGTAGGTTCAAAGGATACAAATCTCCTTAAGAGCAGTCACTCTCTTGGGTTTCAGTATTCTATTGTGAAAGCCCAAAGCTCAGAATGGATTTACTTACTTTTCTTTTTGGCTTGGTTTTGGTCCTACCTTGGGTAACATGACTGGAATGTCCTACCTTGTAGGGTTGGAGATAAGTGTGGGCAGGAGGAAGAGTGAGAAAATTCACACCTTGTTTAATATTTGGTCATATTATCCTGATACATGGCATGTTTGTGTCTGTAAATAGACCTTGACCTTTTGGATGTCAGAATGT
Source organism: Pongo abelii (assembly GCF_028885655.2). Classification (NCBI taxonomy): domain Eukaryota; kingdom Metazoa; phylum Chordata; class Mammalia; order Primates; family Hominidae; genus Pongo; species Pongo abelii. The sequence continues at coordinate 125,014,477 of NC_071995.2, forward strand.
TTCCTTTACTAACTTTCATCCCCTCCCCAGGACCACATACAAAGTTGTTCTGTTTCTGGTCTGGCCTGGGGCTTGGTTGACTTCAGTGTGGCCCCTCCGGGACAGAAGATGGTGTACTGAAAAATGATTAATAAACCTAGAGAGAGAAAAAAACCAAAGCTTCTCCCAGGAAATCCACCAGATATAAATAAGCCTCTTCCTTCCCTAGTAAATGTTAATATTTAAATATTTACTTCAAACAAATACATTTAAATAAAATTTCTGCCAAAGTTAGATCAATCCACTAAAACACACCTAAGAAACTAAAAGTGTAAAATCTGCAGGTCATGCATTCAGTCTGAGACTGACTTGTGCTGGGGAAATTAAAGAGGTAAGCCAACAAAACTGTCCTCCATACCAGTGTGAGAGGACACACAGTTCAGCAATGAGTAAGCATTACACATGGACATGGATGCGAACATGGCTCAACAGTGTCAATGAAGTCCGGAAAGAATTTCATATGTATTTATGAAATGGAAGAAAGAAAAATTAAAGCCTCTCTTATCTTCTTGAATGATAAATGGATGCCTCTGTGATTGTCTTCTTGTGTTTGTGTCTTGTGAGAGATCCTTGAGCTAATTCTGAAGCAGAGTGCTAACAGTTCCATGGGCCAGAAGGCTCATGACCTTGTTTTGCAAAATCAAAATGCCAGACTTTTAAAATTTTATTTATTTTTATTTTTTAGAGACAGTGTGTCCTATGTTGTGTAGGCAGGAGTGTAGTAGCGATCATAGCTTACTGCAGTCTTGACCTGGGCTCAAGTGATCCTCCCACCTCAGCCTCCTGAGTAGCTAGGACCACAGGTGCATGACACTATGCCTGGCTAATTTTTTATTTTATTTTTTTTGCAGAGGCAGGGTCTCCCTATGTTGCCCGGGATGGTCTCAAACTCCAAGGCCCAAAGGATCCTTTGGCCTCAGCCTCTCAAATATCCTTTTTTTTTTTTTTGAAATGGGGTGATGTGATCTCAGCTCACTGTAGCCTCCATCTCCTGGATCCAAGTGATTGTCCTGCCCCAGTCCCCCGAGTAGCTGGGATTACAGGTGCCTGCTACCATGCCCAGCTAATTCTTGCATTTTTTAGTAGAGACAGAGTTTCACCATGTTGGCCAGGCTGGTCTTGAACTCCTGACCTCAAGTGATCTACCCACCTCAGCCTCCCAAAGTGCTGGGATTACAGGCATGAGCCACTGTGCCTGGCCCCTTCTTTTTATTAAACAAAGAAAGCTCGATCATCTTACCCGTAGCCTTTGAAAGCTTGACTGTTTTCCCTCACGGTTGAAATCAGATGAAAATCATCCCTATGTGAGGGAAGTGGTTGTTTTCCTACGCACAGGCAGCCCGTCATGGTTTTCAAGATCTCTTTTACATTAATTAACACAAACAATCCTGACAACAGCCTGCATGTTGAGCAGAGCAAGAATGATTGTTTCCACTTTTCAGGACAGAGAGACAAGCCCCGGAAAAGTTAAAGAGGTCTTCTGGGGATGCTCAGTTGGCACGTGATGGAGGAAGAGAGGCAGTGCGAGGCTTACAGTGCTATCACCTTGCGCACCTGTGTCCTCTTCATTCTGTCTGAGGAAAGCTGTTTCCAGAAGATTTCTCAGGGCTCCTTCAGCAGCTGAGAGCCTGAGAAACCAGCAGAGGCAGCCACTCTTCTGCTTACTCTATGCAGAGGACTCCAGGGAAGAGTCAGGGAGCACCTGGGGCTCTGACTTCTGCACTGTAAGTCTCCAGGTTGGCCCCATGGACTGGGTTAGCATGCATTCTCCTTTCCCAGGACTTTCAGCCTCATGCTGCATGTCTTGTGGACGTTGTGCTAGGGTTTCATGTGATTAACAAGATTTATTTCAAAACTAAGCATTTTGGGGCCGGACGTGGTGGCTCACACCTGTAATCCCAGCACTTTGGAAGGCCGAGGCGGGTAGATCACTTGAAGTCAGGAGTTGGAGACCAACCTGGCCAACAGAAGGAAACCTTGTGTCTACTAAAATACAAAAACTAGCCAGGTGTGGTGGCACATGCCTGTAATCCCAGCTACTTGGGAAGCTGAGGCATGAGAATCACTTGAACCTGGGAGGCAGAGGTTGCAGTGAGTGGAGATCACGCCACTGCACTCCAGCCTGGGGGACAGAGTGAGACTCTATCTCAAAAAAAAAAAAAGTACAGCATTTTTGAACTAAGCCTGTATAAATGCTTCAGTGTGCATTTCTCTTCCAGATGCAAGTTATTTCTTTACATTTTTACAGTTTAAAAATAGTTACAATATCTGCTGTTTGCTTATTAAAATAGCACCATAATATATAAATTTATAATTTAAAAATGTCTCTAATGGTTTTATTCCCCCCCCCCTCCCGCCCCGTCATCCCAAAGTATTTACAATTTGGAATTTATTTTTTTAGAGTTGTGTGTGAACACTTGCAGGTGTCTCTATGTGGTCAAATACGCATATCTATAACTTGCTTTTTTCACGTAATATTTCTTGTGCATCTTTGCATATGGGTTCACCTAAACCTACTACATTATTTTAAAGACTGCAATGCATCCCATTTAATTTAACTCACCCCTGATGATGTACATTTTTGGGGAGCCCATTTTTCTTATTCTCAATGGTGTTTCATTTAACATGCTTTTTTTTTTTTACATATTTGTTCAAATATTGCTGTAAAACACATTTATAGAAGAATAATTGTGAGTTCAAGTAATATAACATATATGCTAATTTCATCAATATTCATATTCATCAATTATACATATATGTTCATACATATGTGTGTATATATAAGAATTATATATATATAAAACAATTATATATATATATATATATATAGTCCATGCCTTTCAGAGTGTTACACATGAGAGAGCATGTAATTAGGTGGGTTCTCCATGACCCCCAGCTGCTGGACTGGCACCCAAGTCAAACTTTCAGATATACACAATGCAGAGCCTTCTTTTCAAATTGGAACAACCTCCTTATGAGTTAGTGAGCAAATGATTACTACAGAGGAGAAGCAGAGGCTATATCAGACTGTATGTACTCATAATTTTTGACCTCCAAATAATGGTAGTTAGAATCCCATCAATGACACCTTCCTCCATCTGGTTGAAAATGATCATTCAGGTCTATTTTTGCATATGCCAATTGCACTTTAAGTGATGAAGACTCTTTCCAGTGCGGTTCACAATCTCCATATCACCTGCTCCTGGCATCATCACCAGCCCTTCATCCTGCAGCCCCTCCTTCCCACATCTCTGTTCATACAGTACCCATCTATCTTTATATAATCAAACTTTCTGTGTATTTTACTTCTCTCTTCCCACCCTTGCCCACATCTGTACCTATGTCCTACTCATCTCCCAGGCATCTTCTCAGAAACCTTTTCTTCATCATCTACAGTAAGCAATGTGCCTCCATAATGCACCCCCATAATGCCCATGTTTTGTAGAACCCAGTGCATCTGAATTGATTTGCTTAACCTAGTGCATCTGCATTGATTTGCTGTACACTCCCATGGGGGCAGAAGCCACTTCTGACGGACTAGGATTAGACCAGTCTATGCTCATCCCTCAGGTAATCAATATGAAGAGGGGAGAAATCGATGGGGGAAAAGGGCCTTGGTCTTATGAATGGTCTTAAAGACAGGAATGGGGCAGAAATAAGTGTGGTCCCCACCGCCCACAGATTGAGCAAGAGGGAGGATCTTTCAGATAAAGACAGCTGATTTTTCTTTGAACTTCTCTTTGAGAATCGTTCCTCAAAGAAAAATTAGCTGCCTATATCTGAAAAAGGAGTGGTTTCTGATTGCCAAAACAGCAGATGAGCTTAACATGGTCTAATTTTATTTTTCCTTTTTATATACTTTTTGCTATTTTATGAATTTGTGGATCTAGAAATTGGCACTGTCTGCAACTGGCACTAAACTGGGCACTTAATACAGTGTGATTATTTAGAAGCCAGTTGTGCTCTGCCTTCCTTTGGGTGTCTCCATGGTGGAAGCTGTAAAAGGAATCCCAGGACATGGAGAGGAGGACAAGGAAGGACTCTAAACTGTGAGCTCTGTGGCTTGTGTACTTATTCTAGGTGATGCATCAAAGAAACCCTCAGTCGTGGCCAGGCGTGGTGGCTCATGCCTGTAATCCCAGCACTTTGGGAGGCTGAGGCAGGCAGATCACAAGGTCAGGAGTTCGAGACCAGCCTAGCCAATATGGTGAAACCCTGTCTCTACTAAAAATACAACAGTAACAAAAAAGTTAGCCAGGCGTGGTGGTGGGCGCCTGTAGTTCCAGGTACTCAGGAGGCTGAGGCAGGAGAATTGCTTGAACTGGGAAGGCAGAGGTTGCAGTGAGCCGAGATGGCGCCACTGCATTCCAGCCTGGGTGACAGAGCGAGACTCCATTTCAAAAAAATAAATAAATAAAAATAGAACCCTCAGTCGCAACCATTGTCCCATTCCCTGGTCACAATGAGTGAGAGTCAGAAGGCACGTTAGATGGTCACCCCCTCATCCAATGCTGAGATTTCCCCCACTTTGGTGGCTTCAAGTAGACTTGGAAGAAATAAGAAATACAAAAATGAGGTTTAAGTTCTATTCTGTGCTTAAAGATTTCCACAACACAAATTGATATGTTCACAAAAACACACATACAATGCAATGTGACTTATTTGTGTCATCCACATGATAATGTCACACCAGAATAATGATAGAATACGTATGTGAGGACGTGCCCTGCAGAGGCCACTGAAGGTAATGTGTGCTGGGAGCAGGTGTGTAATGATGTCTGATGAACTACTTTTCATTCTTCCAGTATCTCTCATTGACTTCATTCACATTCAGAAGCAACCTTAAAAGTTTGAGTTTTCTGAAATTTTTGAATATAAGTGTCCACTTACAGAGCAGACAGAGAAAGATCCTCTGAAGATAAAGAGTTTATCATTGAGTGCACAGGGGATTTGTAAGCCCAGGACTTGCAGGGTATGGGGACCAAGGGCATGTCCAAAGAGGTTGAGGTGAGAAAAAGTTTTCAAAGGAAAAGGGAAAACGTACACATAATTTGTTCCGAAACAGAGAGGAACATTGGTTACAGGGGCTATTCCAGGAGTTGATGCCAGTTCATTAGTGGAGACAGTGTGACAGGCAGGTGTTCTTGTACATCTGACTAGATGTCCTTGTGACTCAGGTAGCAAGCTGCAGTTTGAAAAGTTCTTGATAAAGTTCTTGTTACAGGCATATGTGGGTAAGAGCCCTTCAGAGTCTTTGTAAAAGTTCTTACCATAGGCATGTGTGCATGAAGGTCCTTTCCTTTCCTTTTCCTTCCTTTCAGTTTGACACAAGTGGCTCCATTTTGATTCTGACAACTTTCGCATTAGTTACCAGCCAACAAGCCTTTCTGATCTCCTAGGGTAAAGATTGATCTAGCCTCTGCTTCTCCTCCACAGTAATTATCCGTTCACTCCCTCATAAGGAGGTTGTTCCAATTTGGAAAGAAAGCTCTCCACTGTATAGATCTGAAAGTTTGATTTGGGTGCTAGTCCAGCAGCTGGGGTCATGAAGCACCCACCTAATCACATGCCCTCTCATGTGTAACACTCTGAAAGACATGGACCACCTGGACATCGTCCACTATGGTGGACATTTATTGCTTGTTGAGGGCCTCAACAACTGTACTCTCCTCTAGTAACAGACCCTTTTCTGGGGGAAATATGCCTCCCTTACTCTTAGTGATGCGGGGTTTTCTCACCTCATTCTAGGGAAAGATCATATGAACCTTTCCTGGCCAATCAGAAACTCAAATTCCTTGAGCTCAGCAATTGGTTTATAAATGGACTCTTCATAATAATTCATTTGGGATTAAAGGGAAGGAAAGTCCATGTGGAAATGTGGAAAGTGAGATACCCTCTTCTCCAAGAAACTAGAACAGGTAGAGCTATAAGGTTGCAACCATTGCAGTCATGGTGGCTTCTCTGTGGATGAAACCAACATGAAGAAAAGGAACCAAGAAATGGAAAAAGAGGAGAACCCAAGTCTCCTGGATCAAGCCACACCTGAAAGGAACCCTACCCCTAAACATTTCAGTTATTTCAGACAGTACATGACCTTCATGCTTAAGCTAGCTTGAATTGGATTTTTATGACTTATATCCAAGAGAACTTTGATGAATCTTTTTGCCTTGCTTCCCTCCCTCTCAACACTTGTGCTGTAACTTTTGTGTACAACCAATATTACAGCAAAGAATGCTGCCAACAACAGCAACTCAGGTATCAGTTCTAATTGTGTATGGGCCCATTTGCTCACTTGGGTCAGCCACGTGTCGGTGATAAGAAACTCCAGGCCATTAGTTGTTCTAATATTAATGAAATATCTGATGCTACCCACTCCGTACATCATGGGCCACACCAGCTTGTGAAGCACCCAGTGGCAGAGGGTGTTTCTCTTTGTTCTGCAGAATTGACCACCATCTTCCTGAAAGTCCCCAATGGGAAAGAAAAATTTCTCTAACATATAAAGAAATCATAATAATAGCCATGATCTGGAGTTCAAACAAACTTCATAAGAAGATAATTGTTGGGAGGTGAAGGCAGGAGATTCGCTTGAGCCCAGTAGTTTGAGACCAGTCTGGCCAACATAGTGAGACCCTATCTCTATAAAGATGTTTTTAAAAAGATGATTAAATTATGAGAATAACCTTGAGAAACTGGTTATGAATAGGCATAGTTTGACCCGTATCTGGAAGAAAGTTTGTTTCTGCCCCAAGAATATGTTGTAATCTTTCCCCTGATGAAAGGAAGTATAGCAATGTGGTGAAGAGCTGAGATTGGAAATCAGAAGAGACCTGGGTTGGCCTGCCACTTACTAGCAGTGAGTTCTTGAAAAAGTCACTCAGCCCCAAGCTACTTAACCTCTTAGAGACTCAGTGTCCTTGTTCTCAAGAGTTTCTGGATGAGGAGTTATTAATTTAAGACTCACCACCTTCAAAGTTCTGTCTCATTAGTGGCCGCATTTAAACAGACCCAGATCCACACAACCTTATTAATATCTTACTCACATACTTCCGTCTTAAATAATACATGGTCTTGAACATTTCCCAGGTAATTTTATTTTGTATCACATATTTTATCCAAACTTCTTTAAATTATTTAATTAGAATTTTAAAAAGGCAGCAATCATGCCATTTACTTTTTCTGATTTTCTTGCTCAGTGGTATCTTAAATTACTTTAATCGTTTTCATCCGCAACAGAAATAAACAGAGGTTGTATATAAAATTTAGGTCATATCAAGATTTTCTGATCCAATAAAAGTGCTGCTTGTTTAAGAAATCCTTCCAGGCAATTATATATGTGTCAAACTAATGTAAAAGTATGACATTCGAGATTGAGTCCATGGTAATCATTTGAAAGCTGTTGCAAGTGTATTATATTTATGAGAAAAATATGCGTAAGTATACACGCTCCTATGTACTCTCTAGAGCTGATGTAACCAAAATTCAATTTGAGAAAAATCTCTAGAAAATAAATCCATTGTTTGCCAAAGAAGGTTTTGAAGGAGCTCAGAAAATTAATAATAATAATTTTGATAATATTAATTTCATTGAGTTATGGAAAAAGACAGGTGGGGGAGGCTTCCAGCTCTCAAATCCTGAGATTATGGGATTTGTCAGCCCAGTCTATGAAACACTTGAGTTTTACATTTAGTATTTATGGAGGTCAGAAGAATTTGCAATATTTACAGTGGGGTTAATGAAGAAATGTTCCATGTCAGTGAATTTCGGCATGCAGGGCAGTCTGTCTTACATGAACTGCAGTGCCTTGGCCTTCAAAGGTCAGAAGTCAAGGGAATTTTAGGGTTCATAATATACAGAAACAGTCATCTACTTGATCTGTTTATTGAATTTCTTATAAATATGACTGAAATAAGACAAAAACTTCTCTTCACCAGTCCCTGAGAAATGATTGGTTTTTGTTGTTTTTATGCCCAGCCAAACCTCACAGATTCTAATCTAATTGATCAGGAGAGGGATCCAGGCATGGAGGAATTGTTCAAGTCCCCCAGATAATACTTACAGATACCCGGGTCTGAGAACCACTTCCTATGAGAAATCCCTGTGAGCTGGGAAGATATGATGGAGAAAATAGCTACGCCTTGTCTTCTCAGCAGAAAGTTGATCCTAAGAGAACAGAAGATAGGCTTTGATTCTCCTCTCAAGAACCAGGCTCACACTGTAGACTTTCCTTCTAGAAGTCTACATTTTCCTTGTTGCAGAGACTAGATAAAAAGGTTTGGTTTTCAAGAGTCTGAATTATTGGTGGTGGGTATAGGATATTCCTAGAAGAGAGGGTTCTAGGTGTTCATTTGAGGGGAGTGGCCCATTGAGAGGGTTTTCTAGAGAAGTAACTCAATTTAGAGAATAGAGGAGTTGCCGTCCTTCAAGCTGTCCTCCCAACAGTCCCAGTTTACCCAGGACTAAGCTGTTTTCTGGAAAGCTGAACTTTCCATGCCAAAATAAAGAGAGTCCTGTCCCAACTGGTATGCTTGGCCACCCTATCTTCTAACACAAAAACAGCATCCTTAGGGAATAGAACATCACATGAAAAAGGCCAGCATATTGGGCCCAAAGAAATTGAATGTGTTTTGGTTATAAGAACAGCTTTCTATTGTGGCTCTAGGGACTTCTCCCCAGCTGGCCTCTCGATCTGGGAGTTCCTTTCTCTGAGACCTGCTAAGTTGAGAGACAAAGAGGCCTGCTGGACCAGGAGGCACAGGGCTGGGGTGCAGAGGGTGGGTGCACAGATGATGCTGGGCAGGAACCACAGTGGGGATGAGGGAGAGGGTTGGCTGTCTCTCAAGCTGAAGAAGTAGCTGCAAGACTCAGATCTGCTAAGCTGCAGACCCAATCCTGAGCGTCTGAACTGTGTTCAACTGAGACATACAGAGAATCACTTTCCCCAGGGAGAATGCTTAAACACATCACCAGGTCACCCCCTTTCCCCATCAGGTGTCAGGCAGGATGACCAAAAGTACCCATGATGGACAGATTGCAGGACTCAGGCAAGGATCAGGAAGTGATACCTTTACAATCATAAACTGATGCTCTGTGGTGCCGTGGACATCTATATCTCATCCAAAGAGACTCTCAGCAGATCAGAAGGGCCAAGAAGCCCTGAGATTGCTATGTATGATTGTAAGATGAGGCAAAATTCCTTGAAAGGCACAGAAAGGGACAGTGAAACCTGGCAGGTGAGACCGTGCAACGATTTGGCCCTTGGTTCTATGGACCAGTGTCAAGTCAGGCTGATGCGGCCAAAGCTCCTGTCCGAGTTGCGGCAGGTGGGGTCAAGAGCCCGATCCCAACCAGCTCCCTGCCCTGCGAGGCCCATCTCACAATCACCCAGCCCAGGCTCAAATCCTGCAAACAAACTGCCCTAATTTCCCTTTTAAGAACTCCACTAAGATCTTTCAAGGGATTCTTCCCTGAGGTAAGTCTGATGCACTTAGCTTTGCTTGATCAATACACTTTTTTGTCCTTTGCATGACTTGACAGCAATAAGGAGAACTTTTTTTTTTTGCTTCAGTCATTTAAATGCTTAAGATAATATGAATGCTAGGCTCAGAGAACAATTTTAAAAGAGCATAGATACAGTTACCCTAAAAGAAGGAGGAGGAGGAGCAGAGCAGATGGGGTCCTGGCTTCTCTGATACTAGAATTCAATGGCAATTGAAGTAGAAATCAGTGAATACAGGTGAAATCAGTGAAGTCAAGTGATGATAAATAATTGTTATTTATTTTCTTTTTATTTGGCTGCAACATGGGGTAAAAAAGAATTTCACTGGGTTCAACTGCATCACGCAGATGTTTCTTGGACCTAACTTGTTTCATATTTTTTTAGAGAAGCTACAAGCTGAACATCATGGTACGTGTCTGTAATCCCTGCTACTTGGGAAGCTGAGGTGGAGGATGGCCAGGAGTTGAGCCCAGGAGGTTGAGACCAGCCTGGGCAACATAGTAAGACAACATTAAAAAAAAAAGAGAGAAGAAGAAGAAACTTCAAAAATTAACCTCTATAAGCAGAACTACCATTTGATTCAGCAGTCCTACTACTGGGAATCTACCCAGAGGAAAAGAAGTCATTATATGAAAAAGATACTTGCACACGCATGTTTATAGTAGCACAATTCCCAATTGCAAAAATTTGGAACCAGCCCAAATGCCCATCAATCAACAAGTGGATAAAGAAATTGTGGCATGTAAATACAATGGAATACTACTCAGCCATAAAAAAGAATGAATTAATGGCATTTGCAGCAGCCTGAATGGAACTGGAAACTATTATTCTAAGTCAAGTAACTCAGGAATGGAAAACCAAACATTGTATGTTCTCACTTATAAGCGGGAGCCAAGCTGTGAGGATGCAAAGGGATAAGAATTATACAGTGGACTTTGAGGACTTGGAAAGGATGGGAAGGTGTAAGAGACAAAAGACTACAAATTGGGTTCAGTGTGTACTGCTTGGGTGATGGGTGCACCAAAATCTCACAAATCACCACTAAAGAACTCACTCATGTAACCAAACACCACCTGTTCCCCCAAAACCTATGGCAATAAAAATTTTTTTTAATCCATTTTTAATTTTTAATTTATTTGCATCGATACATAATAATTATACATATTTATGGGGTACATGTGATATTTTGGTAATATGAACAATGTGTAATGATCAAATCAGGGTATTTAGGATCTCCATCGCCTTAAATATTTATCATTTCCTTGTGTTGGGAACATTTTGAATCTCTTCCAGCTATTTTGATATATACAGTAAATTATTGTTACCTATAGTCGCCCTACTGTGCTACAGAACACTAGGACTCATTAACCAACCTCTCCTCATTCCCCCACCCCTTCCCAGCCTCTAGTATCCATCACTCTACTCTCTACCTCCATGAGATTCACTTACTTTAACTCTCACGTATGAATGAGAACACGCACAATTTGTCGCTCTGTGCCTGATTTATTTCAGTTAACATAATGACCTCCAGTTTCATCCATGTTGCTGCAAATGATAGGATTTAATTCTTCTTTATTTTTTTGTGACAGAGTCTCACTTTGTTACCTAGGCTGAAGTGAGTGGTGCAATCTCAGCTCACTATAGACTCTGCCTCCCGGGCTCAAGTGATCCTCCCACTTCAGCTTTCTGAGTAGCTGGGACTACAGGCACACGCCACCATCCTGGATAATTTTTGTATTTTCAGTGGAGACGGGGTTTCATCATGTTGGCCAGGCTGGTCTCGAACTCCTGACCTCAAGTGATTCACCCACCTCGGCCTCCCGGAGTGCTAGGATTACAGGTGTGAGCCACCGCATCAGGCCATCTATTCGTCTGTTAATGGACATTTAGGTTGATTAAAATAACATGACAAGGATATTTGTAAAGGTTTAAGTTACTGGGATTAAGTAAAAATGTTGAAATTATTTTTCTCTTTATAGACAGGATCTGAATTATTTTTTATTCATAAGCAAATGTCAGGTCCTGAGCTTATTTTATTTTTTACAATGTTGAAATAGTATTTATTTTACAAAGTTTAGGTAAGTGGAATGCTGATATGTTAGCAGAGCAATTCTGATATCAAGTTTAGAAAAGGTATTCCTGCATCCAAATGTACTTCCTTACTCAGCATAGAGCCAACATTGCTCATTTCAATTTTCAAACATGTAAATTATTCTGTTTTTGCACAAGAATGTGATTTATTGATTTTTAAAATCAGCATTGAACTTTAAAAAGAAGCATCAACTTTGTTTTAATTATCTGCAACCTTCTATCTGTGGAAAAAAGTAGCCTTTTCTTTGTTATTCTGCATTTCCTTGGCAATCCTTCTATCTGACTGTCTCCATTTGAACCGTGTTTTAAGTCCTTTCTGGGAGAGCAGCTTATAATTAAAATGATTGGTAATTGTGTTTTTAATTAGCTGCTGCCTAATGAAAAATTACAAAACAATTTAGTTCCTGCAGGAAGATGAGTGACCAGAGAATAATGGCTATTCAGGGACGGTACTGTTTACCATCTACTCCCTTCCTTCAGACGGGAGCGCACGTTTATATCAATCAAGATTCTAGCCTGTTTGGAATGAGGTAGGATATAAGCAGAAAAGAAAATGAGGCAGTGAGCTTTTGACTGCTGATTCTCACCTGCTTTCAAATTTAGAAAAGGCCAAGAAATTTCAGAGGGGTTTGAGATATCTGTCTAGGGCCCAAATTCAGCCTGACCGGTCAATTGCATCTAGTTATTTTTCACAGCTGAGTCCTGCTGACCCCTGGTGACAGTGTCACCAAACCAAACCTCTGAGATCATGTTGGATGGCCGTTGCTTGACACTGTCGGTTTTCAGTACTAACACTGCAAATCATTTGCTTTGTTCCCCTAATTTTTCTCCTTCCCAGCTGTCCCCACCCCTTATTAACCCCTTGTAGGTTTTTCCTACAAGATGATAAATGAGAAGAAAATCCATCTGAAATGAATGAACATTAAAAAGACACAGTGCTTAGTGACTTGCCTGCAAATGTGATGTCTGTGTGTGTAAGGCATTCTTTGCAGCAGTTATTTTAACTTTGTCTGTATCAATACAGGAAGTCACTCCTTACAGACAAATACAGGAGATCCCAGTGGGGAATTCAGAGCACTTGAGGTCATCATAGTCTTACATGAGTTCCCAGAGTTTGCTATCTTCTTTGAATTTGCCTACTGCTGCTTACGTTAAGAGCAACACATAGGTTGCATTCTGTCACGCTGTTAGTTTAATTGCTTGCTTGCTAAGCTACTGTAGTCAGTGGCTCTCAACATCAGAATCACCTGGAAAGCTTCTGAAAACAAAGACTGCTGGGTCTCGGACCTAAGAATTTTTACTCAGTAAGCTCCCATCGATGTTGCTGATCTAGGAACCACTCTGCTATAGGTTGTAAAGGATGTTTCTAGAAATTGTGAATAATTCCAACTGGGTGAAAAGGGGAAACTCAAGGTTTTTTTTTTCTACGGCATCACTGCTGCCCTGATCTAAAATAATGCTCTGCAGCCCTAGTAGATATAGTCTGCTTGTTGCATGAAATATAAGCGAAGGAAGAAAAAAGTCAATGAGACTGGTGTTTCTCAAAGACCTTCAAATTTACAAAAAGCAGTGGAAATCTCAAGGATCTCTTGTGTACCACAGGAAAAAAAAATGAGTGGGAGGTCCCTTCCCATGTGATCTTTGGACCCGGTCACAAGGAGTGAATCAGACCTGGAGATGCCCACGACTCTAGTGGTGAAGTTTAGGTGCTCATTCCAAGATAGAGTTTTGCTTTTAGGTCTGATTCTGAAAAAGATCTGTGACTGTCAGCAGGGAAATGATAATTAATTATGGAAATTATACCGACTTCTTTGGTACAAGATTTGAAAAAAAGAAACAGGAAGAATGCAGTAGCACCTTAACTCAGCCCTTGGAGTAAAACTGTCTCACAATCTGGGCTATCTGAACCATTTGGTCTTCAAAACTTGGTCAAGGCCTTTAAAATTGTTAAGGTTTAGTTCTGTTTCTGTAAAACAGGAATAATAATACTGCCCATATTGTAGACGTTATTTTGGGGATTAAATGGAACACTTTATTATACTTAGCATATAAGAAGAACTCAATACCTGTTAGGTGAAATCATTATCATCATCATAATCAAGCTACTAGGAGAAAATATAGGCAAATTTGTGTATAACCTTGGGAGTTAGGAAGTCTTTCTAACATTAGTGAGGGAAAACATTTTTTATTAAAAAGTAGAGATCTATTTATTTCAGAGTAATAAGGAAAATTAATTTTTTGAAGGGAGTGTAATAAAATTGTTTATTTTGAAGCCATGCTTTGAATTTCAAGGTCATCTGTTATGCAAGACACAATATTTTAGGATGTGTCAGGAAGCAGGGAAGGGGTTAATTCTTTTTTCTTAACTTATATTAGGTTCAGGGGCAGATTTGTTACATAGGTAAATTGCATGTCACAGGGGTTTGGTATCAGATTACTTTGTCAGCCAACTAATAAGCATAGTCCCTGATAAGTAGTTTTTCAATCCTCACCCTCCTCCCACCCACCACCCTCAAGTAGACCTCAGAGTCTATTGTTCCCATCTTGGTGTAGCTCCCACATATAAGTGATAACATGTGGTATTTGATTTTCTGTTTCTGTGTTAGTTTACTTTACCAGTTCCATCTGTGTTGCTGCAAAAGACATGATCTCATTTTTGACGGATGCATAGTATTCCATTGTGTACATGTACCACCATTTTTATCCAGTCTATCAGTGATGGACATGTAGGTTGATTCCATGTCTTTGCTATTGTGAATAGTGCTGCAATGAACATACACATGCATGTGTCTTTATCATAGAATGATTTACATTCCTTTGGCTATGTACCCAATATTGGGATTGTGGGGTCAAATGTAATTCTGTTTTGTAGTTTTAAGTTTTTAAGATATCGCTAAACAGCTTTCTACTACGCCTGACCTAATTTACATTCCCACCAGCAGCCTATAAATGTTCTCTTTTCTCTGCAACCACCCCAGAGTCTGTTATTTTCTGACTCTTTAATAATTGCTATTCTGACTGATGTGAGATGGTACCTCATTTTGGTTTTGATTTGTATTTCTCTAATGATTAGTGATGTTGAGAATTATTTCATATGTTTGTTGGCTACATGTGTGTTTTCTTTTAAAAAGTGTCTGTTAATGTCCTTTGCCCACTTTTTATTGGGGTTGTTTTTGCTTACAAATTTGTTTAAGTTTTTTACAGATTCTGGATATTAGACCTTTGTTGGATGGGTAGCTTGCAAGTATTTTCTCTGATGTTGTAGATTGTCTGTTTACTCTGTTGATAGTTTCTTTTTCTGTGCAGAAGCTCTTTATATTAATTAGGTCCCGTTGTCAATTTTTATTTTTGTTGCAATTGTTTTGGCATCTTGTTCATGAAATCTTTGCCAGGTTCTATGTTCAGAATGGTATTTCCTAGGTTGTCTTCCAGGTTTTTTGTAGTTTTTGGTGTTAGAGTTGAGTCTTTAAACAATCTTGAGTTGATTTTTGTATATGGTGTAAGGAAGAGGCCCAATTTCAAGCTTCTGCATATGGTTAGCCAGTTATTCTGGCACCATTTATTGATAGAGAGTGCTTTCCCCATTTCTTGTTTTTGTTGGCTTCTTCAAAGATCAGATGATTGTAGCTGTGTGACATTATTTCTGGGCCCTCTATTCTCTTCCATTGTTTTATGTGCCTGGTTTTGTACCAGTACCATGCTGTTTTAGTTACTATAGCCTTGTAGTATAGTTTGAAGTTGGGTATTGTGATGCCTCCAGCTTTGGTCTTTTTGCTTAGGATTGCCTTGGCTATTTGAGCTCTTTTTTGGTTCAATATGAATTTTAAAATAGTATTTTCTACTTTTGTGAAGAATGTCAGTGGTAGTTTAATAGGAATGGGATAGGAATGGTATTGAATCTGTAAATTGCTTTGGGCAGTATGGCCACTTTAACAATATTGATTCTTCCTATCCACGAGCCTGGGATGTTTTTCCACTTGTTTGTGTCATCTCTGATTTCTTTGAGCAGTGTTTTGTAGCTCTTGTTGTAAAGGTCATCCACCTTCTTGGTTAGCTGTATTACTAAGTATTTTCTTCTTTTTGTGGCTATTGTGAATGGGATTGCATTCTTGATTTTGTTTTCAGCTTGGATGTTGTTGATGTATAGAAATGCTACTAATTTTTTGTATACTGATTTTGTATCCTGAAACTTTGCTGAAGTTGTTTATCAGATCAAGGAGCTTTTGCACAGAGACTATGGGATTTTCTAGGTATAGAATCATATTATCTGAAAACAGAGCAGTTTAACTTCCTATCTTTTTATTTGAATACCTTTTATTCATTTCACTTGACTGGTTGGTCTAGCTAGGACTTTCAGTACTATGTTAAATAGGAATGGTAAGAGAGGGCATCCTTGTCTTGTTCCAGTTATCAAGGGGAATGCTTCCAGGTTTTGCCCATTCAATATGATGTTGGCTGTGACTTTGTTATAGATGGCTCTTAATATTTTGAGGGATGTCCCTTCAGTGTCTAGTTTGTTGAGGGTTTTTTACATAAAGGATGTTGGATTTCATCAAAAGCCTTTTCTGCATCTACTGAGATTGTTCACGTGGTTTTTGTTTTCAGTGCTGTTTATGCGGTGAATCACATTTATTGATTTGCTTATATTGAACCAACCTTGCATCCCAGGTGATATGATTTGGCTCTGTGTCCCCATCCAAATCTCGCCTCAAATTGTAATATTCCCTAAGTGTCAAGGGTGGGACCAGATGGAGGTAATTGAATCATGGGGGCAGTTTCCCCCATGCTGTTCTCATGATAGTGAGTGAGTTATCATGAGATCTGATGGTTTTATAAGTGTCTGGCATTTCTCTTGCTGGCACTCATTCTCTCTCCTGCCGCCCTGTGAAGAGATACCTTCCATCATGATTGCAAGTTTTCTGAGGCCTCCCCAGCCATGCAGAACTGTGAATCAATTAAACCTCTTTTTTAAATAAATTACCCGTTCTCAGATATTTCTTCATAGCAGTGTGAGAACAGATGAATACACCAGGGGTAAAGCCTACTTGAGTGTAGTGGATTAGCTTTCTGATGTGCTGCTGGATCAGGATTGCAGTATTTTGTTGGGTATTTTTGCATTTATGTTCGTCTGGGATATTGGCTTGAAGTTTTCTTTTGTTTTTTTTTGGTGTGTCTTTGTTGGATTTTAATATCAAGGATAATGCTGGCTTCATAGAATAAGTTAGGGAGGAGTCCCTCCTCCTCAATTTTTTGGTATAGTTTCAGTCAGAATGGTCCCAGCTCTTCCTTATACATCTGAAGAATTCAGTTGTGAATCCATCTGGTCTTGGGCTTTTTCTGGTTCGTAGGCTGTTTATTACTGATTCAATTTTGAAACTCATTATTGGTCTGTTAGGGTATTGAATTTCTTCTTTGTGCCATCTTCAGAGATTGTATGTGTCTAGGGATTCATCCATTTCTTCTAGGTCTTCTAGCTTGTGTGCACAGATGTATTCACAATAGTGTCTGAGAGATTTTTGTATTTCTGTGGGGTTGGTAGTAAGGTCCCCCTTGTTATTTCTGATTGTGTTCCTTTGGCTCTTCTGTTTTTCTTTCATTTCATTCAGTTCAGCTCTGATTTTGGTTATTTCTTGCCTTCTGCTAGCCTTGGCATTGGTTTGCTCTTGTTTCTCTTATTGTGATGTTAGGTTGTTAGTTTGAGATCTTTTTAACTTTTTGATATGGAAGTTTAGTGCTATAAATTTCCCTCTTAACACTGCTTTGGCTGTGTCCCAGAGATTCTGTTATGTTGTATTTTTGTTCTCATTAGTTTCAAAGAATTTCTTGATTTCTGCCTTAATTTTGTTATTTGCCCAGAAGTCATTCAGGAATAGGTTGTTTGATTTCCATGTAATTGTATGGTTTTGAGTTATTTTCTTACCATTGATTCCTATTTTTATTGGATCATGGCTGATGTGATTTCAGTTCTTTTGCATTTGCTGAGGATTGCTTTATGCCCAATTGTGGTCAATTTTAGAGTATGTGCCATGTGCAGATGAGAAGAATATATATTATGTTGTTTGTGGGTGGAGAGTTCTGTAGATGTCTAACAGGTTCATTTGGTCAAGTCTTGAGTTCAGGTCCCAAAAATCTTTGCTAGTTTACTGCCTTAGTGATCTAATACTGTCATTTGGGTCTTAAAGTCTCCCACTACTCTTGTGTGGTTATCTAAGTCTCTTTGTAGATCTCTAAGAACTTGCTTTCTGAATCTGGGTGCTTCTGTATTGTATATACTTAGGATAGTTAGGTCCTCTTGTTGAATTGCACCCTTTACCATTATATTATGCCCTTCTTTGTCTTTTTTGATCTTTGTTGGTTTAAAGTCTGTTTTGTCTGAAATTAGAATAGCAACTACTACCATTTTATGTTTTGTGATTACTTGGTAGATTATTCTCCATCTCATTACTTTGAGCCTATGGGTGTCATTGCATGTGAAATGAGTCTCTTGAAGACAGTATACCATTGGGTTTTACTTCTTTATCCAAATTGCCACTCTGCCTTTTAATTGGGGCATTAGCCTGTTTACATTCAAAGTTAGTATTGATATGTGCAGATTTGATCTTGTCATCATGTTTTAGGCTGGTTATTATGCAGACTTGTTTGTGTGGCTGCTTTATAGTGTCACTGGTCTATGTACTTCAGTATACTTTGTAGGTAATGTATTTTGTACCTGTGTACTTTGTTGACAATGGTCTTTCCTTTCCACATTTAGTGCTCCCTTCAGGACCCCTTGTAAGGCAGGTCTGGTGGTAATGAATTCCCTTAGCATTTGCTTGTCTGAAAAGGATCTTATTTCTTCTTCACTTATGAAGCTTAGTTTGGCTGCATGTGAAATTGTTGGTTGAAAATTCTTTTCTTTAAGAAGGCTGAATACAGGCCCCCAATCTCTTCTAGATTTTAGGATTTCTGCTGACAGGTCTGCTATTAGACTGATAGGCTTCCCTTTGTGACTTGCCCTTTCTCTGTAGCTGCCTTTAACATTTTTTCTTTCATGTCCACCTTGGGGAATCTGATGACTATGACCATCTTGCAGATGGTCTTCTTGTGTGGTATTTTGTAGGAGTTGTCTATGTTTCCTGAATTGAAATGTTGGCCTCTCTAGTGAGGCTGGTGAAATTTTTATGAATGATATCCTGAAATATGTTTGCAAGTTGCTTTTCTCCGTCTCTTTCAGGGACACAAATGAGTAGTAGATTTGGTCTCTTTACATAATCCCATATTTCTCAGATTTTTAAAAATTCTTCTTTATTGTTTTTTCTTTATTTCTTCTAAGTGACTTTGGAGAATGAGTCTTCAAGCTCTGAGATTCTTTTCTAGGCTTGGTTAATTCTACTATTAATACTTATGATTGCATTATGAAATTTTTCTAGTGTGCTTTTCAGCTCTAGCAGATCAGTTTGATTCTTTCTTATAATGTCCAGTTAATCTAGTATCTCCTGTATTGTTTTATTGTAATCCTTAGATTTCTTAGGTTGGGTATCAATTAGCCCCTGTATGTGGATGATACTTGTTCCTATCTACATTCTTAACTCTATTTCTGACATTTCAGGTATTTCAGCCTGGTTAAGAATCATTGCAAGGGAACTAGAGCAGTCATTTGGAGATAAGAAGGTACTCTGGCTTTTTGAGTTGCCAGAGTTCCTGCACTGGTTCTTTCTCATTTGTGTGGGTGAATGTTCCTTCAGTCTTTGAAGTTGCTGTGCTTTGGATGGATTGTTTTGCTTTTTTCTTCTTTGATGTCCTTGGGGGTTAAATTATGGTATAAGATGAGTTTGATTGACTGGCTTTGATTCTAATCAATTCCTGGGTCTTGGAGGATAACTCTCTGATTATGTCTCCATGCCTACATTTCTTTGGTTAGGTGATCTAGTCTATGGGGCCCCCTCAGACAGGGGCCATGGTTGACCCTAATC
This sequence comes from Pongo abelii, assembly GCF_028885655.2. Taxonomy (NCBI): domain Eukaryota; kingdom Metazoa; phylum Chordata; class Mammalia; order Primates; family Hominidae; genus Pongo; species Pongo abelii. The sequence goes on from NC_071995.2 coordinate 125,034,058, forward strand.
TGCTGTCTGTGTGCTTCCTAGGAAAACATGGGGTTGTGCCTGCCCTCAGAGTTCAGGCAGAAGTAGGACCACTGGTATAGAAGCTCTAGCAGGTGTGGCCTATCTGACTATGAGAAGCGGAGGTTGGAGGAGTTGCCTTCCCTGCTGTCTGGGGTTTCCAGAGCAATAGGAGGCTATGATCCTCAGCAAATTCAGGCAAAAGTAGGACTGCTAGACTAGAAGCTCTAGCATGTGTGGCTCACCTGGATACTGGTGGCAACAGTGGGTAAGGATGCCCAGTCTGCTGCCCAGGTGTTTCTTGGAACAACAGGAGGCTGCACCCACTAGTTGAGTTCCCACAGAAGCAGGACCACTGGGCCAGAAGGCAGGTGCTGTCTACCTGGGTACCAGTAGTGGGAGTGGGTGAAGTCCTACACTCTGCCATTTAGGTGTTTCCTGGGACAACAGGGAGCTGCACCCTCCAGCTGAGTTCACACAGAAGTGGGGCCACTGGCCTGGAAGCTCTAGCAGGCATTGCCTTCCTGGCTACCAGTGGCAGGAGCAAGTGGGGTCATGTGTTCTGCCACCTGAGTGTTTCCTGGAACAACAGTAAGCTGTGTCCTCCAGCTGAGTTCACACAGAAGCGTGAACACTGGGCTGGAATTTCTAGCAAATGTTGCCCACCTGGCTATCAGTGGTGTAGGTGGGTGCAACAGCTGGCTAAGTTTGGGCTGAAGCAGGACCTCTGGGCTGGAAGCTGGTGCCAAGCTTTGTCTGGCAAGCGTGGGTGGAGCAATCTCACTGCTCCCAGGCAAGGCAACTTTGACCTCTATAGGGGCTACGATGCCAGTGCTGGTTTGCTCCTCCAGGGCCCAAGACTTGTAGCAGTCTCCTTGGACTCAAGAGTTGCCTCTGCAAAACACCTGACTGGCTCTCTGACTCAGTATAGAAGTGCAGTGAGGGATGCAGCGGAGGCAGGGGGACTATCCCATTCCTAGTCTTGCACAGGTGCTTGTGGAAAGCATGAATCCCCCTGGGGGGCTCTCGCCTACTCACCCTTTCCTGTGTTGGAGAGGTTCTCTTGGCTCCATGATGAGCCCAGACAGGCTTGTGTCCATCTTCACTCTTCTCTGCTGTGTTCCTATGCTGCCTCGGTGGATCCTAACATGGTTTCTGAGGTGATAAACCTGCAGGATTAGTGTTCACTAGCCCTTTTGTTTCCTCCCTGTGAGAGTGGTGCAGATGAGCTGCTTCTGGTCTGCCATCTTGACCCCATCCTCAGAAAAAAAATAATTTTTGAGTAGACTTTTACTTGGTTGTAAAATAGGCCATTATTTACTTATTTAACAAATATTTATTGATCAAATAACCATGCTAATGAGTGAATAAATATAAAAAGAGATATGTTTTCTGTTTAAAAAAAGGAAGGAATGAGGTACTCTGAGCAGTTATAACGTGGGAAAAATGGAACACATGGAAGGTAAGCATTTCTAGGGATAAATACAAAGTAGAGACATTCTGTAAGTGGCATTGAAGAGAAATTCCAATGTATAATGGCTAATTACAGGAGGGTGAATCTGCGATTGAGATGGATATGTCATGACCTAAGAATTAGAAGAAACGTCAGGAAAGTGAAACTTAAAATGTGTCTGTTGGGCAGATAATGCTTCAAGAAATTGGAAAAAGGATGGTTGCAAACATTTTTAAATGCTGTTAAAATATAATGCAAATATTGATTTGATGAAAGTATATATTTTGGAATTGGCAACATGGCAATTTTAGCAAGAGCTAAGGGCAGAAGCCTGAAGGAGTGAGGAAGGAGTGTAGTAACCAGATAACAGTGGTGGGAGGAGAGAGTACAAGGTCAGGAAATGGAGGCAGATTGTATAGAAAATTCTACTAAGATGTTTAACTGTGAGTGGGAGGAACAGAGTACAGTCGATGGAGAGGAGACATGGAGTCCAAGACAGTTTTATCTGTTGTTTGTTCAGAATGGAAGAGATATTTCAGATGAGAAGGGTTTGATTGAGAAGGAGAAGCTGACCGCAGGACAAAGGCAAAATGAATTTATAGTGTCAACTGCAGGGGAGGCTATGGGGTGTGGAAACCCTTAATCTGAGGATCTGGCTATAGATGGAAGGAGAGGCCATTTTTATTTCAACAGGCAGAAAAAAGGGAAAGCCCTGACTTTTGAAGACCAGGTTTCTCTGTGCAAAAGCAGGATCACAGTCATCTACCAAGAGTAAGTGAGAAGGCAAGGCTGTCAGAAGAAAACAAAATGATTTGAAGTAGCAGTTAGAGAAAGTTGAAGAGCAGGAAACTATAAATGGATTGCTGCAAAGGATTTAAGATCCAGTCATTTCACATGGTGTCACTTCTCTGTTGTAGGGCTTTGCCCAGAAGGGCTTACTGCTTAGGTGTAGATGGAGAAAGTGGATAGCGATATCCATGCTTGATTGGTGATGTGCCATATGGATGAGGATTACCAACAGAGACACCTTAGGAAAGCTAAAGCAGTTCCATGAATGGAAGATAAGGACTAGCATGTATAAGGCTCACACTTAATCTCTGTTACCAAGGGTATCCTTGGTATCTGACAGTGAGTCGGGCCAAATAAAGATACTTAGGTCAAGGTGTCAAATATTCTGTTTAAGAATATGAAGAGATAAAGAATGAGAAGAAGATAAATTCTACTTCTCTTTTAGGAAGTAGAATTTATCTATAATGCTATAATAAAATAATCTTTTCAGAAACTATTTTAATGTGTGACAGGGTATTTAAGACAAAAGGGAGATCCTGTTGAGGGGTATATTTTAATTATTCCAGGTTTACTTTTGTTACACAGAGAGACAGCCAACTAACTAGGATCATCTTTGTTCGGGGGAAAAATTATTGTAGTTGTCTCCTTTATTATATAAATGCCTGTTGTCTTAAAAGAGTCATATTCAAGAACTGGGTGGTTATACTCATTAATTTAAGGAGATGGGCTTCCATTATCTGCCATGCACTATGGATGAGGATAGAAAAAGTTGAACAAGAGTCCTACAATGATGGTACCTGCATTCTACTGGATTAGCAAAAGATATCACCCATCCTATTATGATATACTAAACTGATACTGAAAAAAAAGGTAAGTTAATTTGATAAATAAGCCCATGTCCTCCTGGAAGGGAAAATGGATAACCCACTTCCTGTATCCCAAGATCTGAAGTTAGAGAGAACAGGGCCACACAGATAAAGATCCAGTGAGAGAAAAGGACAATTAATTCCACAAAATAAAGAGATCTTATGGAAGAAGTAGACTTAGGCTGGCAGACTTGTTTAACCCATGAACACAAAGACTGGTTTCACATGGCTGGTTTCTGTGTAGTGTGTTGCTGGCTGATGTAGGGAGCCAGAGACTACCCCAGCACAAAACAGTGGCCAAAGAGGCACATGAAGTACAAAGCACCCTAACTTCACAAACAACTGGTCCTGGACAGGTTTCTCAGCAGTGGAGAATTACAGCAGCAGAACTGCACAGAACCACTCTTCAACAGTGACACTGTGTGGCAGCATGGAGTAATGACAGCAGTGGACTGGCAGAAGCCATTTCTTTTTTTTGGCATTTCAAGGAATACCAATTCCTTTTAGACTATATTAACTACCATGAGTTTTGAACAATTTGGTGAAGGCGGAACTCCAAAGAGGGCAATTCCGGAATTCCTGCTAATGAGGTTCATGACCATATATGAAACATTGTGAAGAAGTAATAATTGAGAGTACATGTACTGCATGGTTACTTCATTCATGAAAACAGTACTCTGATTTTGTTCAAGTACTGGGTTGCCAGATAAATATCCATGGAAGATGCATTCCTCCCAAAGTTGCAAAGATGAATCATGATTTGCCTGCCCCTTTGGGTGATGAATCCTATTCTTTTCTCCTGTACTTAGTTGCATTGAGTCTATGGCCAATGAGCTATATGGGAGAATTTGGGAGAGTTTAGTCCCCTGAGAAGAGATGGCACTGTGGATGAGGTCCCTTTACTGCCCACTCTATCTTCTCTGCTTGAGATGCTGGCATCTGAGAACATGATGCTTGGGGCTGTGGAGCCATTTGCAGTCAGTAGAAAAAAAGCCAAGAAAATCATAAACATGTGGATGCCATAAGCTTTCAGAGCTGCTGAACAAACCCAGCACTGCCTGTGTCCCAAGATGTTGTGTTATGGGTGATTAAATGTCTTCAGTATTTTAGATATTAGTAGTTGAATACACTATTATTTTTAGCAGAAATCTTCCCAAATGGGCATACTTTTGTTCTATTGCTATAACAAATTTTCCATAGATCAGTTTTCTCTACTGACATAACCTTCAAAGCACCACATATGCAAAGATAATCTTATCATAATTGTGGTTAAATAATATATTTTGAAATGGGTACTTTCAGATCTACATCCTAGACTCTATAATATGTTCCACAAGAATAAAGAAACACAGTATGAAACCCAGCACTTCATCTGCTCACTGACACAGAGATCATGCTCTCCTCCACAAAAAATTTTACAAATAAAATTCTCAAAGTGAACAAAATAGTTGCTTTACTTTTTTAATTAAATTTTTTTAAAGTGTTACTAAATACAAATGGGGGCCAAATTCTCAACCAAAGGCATGGGCACCTTTGATAAGCATGAGGGAAATTACTCTCAGAATTGCAGTATTTTTTAACATATTATCAAAAATTCCTGCACAGATTGCTCCAAAGTTTCAATATTTAAAAAACAAATGGTCAATACAGGCTGCTGCAATCACTCATGTTTGATTGATTATGTGTCTTTAAAGGTGAAAAACTACAAATGGGCTGAGAGGGAAAAAAAACACACTGAGAGCTATTGACCTGCTTTAACTGTTTCAATAGCAGTGGGTAGCATCTCAGCAGGCTGTGCTGTGGGGGCCCTGCTTTGTCTGAGAGCAAAAACCTGTGGCACAAATACCATCATTAACATTTTGAACTGATATCTTGTGATATCAATATTGAATTGACCAGTTACCCAATCATGGGTTGAAAAGAATATTTAACAAACAGGATAACATTGGCTCCTCTAAGTATAACAGATGTCCAAAGGTGTCTCTCCACATGGATGGGTGCTAAGAGAGAGTTGGAGTCAGTAGATTATCATCAATAAATTATTTGGCTTCCCTTTCCAAAATGGAAGATCCAGAGAAGAAAAAACATCTTTCTGAAAGAAAGAGGAAAGTGAGATACATTGAATACCTACTTTGTGACACTTTGCTAACCATGTTGATGCAGGGCAAGTGAGCCCCAAAATTGGGGCTAAGCCTGAGAGGGTTCTTGGCTTCACCCAGGAAAGAACTCAAGGGTGAGCCAGTGGTGTTAGACAGCAACTTTTATTGAAATGGCAGTGCACAGCAGCAGCAGAGGTACTGGTCCTTGCAGAGCAGGGCTACCCCATGGGTTGTGTGCCAAGAGTAGCAGCTCAGAGGCAGTTCCATAGTCACATTTATATCTCCTTTTAATTACATGCAAATTAAGGGGTGGGTTATTTATAAATTTCTAGAAAAAGGGTGAAAACTTATGGGTCATTGCCATGGAAAGCGGCGGTAACATCCAAGTGTTGCCATGGCAATGGTAAGCTGACGTGGCACTGGTGGGCGTGTTTTATGGAGAGCTGCTTTCATCTCTTTCCTGTGTGGCTGACACTGGCTAGTGTCCAATCTGGTCTGGAGTAAAGTCCCACCTCCTACCTCGATATAAATATACTCTTCCTGTGTAGATTTTTTCTTTTCTTTTTTTCTTTTTTTTTTTTTTTTGACAGAGTCTTGCTTGTCGCCCAGGCTGGAGTGCAGTGTCACAATCTCGGCTCAATGCAACCTCTGCCTCCCCGGTTCAAGCAATTCTCCTGACTCAAGACTCCAGAATAGCTGGGATTACAGGCATGTGCCAACATACCTGGCTAATTTTTGTGTGTCTGTGTTTTTAGTAGAGACGGGGTTTCACCGTGTTAGCCAGGATGGTCTTGATCTCCTGACCTCGTGATCTGCCTGCCTCGGCCTCCCAAAGTGTTGGGATTACAGATGTGAGCCATCACGCCTGGCCGATTTTATTTTCTTAATTCACATATGAGGAAACTGAGACTCACAGGAATTATGCTATTGCTTAAGGTCTTCCAGATAGTAAGGAATGAGCAGAGCTGGAGTGAGAACTCAAGACTACTTTACTCTAAAGCCTTTGCCCTTTATGAGCATGGATGGCAAATTTACTTTCTCTCATCTATCCATTCCCATAGCCTGGGAGTAGCTGCCCAGAGGCACTCTGCTGAGATGGTTTCTGGGGATGCATCCAATCTTTGAAGAGAAGCTGTTTATGATTGATTGTAACTTCTGCCATGGATGAGAACAAGGAGGAGGCACTTTCTATAGCACAACTTGGACCCCAGATGAGTGAAACCCATCAGTTTGTGATCCAAATTTATATTTAAGGAAAAGTTCTGTACATTTATTGCTAATAGTAGACATCAGTTGTAATTGACACCCAAAATACATTTACCTTTTCCCTGGGAACAATACCTTGAATATACTCCAGAAACAGGTAATTGACTCAGGCCAAAGGAAAGGCTTGTCATTTCCTTACCATGGTGTTTACTCCAGGGGTGGGCATGCTACTATGAAAGTCATGAGATTCAACCCTGTGGTCTTCTGTGGGAGACACACACACACACACACACACACACAGCTGGAGTGGTTGGCAGCCAGCTTGCTACTATGTACAACTGAGAATAAAGTTAATGTTGAGAACATAGCAAGTAAGAGACAGACAAGTAGTCCCGGTATCACTGTTTGATCTTGCTTAGGCTGAAGCCAGTTATTCCACCAGATGGTTTCATAAGCCAATAAGCCCACCTATTGACTTAAGCCATATTGAGTTAGGTTTTCTGAGTCATTTGCAAATACATTGAAGAAAAAGCAGGAACGGGGGCCATTCCTCTTAAACTTACAGACTACTTTGAATTCTGTGTTTATAGATGCAGTCATTTTTCATTTTACCATCTACAGGTTTTTATTCTATTCATTGAAATCTGAAAAGCTGTTCTGTGAAAACGAAAGTACACTGAGGACAGGGAACCTGGGCATAAATAACACCCGCTCTGATGACTTTGGTGCCCAACGTCACCTCTCCTCAGCACATTTCTGGTTTCAGTCCCAGCCACAGGGGCCAGGTCCAGATATAATCAGACTCAAGTTTAGCCTCCCACCTCAAGGTGCCTGCTACACGTCTTTTTGCTGTCTTTGGGATTTCCCCAAAGCTGTGGAACCATACTCAGCTCCCATTTTAGTGCGAGCCTGAAGTGCATAGATGAATCTTCCAGATGTGACCACCCACCAATGGAGAATATAGAGCAATTAAACAAAGATCCAGCCTCTTTTGTACACAAACAGTTCTAGGAGGTATTCTGTGATTCCCAGAGGACCCGTCAGTATTCAGCCCCTGCTGCCCGCAGCAGTGACCCTTATAAAATATCATTTATTGATGTTTCCTACTTTCCTATTTCACATTCCCAGTTCCTTTTCTAGAGCTCCCCTAGAGCACCTTCCAAACTAAATCACCTGCATCTAAGTCCTTGTCTCAGCCTCAAGTTTTCTGAGAACTTAAACCAAGACAGATCCTGCCCTTTGCATATTAGGAAATGGGAGGATAGATTGGACAAAGATGAAAACACCATTAGTACAAGACAGCATGAGATTGATCAGTGTTCCATGAAAGAACATGGTAAGATGACTTGCTTTCTGGATAAGCAGCAATTGAACTGGGTACTGTTATTATCTTCATTTACAGGGGAAGAAACTGAAGGTATTTGAAGGGGAGTAGGGGCATGGTGGCCTTTGTGTTCCCTAGTATATTTTTCTCCTATTGTCTCATTTATTGGGCTCCACATAAACGAAACCTTCCTGAGAATGGGGGTGGGGTTCGTATCTGAAACCATCATGAGCTCATAGAACTTTGAACTTGAATGCCTGGGGGGCTGGGGGATTTAAATCCGTTGAGGGTAATAATATAATGATATACATATGACTGTATATTATTGCTTAAGGTTTGCCTTTGCTGTGTCTCAAACAAAAGTCATTAGTGGTAGCTAAATTTGTCCTAAAATATTTCTTTAGCAATTAAAGGATTAAATATATATGGCTCTGAATGCTTTCAGGCGGTTGCACAACTTGCAATTTAACATTGAATCCATCTTCCTATTGCCCGAAACTCTACCGTGGTTACATCACTCTTTGGCCTCTGAAGCCAACTGAATTTTCGACCCCTGGCCTAAGAAACTCCCCTTACCCTGTTTCCATCTTGACTGTTGCCCTTACCAGCCCAGTAGTTTATCTGGAAAACCATAGTGTCAGTCTGAAGATCCTGGGGCCAGCTGGGTTTCTTCACAGAAGCAGTTAAAATTATTTCCTTCCCCATGTTTTTATTGTAAGCAGCCACGCATTGTAATGCCACCAACCATTCAGACTGGGAACTTGTTCCCTAAAAATGGCATATTGACTAAGAAATAATAATCGAAAAAAAAAACAGTGTGATCTCAGCTTTGCATTACTGAATTTGCAAAGACACTAAGCCAATGGGATATTTTATTTTGATTTTTTCTGTGGCATAACATCCCTGAGTCGGCAAGTTAACTACATGACGACAATTGTTAGAATGTATTTAGAAATTTCTCTTTAGCACATCGCATCTGACTTATCCTTTTGTTCTCTGTCTCATCTGCTCCCTCCCACTTTCTCCAGCTACAAATACAGTCTGACTGCCTAGTAAATGTCGAGAAACCCCAGCGAGACTAATGCAGGAGCTAGTTAAGGATATTTGGCTCGTTGTAGCAACATTGTTCATAATAGCCAAAAAGTATTTTCTGCATTCTGGATGTGCTGAAGGAAAGAAAGAAAGAAAGAAAGAAGGAAGGAAGGAAGGAAAGAAGAAAGGAAGGAAGGAAGAAAGAAAGAAAGAAAAAAAGAAAGAAAGAAAGAAACAAACAAACCAAAGGGGAAACACTCCAAACACTCATCAAATGATTAATGGACACCTATATGTGGTTTATTCATACAACAGAATATACTTTTATGGTAAAAAGGAATGAAGTTCTGATACATTCTAAAACATGGGTGAATTTAACATTTTTTAAATTTTTAAAAATTATTTTGGTACACATGGGGTCTTGCTTTGCTGCTCAGTCTGGTTCAAACACCTGGATTCTAGCCATCCTCCTGCCTAGGTCTCCCAAAGTGCTGGGATTACAGGTGTGAGCCACCATACCTAGCCCATGGGTGAACGTTGAGGACATTATGTATATGATCCAATTTATATTAAATATCCCACACAGTTAAAACTATAGAGACAGGAGGCCAGGTGTGGCGGCTCACACCTGTAATCCCACCACTTTGGGAGGCCGAGGTGGGCAGATCACAAGGTCAGAAGATCGAGACCATCCTGACCAACATGGTGAAACCCTGTCTCTACTAAAAGTACAAAAATTTGCTGAGCGTGGTGGCGCACTCCTATAATCCCAGCTACTCGGGAGGCTAAGGCAGGAGAATCACTGAACTTGGGAAGTGGACGTTGCAGTGAGCCGAGATCGTGCCACTGCGTTCCAGCCTGGCGACAGAGCAAGACTTCATCTCAAAAAACAAACAAACAAACAACAAACAAAAAACTATAGAGAAAGGAAGTGGATTATTGGTTGCCAGGGGCTGTGGGGATCAGTTGAGGACAAACAAGGAGTGACTGAAAAACGCGATGAGGCTTCTTTTTGGGGTAAGGAAAATGTTCTAAAACTGATGGTGGTGATGGATGCACATCTCTGAATAAACAGCCATTGCACTGTATGGTTTGAATGGGTGAATTTTAAGGTATGTTGATTGTATCTCAATAAAGCTGTTTAAACATGTCCAGCTCATCCTGCAAGGGTAGAGCAGATAAGTGGGTCTTTATTGCTGTGTGCTGGGTATTTGATTCACCCTGCTCTGTGCCCTGGGGTGGGGCAGGGGGCCCTCTGGGTGCATCACAGAAGCTTCAGTGCCTTTTGCCTTCTAGCGAAATGCAGGAAGAGGAGTCATCTGTGGTAGGTCAGGTGTGGAAGGAGATGGGCCCTGACTCCTTCCCTGTGGAGGTGCAGTTTCACTGCTGATACTTCCTTCCCTGAGGCCACCTTGCTGTCAAGCAGCTCAGTTCCCATGGCTATGGTGCTCACTGGGTTCCAGCATGGGCTCTCTCCTTCCACTCCTTCAAACCTCTTTAATTACTCACGTAAGTGAGCCATCTGTTTCTTTCTAGGACCTGGCTGACAAGTACCTTTCTTTTCAGCCATCTCTAGAACTCTTCAATATGCTTTATGACTTTCCCCTTAACCTGTGCCTGGAGGCAGTACCTGATGAATGTTCCAGCCCCTTCTCCAGTAGCATTTCCATTGGGCATCTCTGGTGCACAAGGAAGTAAGTTCATCTTTGAGACTATTGCACCACGTGGTCAGGAGCACCCCCAGCCCCAGAGCAGGCATTCACCCCAGACACAGGGATAAGGAAACCTTCTCTGGTATAGGCAACACGACCAGCTCTGCCTTCTCCCTGGCTCCCTGCCCTGTACCACAAAGACTCACGTATCTTTGAGGCAAGCACCCGTGTCCTCTGATGTGTGAAAAACCAACCACATAGAGTATCTATGTAAGGGAATACATTGAAAGGGGCTGGCTTCCATCAATATTGCCTTTAGGCATAAGCCTGTGCAATTCCAGTGTCCTTTTGGGGGAGCCCCTTCCAGAGGACCTGCTGATTGAGCACCCTGCTTTGCCAATGCCAGCAGCTCCTGTGATCTGCTGAGGCCAATGCAAGCACCTGCCAAGGCAGATGGTTGAGAAGAGGTGGTAAAGCATCCCCCTGCCCTCCCAAGATCACATTTCCACTTGTGCAGTGAAGGAAACATGTACCTTCCAGAGTGAAGCCAGTTCCATCGGAGAAGCAGGAGCCACCAGGTGTCAGCAGCCTCCCTGTCCACATGGTCTGGGTTTCTTTAGCACCAAATCAGCCAGTATGCTGCAATAAAGCCCTTTCTAATTTTCACAAATATTAATTGCACTCCTAATTTTGTGACTTTCTTTGGTAGACTTCATTGAAAATATCCTAAGTCATAGAGCAAGGTTCTATTGCCTTTCCCCAATCCACCTGTGTCCTACCCTTTTTTCCTCACTCCATTTTCTTACAGAAACTCTCATGTCTGTTTTCACAGTTACCAATAGGCAGGCAGCTCAGCAGGATGGTCATGGGGGTGGTCCCCACATATGTCCAGATGTGGATTGCCAGAGCTCATGGGGAGACTGCATGTCTTGCTTCCTTGGAGTTGAGTGGAGCCATGTGACTCATCCTGGGCTATGAATGGTCACAGAAAGTGATGTCCACCACTTCTGAGAGGAAGCATTTGATTGCCCATTAGAGACCCTCTTGAGTGCTTTGACTAATAAGCAGCAGTTTTTGTTTGTTTGTTTGTTTTTTTCTGAGACAGAGTCTCAGACTCCAGCCCAGGCTGGAGTGCAGTGGCATGATCTCAGCTCACTGCAACCTCCACCTCCTGGGTTCAAGTGATTCTGCTGCCTCAGCCTCCCTAGTAGCTGGGACTACAGGCGTGCGCCACCACGCCTGGCTACTTTTTGTATTTTTAGTAGAGACGGGGTTTCGCCATATTGGCCAGGCTGGTCTCGAACTCCTGACCTTGTGATCTACCCGCCTTGGTATCCCAAAGTGCTGGGATTGCAGGCATGAGCAGCAGTTTTGAAGACAGTGGGTGATCCTGTTTTGGGCATGTGGCATGAGGAAAACATAAGTCTCTATTGCTATAAATTACTGGTAGAATATTTGTGACTGCTGTATAATCTTACCTGGCCTGACTTATCAGTGGTCCAGAGGATGGAGTCAGACTGGCAGCACTTAAATCCCTCCTCTATGTTTATCTGTGGACTTTGAGCAAGTCATTTAACCTCTTGTACTACTGTTCTGAAATAGCAGGAGCTAGATTATAAATTATCGTGAAGATTAAACAAGTCCATACACATAAAGGTTTTAGAACAATGTTTGGCACACAGGAAGCTATGCAGATAACTATTCTAGGAAGGTTTCTTCCTCTCAGGGCTTCATATTAGACAATTCCGGGGCCAGAAGTCTCAGTCTTTACTCAAAGCTAGCTTGTCAAAATAGTCTCCTAAAATTTACTAGCCTCTACCTAGGAGGACTGGCAATATAATAATTTGAAATAACAACCAGTGAGTTTTCTCCCATATTTATTATTATTCTTTCACCTTCCTTCCACTTGGGCAGCTACACTCTCTGGCATTAAGTTGCCTCACATAAGTGTTGTTACAGCCCAAGGTAGAGAAAAGACTTTTGAAACTCAAAAGTCTGCCATCTAAAGATACTTACCCCGAGAAGACGCTGTGGCGTGCATGGTTAGGGTACACCAGACTGCATCAGTTGTTTGACTGAACAGCTCTTCTGATTCACTGGTGTCCATACAAAACCATGGGTCAGTATTTTGAGAAAACGTGTGGTGAATCAGAGCAAACTTTCTGGCCAAAGAAACAAATTCTCCATTTGAAAGGACTTGGGAAGAGCTTGAGGGTGAATGAGGAGAGTGTAGATGTTTACCAACCAAGAAAGGAGTCCCAAACCCTGACTTCTCCATTCTCTTGGCACAATGCAGGTAGGTTTGTGGAATCTGACAGCACATGGAACCTCTGTCTCATGTTCTAGATAGAGCCCAGGGACCAATCCCCATGTAGTACGTCTTGAAAAATGTGCCTGATCCAGCATCATGGTGTCTTCCACACTGAACATGGTATAGCAGCAGCAGAGGTGCCCAGATATAGAAGTGGTCATACCATCGCATGGAGCTTCCTGAGTATAAATAATTCACATGCATCAAGGAAGTAGAGACTTAGAAAGGAGAACCACTGGACTTTAAGATAAGCAAAGGAAAAACAATCACAGTAATTAGATAATCAGACAAGGGCAGTTGACTTGGGAATTTTACCATGATGAGATGACCAGACACACACACACACTCACACACACACACACACACCCTTCTGCACTATATTAATGTCCTGTATCTGAGATACAACTCAATCTAAAAATTAAGTGTTGGAAAATACTGCATTTACTGATATTTTCTCAAGCATTCTGGGCAATAAAACTCAAAAGACAACCTGAGTCATATAGTCATACATAAACATAGAAGTTTCCATTCTTCCAGAGCTGAGTTCATGGATGGAAACTCATACCTACTACAAAAAAAAAAAAAAAAGAAAAAAAAGAAAAAGAAAAATGCTAGTAGCAGCTATTCAAAGAATAACATTTTCTTCATCACACTACACATACATCAAATTAACACATGGCTTATGGAACATGGAAGGTTAAGAAAATAACCTTTAACGTGACAGCTAAATGAAATACTGCTTAAGACTGGTAATGGCAAGACAGTTATATACATTTTGTTCAGTCAATGTATCCAGAAATAGCTCAGAGCTTGAAACTAATACTGGATAAATGTCATTGGCTGGGGAGTTAGTTTGTACCAGGGAAGGCCTGGACTCAACATTTTGCATCCCCTGTTTTGCCTCAACCTCATGGACCTACAGACAACAAATTCTATTTATGTAAATGTTGTTTAATGGGCCTCTGATAGAATGGTCAACTTGGGAGAATGTGCTGAAGTCTTGGGTATATTTGCTGGATGGAGTATAAGTTTTAATAACCTTAATGCTATATTATAACTAAAAATGTGACTGACAGAAAGTAGGAGGAGGCCAGATGGAACAAAAGGAAGAGTGATGTTCCCCTTCCTGTGTCCATGTGTTCTCATTGTTCAATTCCCACCTATGAGTGAGAATATGCGGTGTTTGGTTTTTTGTTCTTGCGATAGTTTACTGAGAATGATGATTTCCAGTTTCATCCATGTCCCTACAAAGGACGTGAACTCATCATTTTTTATGGCTGCATAGTATTCCATGGTGTATCACTTCGGGGACTGCTGTGGGGTGGGGGGAGGGGGGAGGGATAGCATTGGGAGATATACCTAATGCTAGATGACAAGTTGGTGGGTGCAGCGCACCAGCATGGCACATGTATACATATGTAACTTACCTGCACATTGCGCACATGTACCATAAAACCTAAAGTATAATAATGATAATAATAATAATAATAATAAAAGAAAAAAAAAAGGAAGAGTGATAAGATACAGAGGGCTCAAGCATCTTCACTTCCTAGAGTGGCACATCAGTGTGTTGCTGAAAGGCAAAGGAACAAGTAATGGAGACATTAGCACCTTCTGTGGAATTAGGAAGGTGGTACCAAGAATAACTAAAAGCAATCCTCTCACTCCCTGAAGGAGATGCGCCATGTGAATAACAGTATAAAAAACCTCATCTGTCCTATGGGAATCCCACAGGTATTACCTAACATCGATAAATGCTATCATTATGATATTCTGGAAGATAATACTGGAAAATTAAAGACTAAAATTATTAAAAGAGCCTTTTTTTGGTAGAGAATAATAGGAGAAATACTGATGTTTTTCACCAAGAATTTGTCTGTAATATGTGATTTGTGTCATGTATGTTTCATGATAACACATCAAGGATACTTTTATATAGGCATAAGAGCACTTGCTTGCAAGGATACTACCCAAATTGAACATGATATGTGTTTTTGGAAGACTACAATTTGTTTTATTCAGAAATAAAATATATTCCAAAATTCCAAAGGAATATTCCAAAATATGCCAAACCTCTCTCAACCTCTCTTTTCCCCCACCTTTCCAATGAATTAGTTTTGATTTTGAAATATATTGACATGTAGCCAGAAGCCTGGTGATTTTACCTGGGAGATAAATTCTCTATCACTTCACTTTTCTTTCTGATACCGCACTACACTTGAGAGGATGACCAGCTGCCCATCCAAAACAGACAAGTCAAAGGTCTCTGGGCCCCATGGTGATGAGTCTGCCTTTCCCCCAGGGTTGCTGTGGCTCTCAGAAGGCAGCAGAGACTGGTGGGTGGACAGTCATATGCTGTGAGGTTGGTCACTGGCCCCACTGGTCCCAGGACTCAATCACATAATCAGGTGAGGATGAGAATGGCTTATTCCCATGGGCTCTGGGCCTAAGGAGAAAGAGGCTTTGCCGATTGTGAGTGTATATGCAGGGAAGGCATCCCCGAGACAGCAGCCCCCATGCCTGGTGGGATGGGTTTGGAGCCCGAGTCAGAATCAACCAGGTGGGGAAGGAGGCCCAATGAATGAGGAGTCGGCTTTGCAGAAGCCTCAGGCAGGAGAGGGACAATATCACCCTGGCTTTCTTTTCTTCCGTAATCACGTTTCATCTCATTGTATTGATAGAAAAACAAAGCTATAAAATTTCAAACAATAAATTTTCAATATCGATGTTTAAAGAAGTGTTTTAGTGCCAGTATGACAAAGGTTTCAATGTCAAAAATCTACTTAAATATAATTGGAAGATACAAGAAAAGCCATAGGGCCAAATGTAAAAGAGGGCTCATAAAAACAAAAGGATGGGGCACGTCAAAGACACAGGGGAAACCCGAAAAAACTCTCGAGGACTAAAGTGGAAACAATTGGAGTAACCAAACATAAAGTAAAAAGATCCATGAGTCCCTACTGATATAAATAAATGACTGAACAGATAAATGGGAGAAACAGACAAATCTCCTTTAAGCAAGAATTACAAAAAATTTATGTAGCTACTCTCTCTCCTTTCTCTGGGAGGTGGAGTTTAATTCTCACCATCCCTCCCCTGGACAAGGATTGGATTTAGTGATTTGCTTTCAAAAAATAGAGCTGGAAAAGTGTAAAAAGAATAATGTTAGAATAAAGAAATATGGTGAACACTACCCTGAGCAGGTGATCAAGATTAACATCAACAATGACTAGTCATATTGACAATATGGCCTTCATAGGATGTGGTGAGAATGGCACTTTATGTCTGTGGTCGTCCTCCAAAAACACATAACCTCAGTCTAATCATGAGAAAAAAAAATCAGACAAACCCAAATTGAGAATATTCTATAAAATATTAGTAATACTGGCCAATCCTCAAACCTCTCTTAAGATAATGGCCAAAACAGCAAGTCTGAGAAGCAGCCATGAGCGGGCATCGACAAAGGAGGCAAGATGATTAATTGATATTAGGGTTTGGTTCCTGAAATAAGATCGGCAGTAAAAAAGCTGGAGAAATACATACAAAAATTAGCTGAGTATGATGGCACACACCTGTAGTCCTAACTACTCGGGAGCCTGAGGTGGGAGAATCACTTGAACCTGGAGGTGGAGTTTGCAGTGAGCCAAGACTACGCCATTGCACTCCAGCCTGGGTGACAGAGTGAAACTCCGTCTAAAAAAAAAAAAAAAAAAAAAAAAGTTGGTGAAATACAAATAAAGTGTGGGTTTTGTTGAATAGTAACATACTCAAGTTTAGTTTCTTAGTTTTGATAAATGTACTATTGGACCTGATAGAGTGAAAACCTATAGAAATACAAAATTCTCTCCTAACTAGGAAGGGTTCAGTAAACTTCACAGATTTTGCTTTTTCCAGGTGGGATGTATTCTTAGGGGCCAGAGCACAATTGCTCATAGCATTGATGGAGAAATGGATGTTCCACTCCTTGCCCTTCTTTGCCTTTCCAAATTAGTCTTTGTATTAACTTTGAGCAAACATTTAAAGAAAATCAGTAGAGGGGTGCATGTGTCTCCTTCCAGTACAATCCATGTGCCTGAAGTCTCGCTGATTGGGCAGGAGGTGTTATTATCCCTATTTAATGTATGAGGACCCCAGGGCTCACAGTGGGAACGTGTTTTACTCTAAGTTTTGTATCTGTTGGACCAAGGCCAGCATTCTAAGATCGCAGTGCTTCTTTTTCTGCACTGTCCACTTTTTGAGCTCATATACCTGGTGCTTGGTTTGACCTTTGGTTCAATGAATTAATGTCCAAATGGGAGCATCAGATGCTGCAACCCAGGCCTCCTCCTCAATCAAGGGCCCTGGAAACACCCTACCCTGCAGCCTCTTTTTCAATGCTTTCTTGGAATATCCTCAAATTCGGTCACTCATGTGACTTTGCTGAAAAGAACAAATATCTCTTGGGAATACAGAGATATATCAGTCATTTATACCTTGACTTAGGTAGTTTAATCAGCTTTGTACACCTTGATGAGAGACTGACAGAGAATGTGGCTTTCTCTGAGTAGAAAAGATAGAGGTCATGGTGAGATAATTCCAGGGTCTGGAATTGAGTGGTGGGTGGGCATTGATGAAGAGATCTTTCGACAGAGTGTAAGATAAGAAGACAGGGTAAGCTGGAAGGAAGAAGTTTAGGAGACTAGATAGGAGTGAAGAAATAGACGATGAATGACATCATTTTTAAGCCATCCTACACAAGGCTGTTGGGTTAATCTTAAACAGAAAAAGTAAAAAAGGAAAGTGATCATCTGACCATAGGAGTGAGAAGCAGGGCCCAGTCCAGATGCAGTTAGGTAAACAGAGCAGAGAGGCTGGGCTGAGACCACACGTGAAGCATCACACCTGGTTGCTCTGGTAACAGGCATGTCCCTATTCTCAGGGTGATAATGTTATGCTGAGGAAGAAGGAGTGTTCAGAAGTAACAGTGATCAGGGGTCATGGCGGCACGTAGTCTGTGAGCTGTTTTTTAGGGACAGTTTGGGGGGAAGTTTCAGAGTAGTCTTCAGAGATGATGAAAACGAAAGGATCCACTACAGCCTCACATTGTGTTATGGCTTCTTGGGGCTGTCACATGCTCATCAGGCCCCTAGTCCAGTGAGGGTGAGCCAGGTGTCTGTGACTCCACACTCCTGGCCCCATCCTACCTGTGCATCTGTGTGAATGGAGGCCTTTGGCTCCAAGTAATGACATTTAGTAAGGGCATTTGAATCATGGAAGGCCAACCTTTCTTGATGGGTACTAAATAATATAATGGAAAAGTTTTTAATTACACCATTAATTGCCTAGTTGTTTAATTTTTTGGCTTCCCAATGGAGTCAGTGTGGAATTTTATTTCCTGTACTTCGCATTAGATAATAAAGGGAGAGGAACCTTTAATAACCACATTAGATTAAGTTAAAACAGATTGATTTTTCCATATATATTAGTTTCCGTTAATGAAAGACAGGTCTACACTCAACAGGTGATTACCTTTCCACAGCTGAGCTCCAGGAGCTGAGAATCTGCTTAAATTGACTTAGCAGGGCTCAGGAAATGGCATTCTGAAGTCCAAATCTAACACAACACCTAGTTTTGTATGAGTGATGAATTAAGAATTAGTTTTATATTATTAAATGTTTAAATTAAATTGAAACAAGATATTATTTTGTAATGTATGCAAATAACTTGAAATGGAAATGTCAGTGTCCATACATAAAGTTTTATTAGAACTAAGCCAACTTCATTTATTTGCGTATTGTCTGTGGCTACTTTCACATTATAAGAGAATCTAATAACCTTATAACAGAAGTATTGAGCATGATGTTATGTTTAGGTGCAACAGAGACCTAAAATATTTACTATATAACTCTTTACAGAAAATGTCTGCCAACTTCTGGATTAGAGAAACAGCTTTTAAAATCTCATTTTCTTTCATTTTGAGGAATGATTTCAACATCTCTTTATTTATTAATTTTTTTCTCAGTCTGTTTGTGATGCTATAACAGAACACCTGAGGTAGCTCATTTATAAATAATAGAAATTCACTGGCCTATGGTTCTGGAGGCCGGAAAGCACAAGAGCATGGCAGTGGCAACTGGTGAGGGCTTTCTTACTGCATCATCCCATGACAGAAGGCTGAGGGCAAGTAAGGGCAGAGTGAGAGAGGGACAAACTTACTTTAATAGAAACCCACTCCTGAGCTAGGACATTAATCCACTCATGAGAGCAGAGCCACGGTAACC
The DNA here is from genome assembly GCF_028885655.2 of Pongo abelii. Taxonomy (NCBI): domain Eukaryota; kingdom Metazoa; phylum Chordata; class Mammalia; order Primates; family Hominidae; genus Pongo; species Pongo abelii. The sequence continues at coordinate 125,053,047 of NC_071995.2, forward strand.
TATTAAAGATGCCTCCTGTCAATACTATTGCATTGGGGATTAACTTTCCAACACATAAACTTTGGGGGCCACATGCAAACCCTAGCAGATTCATTAAAAAAAAAGTAAAGTACACCTGTTTTTTTTTTCTTTTTCCCTGATATTGTACTCAGTACTGTGGCATCTAGAGTAGATAATCCTCCACTCTGACAGTGAGAGCATTATAGTCTGGAGTCAGAATTCACACACTCAGATAGGCAGCCATACCAGCAGTTAAAGCCCATAGCTGGGTCCCCTCATGAACGTAGCACCTATGTGGATGAAAAGTGAATAAGACAGCCCCTTTTCCTGTGGAACTGTAGTCAGCTGGGCCCAGTGCTGTAAAATAGAGAGTTAAGTGAACGAGATAGCATTAAATAATCTCGGGTTTACAGAAAAGTATTAAAAGACTTTAAATTACACTTGAGCCATTAAGTGCTCCCAAGGTTAGAGTCATTAGAGGGTTAGGAAATGCTTGCAGTTTCGCCATGTTACCATGTTCTTTTAGTTCACTCTTCTCCTTATGCTTGGATGAAAGGTCCTTGCTTCTTTGCTTGAATTATTTCTGCCTGTTACAGGCACCATGTGCCCCGCGAATTTCCCTCTGACCAATGCAATTGCAATAAGCCTCTTCTCCAGGTCTTCGTAGCTTGGAGCTATGACCCACATATCACTTGATTAGATCTGGCTCTTTTCTACACTTTCCCTGTGATTGACTCTGAGTTCTTTGAGGAAAAGGATGATGTTCTGTCTCTCTCTGCATTTCCAGGGCTTAGTACAGTTCTTGTAACATAGCAAGTGATTAATGTTTTTGATGAGTAAATGTGAGAAGGGGTCACACATCCAAAGGACTTCAGGGACCGGTCATGTAATATATTTAGAGAACAGTGAGTGGGGAGGACTGTGGGTGGACAGCCCCATCTGAAATGGCACTGGCTTCTCAGTTCCAGCTGCTTCCTTCCTTCCATGGGGGCAGGGGGGGGCCAGTAGGATCAAAGTTTCTGATTTTTCAATAGAAGTCAAAAATTTGTGATGGAAATACTTCTGAATTTAAATCTGACTCTTAGGTAAGTTGACTTTTAGCAAAAGTCAGGGGCCAGAGTAAGTTCATGACAACATTTCAGCAGGAGTACAACCTGAAGAGTGGCATCAGAGGGACTCTTAAATGTTAAATGAACCATTTAATCCAGGGTTCCCTTCTAGTCGCTGTCTGTTTAATCCAATAGTACTTTTTCTGTGGTCACTCCCTGGCCTGGTTTCAGACAGCTGAGCAAGATTTGGAACGACGTCACATACAAAATACCCAGTGAGCTGACTGGAGTGCAGTTAAAGAAGTGCCTGAAATGTTTCTAAAATAAAGAAAATGCTAATGACCCTTTTGACTGGTGGCAGTTGACTCCTGTCATTTGTCTTCATGGACTCATGAAAAGGGGATTTCACTTTAAGCCACATTCTTGACTGCTGTTGCCCTCATCCATCTGCAGAGATATTAAAGTCCCAGCTACACTGAATTTCTAAAGGCCAGGATGGGCATTTGGTTTAATGTTGTGACACCAACCAAGGAAAACAAGGCCATAAAATAAAAAAGAGATTGTCCTTCCCTAACTCATATCTTGGGGGGTCAGGAATAAATAGATGAGAAAAGAAGGAGCAGTTAGAATCAGATGGAGCCGAGCTTTGTGTTTCCTAACTTGATGAAATTGTTTTGCAGCTGGTAACAAACTGAGCTAGTGCACTTCAGTCTATATGAATGAGAACCTTTCCTCTACCTGAAACCAAAAAGTAATAACACTAAAATAGCAAACACAGCATTATTAGGTGCCTGATATTGTTATAGGTGTTTCCATTTATTAACTCATTTAACCCTCACAAGGACCCCAGGCAAGAAAAAACACTGTGACCGTCCTCATTTTCCAGATCTGTGATCCAGAGAGGCCAAGTCACTTGCTTAACATCACCCAGTCAGTAGGTGCCCAGACCCACCTCACTACTACCTCCTGAGGGCAGTGGTTTTCCATTGTAGCAGAGAGAGAGACCTGTGTCTTCAGGGGCAGCACTGAATTGTCAACATAATTTCCTCTCCATCTCTCTAATCTGTATGTTCAAATAAAAAGTTCACGTAGGTTCTAGGTAAATATACTTATTTCCATTGCTTTACTTCACTTTCTTCAGAAATACCATTAAAATATAGGAAAGTCATTTTATTTTAAAAGTGGGAGATGACATAAACCCACAAGAACAAAGCAAAGGGAGAGACAATGGCAGTGATGGAGTTTGAGAGTCGCAAAATGGATTAAGTAGTTACTGACTCAGCCAACCAAAGACAGGTTAACCTGGCACTGGGGGCAACCAAAACTAAATTAAGTTCATTGTGCAGAGAACCGAAAAGTCTCAGGTGTTGAGGGCACCATGACCAACTGAATTGAGTTGGAGGCATGAGTGTGACAGATTCCCTGAGTCTCTAGACCCTCTGGATACCATCCCCCTACCAGCCTGGTTGCTGCCCTGGTCACTTCTGGAGGTCAGCTGTAGAAGGCAGGCAGCCAGGCTCACCAGCTCCCTCTGCACCCTCCCTCCAGGCTGGAGTCTCTGTGGAGACAGAGGAGCCTGGGTGGAAATAACAAACAGGAAGTTGTGAATACTGACAGTGACCCTGAAATGAGCCAACCCAGCCACATCACCCTCCAGAAACGCCCCCCACTTGTTAGGCCTTGCTGTTGGACCCAGAGTTTCAGGGAGGCTTTTCGGTTTGTCCCTTTTTTTTTTTTTTTTTTTTGAGATGGAGTCTTGCTCTGTCGCCCAGGCTGGAGTGCAGTGGCACAATCTTGGCTCACTGCAACGTCCGCCTCCCAGATTCACGCCATTCTCCTGCCTCAGCCTACCAAGTAGCTGGGACTACAGGCGCCTGCCACCACACCTGGCTAATTTTTTTTTTTTCATATTTTTAGTGAAGACGGGATTTCACCGTGTTAGCCAGGATGGTCTCGATCTCCTGACCTCATGATCCTCTCGCCTCGGCCTCCCAAAGTGGTGGGATTACAGGCGTGAGCCACCATGCCCGGCCGGTTTCTCTCCTTTAAATATGAACAGTCAGAAAAGGGGCCCCGAAACACTGGAGGAAAACCTCTAACAGGAAAGACAAAGGTGGGAAGAAAAAAAAATACAACAAAACAAAAACAACTTGGAGGAAAAGATACCAAGCAGAGGCACTAAAGAGTCAAGAAATTAGCTAGATGTGGTAGGTGGGAGGATTGATTGATCCCAGGAGGTCGAGGTTACGGTGAGATGGCATCACTACACTCCAGCCTGGGCAACAAAATGAGACCCTATCTCAAAGAGAGAAAGAGAGTCAAAAAATCCGTCCTTCCTTTTTATAAAGATGTGAGGGTCTTAGAATCTTATTGGGAAGCTTTAAAAAAATATTGTCAGTCGATATCGTGCCAGATTATTTAAGTAAGAATCTCACTGGGGTAGGGGCTGGACCTTGGTCTGTTTTTCCAGTCCACTTGATTCTAAGGTGCAACCAGAGTTGGAAATCACTGTTCTGGTCCAAAGTTTCTCAACCTTTTATTCCCTAAAACCTGAGCTGTAAACTCATTTCCATATGAAACTACAGCTCTATATATCAGTGTGGCTGCAGGGCTTGTATCTCCCTCATAGGCTTTTTGTGAAGATGAAAAATATATGTCAGCTGTAATTATTATCACCATATTTACACAAACATTTGCACTTATTTATTTCACTGGTGTCTTTTCTACCTATTACTAGATATCTATCTCTAGAATAGAGTTTACAGTCATCTCAAGTACAAGGCAGGGATGATGATAACAACCTTTTACTTTGAATAGAAATTATTTTGTCTATAAAAAATACAGCTTGTACTGATGCCTCATAGGGTTCCCATGTCCGTCTTCCTCATCAGGGCAGACTAACCCCACCCCCACTGGTCTAGGGCATCCAAGGATATGCAACAAGCCCCTTACCTCTCCTCACCTCGGTTTCCTCATCTATTAAATGGGAGTATCCACTTCACAGGCCCTTTTTTTTTTTTTTTTGTGAGGGTACTTTTAGGTAATGTAGATAAAATACTTTCTACTCAAAGTGAAAGGTCATTATCATCATCCCTGCCTTGATCTTGGGATGACTGTAAACTGTTCTAGAGATAGCTTTTCAATAATAGATAGAAAGGACACCAGTAAAATGAATAAATGCAAATATTTGTGCAAATATGGTGATAATGATTACAGCTGACAGTTATATTTCATCTTCACAAGGGGCCTATGAGGGAGAAACATAATTATCATATCCATATTTCAGGTGGGGAAACTGAGGTATCTGGCAGTAAGTGACTTTCCCCAGATCACACAACTAGGAGGTGTTGGAGATGGGATTAACCCTGGCCAAGTGTGGCATCCGAATCTGCTCTTGCAATCACCGTATTTCTCAGCCGTGACAAACCGAGTGTCTAGAAGCGCAGTGCTGAGATTTACAGGTGGAAAGCCTGAGTCCCTGTGATAGGTGGGATTTGGGCCCCTGTGACCTTCTCCTCGCTGCCTTTATGCCTGAGGATATGTCACAAGGCATTGAACTGACCTGAAAATAAAGAGATTATCTTGGATGATCCAGGATAGCGGATCAGAAGAGGAGCGTGAATCAGAAGAGTCCTAGAGACGCAGCAGAGGAGGCAGGAGCGACTTGGAGGGTGAGAGGGGCTTGACTTGGCATTGCTGGATTTGAAGACGGAGGAAGGAGCCATGAGCCGAGTGTTGACGGCCTCCAGAAGCTGCAAACGGCCCTCAGCCGGCTGGGCGTGGTGGCTCACGCCTGTAATCCCAGCACTTTGGGAGGCCAAGGCGGGCGGATCACGAGGTCAGGAAATCTAGACCGTCTCTACTAAAAAATTCAAAAAATTACCCCGGCGTGGTGGCGGGCTCCTGTAGTCCCAGCTACTCGGGCGGCTGAGGCAGGAGAATGGCGTGAACCCGGGTGGCGGAGCTTGCAGTGAGCCGAGATCGCACCACTGCGCTCCAGCCTGGGCGACAGAGCGAGACTCCGTCTCAAAAAAAAAAAAAAAAAAAAAAAAGATGGCCCTCAGCTGACAGCCAGCGGGGAAAAGGGGACCTCAGTTTTACAATGAAAGAAGCTGAATTCTCCCAGCAACCCAAATAAGCAAGGAAGCATCTTTCCCTGGAGCCTCCGGAGAGAAGCACCACCCTTCAGATGCCTTGATTTTAGCCCAGTGAGGCCTGTGCTGGAATTCCAACCTATGAAAGTGCGAGAGAATAAATCAGCGCTGTTTTAAGTCGCTGGTGGTGGCAATTCGTTACAGCATCTCATCCATCCTTACAACACGCTTGGGCGTGGGATGGAATCTGTTACTGCTGGTCTTTCCCCCATATCATAGATGAGGAGATTAAGGACCCCAGGGGTTAGAAACTTCCACGAGACACCCCCGTGAGACATCCAGGTCTGGTGGGCTCCAGCCTTTGGGAGTCCATCACCAAACCCAGAAACACACGAAATGACCCACCTGCTCAGGCAGATGGTGTGAGAATTACATGGGCTTATGTGAAAGCTCCTTATAAATGACAAAACATGACACAAATGGGAGATTGAGATTAATTAAAAAAAAAAAACCTGTGGGTTTAATCAACCCATTGTCACCATCTAACAGAAACAAAAAGCACATTTTAGGTTTTTTTTCATATTTGACTAATTTTTTCTGACCAAATTACCATTTTGACATTCTCCATTTACTTAGCCAGCAGGTGTTCAGTAATCACAACTACCACGCTTTCTGCTTGACACAATATGTACCAAATTGAATCAGAAAAGACTCCTTACCTTAAGGAGTTCCTAACTCCTGGGTGAGAGTCAGAGAAGTGGGACCATCACCCCCATCCTGTACATGGGAGGTAAGAAAGGGGACAGGAAGGGTCTTCAGCCAAGTTTGCAATTCTCGAAAGAATCCTGTCTGAGACTGTGAGGCTGCAGGACAGAGAGAAGCGGTGAGGAGAAACCAAGAAAGAGCCGTGTCATACCCCAGCCCTGGCCCAATCTCTCTCTGACATACGGTTTCAGGAGCCCATAAATTTCTCTTTGGTCTAAGCCTTTTCTGTTTGGGCTTCTGTCACTTGCAACCAGAAGAGACATCTGTTGAACTCAAAGGATGAGAAAAGGGTATCTGGGAAGAGAAGGAAAATGGAAAATGTTATTCCAAACAAGAGGAAGGATATACATGAAGAGACCTGTGATCCTGCAAGAACCCAGCATTGATGAGAAGAACAAGAGTGTGGTCCTTGTAGGAAGCTCACTCATCCTCCACAAGCCCAACCCAGACACGGAGGGAGGGAGGGAGGGGCTGAGAGTCTGTGAACAGAGACTCCAAGTTCAGTTTGGTGCTAGATGCAGAACTCTGTGTCTCCTTAGCTGCAGTCTGCCTCAGGGACACATTGGGTAACGTTGTGTCCTCTAGAAAGAGACACCTTGGGCTCAGGCTCACAGACTGTCCCTCCAGGAGAGAAGGGGAACAGCAGCAGGCCAACCTGTCCTGGAGAAAGATGCTCTGCTCTGGGCCAGTGGCTGAATATAAACTGATATTTGAGTCCTAAACACAGCCTGCAAAGTGGATGGATTTTGAGAAACTTAAACATACAAGAGAGAAAATGTTTCTTTTCTTGACTGGGCTAAGGGATACCCAGATGGTGGGTGGAACATTAGTTCTGGGGGTGTTTTTGGAAGAGATTGACATTGGAATCAGTAGACTGAGTAAAGATCCCTTGAGGGCTTGAATAGAGCAAAATGATGGCGGGCAAATTCTCCCTCTCTCTCTTTCTTCTTGAGCTGAAACATCCATCTTCTCCTGCCTTTGGACATTGGAGCTCCTAGTTCTTGGCTCTTTGAACTCTGGGACTTACACCAGCCACCACCCTCAGCTCCCTTCCCCACTGTATAATAAACAATTCAAACATTACCTTCCACCTTTTTAGCTATTTCATATGAAGGAATCTTAGTTGTGGTCAGAGAGAACAAAGTCATAAAGAAAATGAAGTTACAAAGAAAAAGAAGTACACACACATAAACACACACACACACAGGCATGGGAATTGCACTGGCTCTGAAAGCCTTAGGAATCATGCTGACTGCCCATGGGCAACCCAAAGTGTGTAATGACATGAGGGCATCTCTGCTACAAATGCTGACCATTCCATGAGATTAATCTCCTTAGGCACCACAGGCTTGATTTGGGAATGCCTCCCGCCTTCCTTCTTTCCTGACAAAGAAAATTACCAGGGACTGAGCTGGGGAAGAATATTAGTGTTAATAAGAACAGTTTATTCCATTGCCATCTGCTGATTTTTAATAAGAGAGCTGCCTAATGACAATGATTTTCTTCAGCCAGGTGGAGAAATGTCCCCAAAGAAGGAGCACAGTTGTCACAGAGAGGACTTGAGACTCAGGCCAGGGGTGCATATTTGCTGGCTTTTCTGATACAATTTTTTAGCCCCAGTGGAACATATTTCCAGCAGAAGTTATGGTGGGGTGGCTGATATCTGCTCTCTTTGCCCACCCAGTATCATTCCCTCTGTCTCTGCAGTTGATAACCCCCAGGTTCCTCAAGAAGAAGATTGCAGTCAGGCAGAGAAGGGCATCTCATCTAAAGGGGATGGGACTGAAGCTACTCAGGGAATGGGGTCCCAATAGCACCTCAGCCTTGATTTTCTGAAATAGAGGTTTTGAAATTGAAGCCTGAACATAGGAACACAGAGCCAAGAGTTCATGAGAGGGAGGAAAAGAGGGAGAAAGGGAGATTTCAATATTTATTTGAATCTCTTGATCAAGCGGCACTTAAAACCAATTCATAAAACTTCTCAGTCAGTGAGCCAATTAACATTCACATTTATTTTCTTTTTGTTTTAGCTGGTTTGGGTTGAGTTCTCTCACTACCAATACAACGCGGATCGAAATCAGAAAAATCAACACCAAAGTCACTACTACAAGAGGCAAAGCATTTGGTAAGTTGATGATGGAGGATTCACCAGATCTGGGCTAAACAGGGATAGGAAGTCTCCATGGAGGATGTGGCATTTGACCAGGATGGGGCATGAGAGTAAAGAGAGGAGAGACATCCATGGAGAGTGGATGGTAGGAACTGGAACAGGATGGTGAGGAAGTGCTGCTTTGTCGGGTATCTATACCTCTTATTCTGCCTAGAACAGTGGGATATATGCCAGTTGTCCTAAGACTGTATCAATGGGCCCTGTTTACTCTGCATGGTGTCCTGGTTTGGTTGGTAGATTACATGATAACTCTGCTTACGGAACTTGAAAGAACCCAAGTTCTTTCTTGATAGCCTAACCATGCAGTCACCAGCACTCGGGTCCTCAGCCCTGTCCAGGTATCAAGGAAAGGATAGACAGAGACACACACACACACACACACACACACACAGAGAGAGAGAGATATTGATTCTTAACTTGGGCCAGGAGTTAGCTCATTTTGGAAACATTGAGGGAAATCTGCCTTCCAGAGAAGAGCAGGACATGAGGGACATGTTTTCCGTAGAAAGGATGATTCAGTTGTGAGTTGTGTGCTTGCCAGAGTGTGCCTTTTTGAGCTAATTACTGTCTGCCGATAAATTACAGGGATTAAAAACAAAAACAAAATGAACTTAGTTCAAGGACACATGTCAGAAACAGAACAATTAGCATTCTGAAAGGTCCATTAGTGCGGGAGACTTAGATAAATCTTTTCTTATAAACTTCTAGTCATATTAGGTATTTCAAAAACAGGATTAGAAGAATTTGCATGTTGGCTGGCAGTGAAATTGCACTTCCTGAATGAAGTGTGTCCTGAGAGACCAGGGTCAGAGCTTGGGAGAGTGTCTGGTTTTACAAAATGTAAGCTTTGCTCAGGCTGCTGGTGTGCGTGTGTGTGTGTGTGAGAGAGTGTCACTATTTTTGTGTGTGTGAAACTATGTCATTCTATGCATATGCCGCTTCCTTACTACAAGAATGTTGCACTGTGCTGTATAAATGTGTAAAAATAGTTTTGCATCTAATGATGAATATTATATTGTAATGTCCATGTAGTCCTCTCTTATCCTCCATTTCAGTTACTCATGGTCAGTCACGGTCTAAAAATATTACTGAAAATAAGATATTTTGAGAGAGAAATAGAGATAAACCACATTCAAATAACGTTTATTACAGTATGTTGTTTACGTTGTCCTAGTTTATTGTGAGTCCTTATTTGTTAATATGTTCCTGTGCCTAATTTATAAATTAAATTTTATCATAGGTATGTATGTATAGGAAACATACATGGCATGTATAGAGCTTGGTACTATCCTGTTGTCAAGCACCCACTGTGAGTCTTGGAGCGTACCCCTGTGGTTAAGTGCGACCACTGTAGTGTGCACTAACAGCGTCCAGAAACTATGTTTCAAGGATTGAGAAATGCTCCTGAGAATTCAGAAATGTTTGCAAATCCTCCACACTCTGGGTAATTGAAATGATTTATGTTTCTTCTTTGAAATACTGCCCCCTGGGTATTGAAACAGCTCCCTGCTTTCCCATAGCCAGACCACATCCCTCATACACAGACTTCAAACACCTGCAGGGTGGGAGCGCTGCCCAGGGCTGGCCAATCAGTGTGTGCCATCCCAGTGCAACAGTGATTGGCTCACGAGTGGTCATGTGATCTACCGAGCTCCCGCTTTCTCAGGCCTGCCAAGGGGCTGAGGCATTGGGAAATAAGCACAACCATAGGTCTGCAGGAGCCCAGGGTTTCCACACAGTGACTTCGACCTGCCTTTTGCAGCTCAATGCTGTAAAGCCAAGCTTGTCTCAGGCTCATCAGACTTGGGTCACAGAAGCCAGTTCGTTATGAAACAGGCCGGGAAGGCTTAACTACTGATAACTTACAGCCCTGTTTTCTCGTGAAGGCTTAATTAATTGCAGCAACATTTTGGGCATTGATTTTTTTCCATGTAGCTTCAGCACATGAGTTAGCAGCTCCTTTGCAGGCAATGTGTTGCCAAGTGTCTGGGGCAGTCACATAATTAGAATCAGTAAATTTGCCGCAGTCTCTTCTGGTCTGAAGGTGGCAGCCCAGAGGTGCTCCTGTTGGATGCACATTCATTGAATCTGGAAGAGAGAGGGAGTGCAGTCTCTTGTGTTAAAGAAGTCTCAGCTTGGGACATCAGCTTGGTTCTCTCAAAAACTGGTGACTGCTTACTGGCCTGAGGGAGCTGATGTCCCTGCCACTGACCCTGAACGTGACCTTGTCAAACCAGGGGAGTCTGAGGCTGTTTCTCCCCTTGGGCAATGCAAAGGACCTTACTTTAGTCTGACTAGAGCCAGCTAGTGTTCCTTTTCTCAAATCCTTTTAACAAATTTTAAGTGTACAATGTGGCACTGTGTCGTACAGAAGATCTCTAGAACCCATTTTTATTGCATAACTGAAACTTGATACCTGTTTCCCCTCCCCCATCTCTGCAGCCCTTGAAAAACCACTGCTCTACTCTCTGTTTCTGTGAGTTTATTTTAGATACCTCATGTAAGCAGCAGTTATTTCACTTAGCATATTCTCCTCCAGATTCATTTCTGTTATTGTACACTGCTGAATTTCCTTCTTTTATAAGGCTGAATAATATTCCATTGCATGTATATGCCATATTTTCTTGATCCATTCATCCATTTATGGATATTTAGGGTTTTTTCCAAATCTTGGATATTGTGAATAATGCTAAAATGAACATGGGTGTGCAGATATCTCTTTGTGATCCTGATTTCAACCCTTTTTTTTTGGTTTTCATATACCCAGAAGTAGAGTTGCTGGAATATACAGTAGTTCTATTTTGAATTTTTTTGAGAAACCTCTATACTTTTCTATAGTGGCTGTACCATTTTACATTTCTTCCAACAGTGTACAAGAGTTCCAGTTTCTCCATATCCTTGCCAACACTTATCTTTTATTTTATTTTGATAATAGTCATCCTAGGAAGTGTGAGGTGATATTTCATTGTGGTTTCAATTTGCATTCCCCCATAATTAGTAATGTTGAACATCTTTTCATACACCTGTTGGCCATTTATGTGTCTTCTTTGGAAAAACATATAATCAAATACTTGGCCTATTTTTTTTTCTTTAAAGACAGAGTCTCACTCTGTCGCCCAGGCTGGAGTGCAGTGGCACGATCTTGGCTCACCACAGCCTTTGTCTCCTGGGTTTAGGCGATTCTTGTGTCTTAGCCTCCTGAGTAGCTGGGATTTCAGGCACACACCACCATGCCTGGCTTTTTATTTTTTATTTTTATTTTTTGAATTTTTAGTAGAGACAGAGTTTTACCATGTTGGCCAAGCTGGTCTTGAACTCCTGACCTGAAGTGGTCCGCCTGCCTCAGCCTCCCAAAGTGCCGAAATTACAGGCATGAGCCACCGCGCCTAGCCCTTGGCCTATTTTTAAATTGAGTTGTTTGTTTTGCTATTGAGTTGTGGGAGTTTCTTATATTTTTAGACATTCAATCCCTTTCAGATATATGGTTTGCAAACATTTTCTCCTATTTTGTAGGTCACCTTTTCACTTTGTTGCTTATTTCCTTTGCTATTCAGAAGCCTGTCAATATGATGTAGTCCCACGTGTCCATTTTTGCTGGTGTTGCCTCTCTGCTTTTGGTGCCACATCCATACACATATCATCAGCTGATCATCTGTAAGTGTGCCAAGAATATCCAATGATGAGAGGATCTCTTCAACAAATGATTTTGAGAAACTGGATAGCCACATACAAAAGAATTAAACAGGACCCTTATCTTATGCTGTACACAAAAATCAAGTCAAAATGAATTCAAAATATAAACATAAGATTTGAAACTGTAAAATGCGTAAAAGCAGACACAGGAGGAAACTTCATGACATTAGTTTTGGCAATGATTTATTGCCTCAAATGTTCCTTGGACACCTTGAGACAGGAAATAACCTCTTATGAGAGGTCAGCAGCTTCGAGAGGTCTCTTGCTTACCAGAAAAATCAAAGATTCATCAAATGAGTCATCATTTAAATGCTTAAAAACCCAGATCTGTGCCATGGTGGGATCCTCCCTGATGGGCAGTCTTACAGAGCCTGAGACAGGGAAAATTCAGAAAAGAGAGGAGAAAAGAGCCAGACCTGAAATATTTCTAGGCTGTAGAATGCTCCAGTTATAGGTACTGAATTTAGTGGGTATTACTATTTCCTAGGTGTAAACCATGGTTCAGCTGTTAGTAATCAATGACATCAATTTACAGACCACTATCATTTTTAAAATGCGTGGAATAGAATAAAATATATCAGGGTATATTCTTGGAACAAAGGTGTATATTCTTAATGAAATTTTGATTTAAATTGTATAGGTGTTTGTATTTGTGTTTGTGTGTGCATGTGGGGGTGGATAAATCCTAATGTAAAATGTATTTATTTTTCTTTTTTTATTTTAAAGAGACAGTCTTGCTCTGTTGTCCAAGCTGGAGTGCAGTGGCTCCATCATGGCTTACTGCAACCTTGAACTCCTGGGCTGACGTGATCCTCCTGTATCAGCCTCCCAGGTAACTGGGACTGCAAATGTGCACCACCATGCCTAGCTAACTTTTTTATTTCTTATTTTTGCATACATGGGGTTTTGCTGTGTTGCGCAGGTTAGTCTGGAACTCTTGGCCTCAAGGAATCCTCCTGCCTTGGCCTCCCAAAGTACTGGGATTACAGGTGTGAGCCACCATGTCCAGCATTATTTCTTATTATGGATTATGATGAAGAAGCTAAAAAGTACAAGCCTAATCTGCTGTTCCTAACCCAGTCTTTCACGGTTTCCAGGAGGCTTCCCTTTCTCTTCCAGCTCATATTATCTGCTCTGATCTTGGAATATTTTGAACCAGCCAATTGAAAGCCTAGGTTTGTATTTGTATTTCCTGCACTGATTTTTGTTAGTCTGCATAAGATTTCCATCCATTGTTCAGTCAACAAGTGTTTCCTATGAGTTTTTCCTCTCCTACATGACTGTTCCTCTTTCCAGTGGCTCTGGTATAATATAGAGCCCCATAGCAGCATTCCAAGCAGAAATAACCTCAGGCCAACCTGGAAAGTAAACAAGTGGAGCATAATATACCCTTATCATACAGACACAATTACATATGGGGCATGAAGGAATATTTATCATTACCTCAAAGAAATATGCTCCTTCGCACTTTTCTTGAAAAGCCTGATCCACACTACTTTTTATTTTCCCACTTGGACAGGGACTTTGGTAGAAGAAATACTTTGCTCTTCCCTTAGGTCTGCTCATGTGAAATGATACACAGCATCTAACACTCAGCTTCTGTGACGGGAGCAATAGGGAGAGGTGGGGACTGCAGGACACCTGCTACTCAGTAGGCTTGGAGTCCCAGTGGCACCACAGCACTGGCCTTTCCAAGGGAAACCACAGTTCCATATTTTTATTAAAAATCTTCCAATTTGCAAATGTTGCCAAATGCTTCATTTTCTAAATATTGTACAGGATAAACAAATACATCTGTAGGCCACTAGGGTCTCAGGTGTGCCACATGCAAACCAACCCACTGCTGGGCAGATGAATGACGGATGCTCACTGACCAGACTGGAGCATACCAGGGACAACCCTGGGTTGCAGGTGACCTCTAGGTTTTTGTCTGGAATGAGATATCCTACTACAGGAACATGAGTCTGTGGATAACATGCATCACCCACGTTTTGCTCTGATGCTTTGATTCTTAAAGGAAACCACACAAGAAAAACAGATTCATATTAACAAGGGACAGTATAAACTCTCATCAGCATCTGGCTGTTCATCTGGAACAGATTATTATCCAGATACTTGTTTTCATCAGGGGCACTGCTTTTGTTATACTGTCAGCTAATGGCTTCCCCCTCTCCTTCCTCCCTAGATACATGATCTCTTTTTATGGTTAAAAGAACAAACATGTATTCCCCACCCTTGTCCAGCCCTATTTTAAACAAGTTCTGAAAATCACCTCAGTTTCCTCACCCTCTTGCTTTCAGTTGGATTTGGCCAATGAGTGGTGCCTGCAGGTAAAAGAGCAGGAAGAGAGGGAGAGGTCAGAGTGTTTACAACCCTGCTTTCCCACCCCATCGCTGGATGGTTCACTGAGAAAGAAGACTCTGCAATGGAGATTAGTGTGCAGGATGCTTATTAGGGAGTGACTTCAGGACCCATTCCTTGGAAAGGAAGAAAAGGAAGCAGGAGTGGGCAGAGGGAAATATTGAGCTGTGAAGCAGGCCCAGAAAAGCATGGCCAACTCTGGAGTGAGCTTGGGAGCTATGATGATCCTAGTGATTTCCCCAAGGTGGGCTGAGATGGTCAGGCCTTTATACTCCCAGGGCAAGTCATTGTTTGTGGGCCCACTGGGAAGGGGCTTGCCCCTGGAAATGATGACTCTCAGCAGCTCAGGCACTCCCTGAAGGGGCTGCAGCTGGAGTCTACATATCGTTACAGCACTCCCTGAAGCTGCAGCAACACACCTTTCATCAAAAGAGGGTCTGGGCAGCAGCATATCAAGGTGCCTACCACACTGTCTGGTTGGCCACAGGTGGTGGAGCCTCAGTTGTTTTACCGGAGACCACATCTCCTGTTGGGTGTCCAGATCTGACAGTTGCAGCTACCTCTGGGCTCCACTTACATATTCCTTTCCATTCACTTCCGGCCCAGAGCTAGTGGGCTTCCTGCTATCACCCTGATGTGCTTCCCTGTTCCCTGTTTTTGCCTTCAAGTCTCCTCTCATCTATGAAAACAGTCTGTTCCCTAGACTCTCATCACTTCCCCCTTTTTAGTGCATCATGTGTTTCCTGCCAATACCCTGAAAGATTCACAATTCAAGGATCATTCTATGTACTGTTTTTCTATATCATTGCAAAGAACAGAAAGGTGTAATTGTGCATAATTGGCCGCAACTACACACAGATTTGTTTGCCAATAAAACTGTTGTGTTGAAACTGGTCAGTAACCAGATATTAACTGGATGTTGAGCTTCTTTCCTCTTTAAATTAGTCCATGTCATAGAGACAAGATATGTGTATCAGCCAGATAGGCTAATGTCCTGTAACAACCATCCCCCACCTATCAGTAGCCCAGCAAGAAAGGCGTGGGATTTTTTGTTTATTTGTTTACTTTTTGATGTACAGCCCAATGCTCTTGTTTTGTCTCTGGCTGCTTTCATCCACAGCCCTCTCTCTCATATGGTGACTCAAGGGATCAGATGCGTTCCCTCTTGTAGCTTCATCATAGTCAACACATGGCTTCTAAAGTCATTGCGAAAAAAGAAGAGTGTGAGAAGGAATCTCTCCCTGCTGATGGATTTCCTGTCTCCCAGATGCCCATCTCTTCAGCACAGAAAGTCCTTATCTCTGAAGTGAAACACACCAGTCTGCACACATCTTTTGGTGAGAACTAACCACATGGCCCTGTCCACATGCACAGGGTCTGCAAAGTGAAGCCCTTGGACGGTCAGTGATGACCCTGAATTATAGAAGAGACACACAAGTAGCTGCCAATCATCCAGATTTCTCTGCCTTGCTATGTGAGCCTGTATTGTTGACTGGTGATGCTTATGATTTTCAAGGAGGACAAACTGTATACATCTTTCCCTAGGACTTTAATTGCTCAACACCTGGGTTTATATTGAGGCCAGAGTGAATGACAGTGGCTATTAATCAAGTAGCTGGCAAACTGTAGAAGCTGAATTGGTCCAGGTGAGCTTAGGCCCTTAGGCTACCCTAAGAGAACCACCTGTGTTCAGGGAGTAACCCTCTGCTATCCTTGCCCCTGGTCCAACTAGTTTGAAAATCCCTACAATAAACATGTTTTGGCTGCAGGTACTAATGATGATAAAGCCCAGAATAAATCAGAACCTCTCATCCCTATGGAAAAAACCCTCGCCATTCTTCACTTCCTCATTTATAAAGGGGAGTTGTAGCCACACCCACTCCCATCATGCTGTTTTGTGAGGAACGAATTAGGTCATTGGTACAGACGCTGCACAGTGGGGACCAATGCATGGCAGTAGCTCCAATCACACCTTCCCAGAGGGGACCCGTCTCAGGACTCTCAAGGTAAATAAGCCTCCTAGAACTTTGCAATATAGTGACTCTGAAATAGGTATTATGCTTGCTGTTGTTTTTAATGTTATTATTAATACATAGGCAATAAACACCTCCAGGGAATACACACAGCTTCATGTCCTGTCCTTATAGAATTCAGGGGTCCCAGGGATGGCATTCTGGGTTGGCCACATGGCATCCATCCCAGCCCTCTCTCCCTGCCCATGGATTCCTTCTCTCCCAGATGTCCATCTCTCACCATCTCTTGGTGCTAGTACATGGGGATGAGGCCTGCAGCTAGAAAGTTTGCTTGAGACTTCTGGGCTTTATTAACATTCCTGAAAATAGTGAGGGATGGAGAAAGAAAGAGAGAGAGAGAGGAAGAAGAAAAAGGAGGAGGGGGTGAAGAATAAGGAGGAGGAGGAGGAGAGAGGGAGAACACTTGGGGGGCTGCAAGCAGGTGAATATGGTTTATTCAGCAGCTCTCTCGTCAGTAGCGCTCTCACACTGTTCACCTTTATCTCGGCTGTCTGTTCTGGCTCTGTGGCTCCTGCCACCCCCGCGTCGGGAACTGCTTTTCCTGGCCTGCAAGGCCAGCTCTGTCAGGGTTCACAGCTTAACTCTTTCTCTCTCCAGGCACAAGCCAGTTCCTGGCTCCCAACTTCCCACCTTCAGGGGGGTAGCTCTCACTTACAGGCATCAGCAGTTTCATAGTCTCTCTCTGGGCACCAGCACTGATCTGTGCCATGCCATGCCGTGCCATACTGAGCTGAGCCAAGACCAGCAGCACCTGTACAGCATCAGCAGGTTAGTTATACCTTTTACAGACAATAGTGGCATAGAGCCACGTATGAGCTTACACAAACAGGTTATATAACAAGTGGAGGTATGCACCTGCTCACCAATCCTGTGGAGTCTTGCAGGCCTGATGTCTGCCTCGGCCTAGTTCTTGACCAAAGCACATCCATGTACCTTATACAAGCCCACCCCAGAGCCACTTGTCTCTTGTTAGGTGAGAAAAATATTTGCCTGGTGATGAGGTAACCTTTAGTCAGATATAGCATCCAAGCACACACACACACACACACACACAAAACAAACAAACAAACAAACAAACAAACACTAGAGGAGGAGCAGATGTATACACCAAGGATTACAGCACAGATGGTAAGTGGTCTGGCAGAGATGAACTCAGAGAGTGGGCATCTGATGGAACCTGACAAGTCAAGACAGGCTTCCTGGAAGAGGTGGACCCTAAGCTGAGACTCAAAAGATGAACAGGAGTCATTGCTCTACTGTAGAAGACATGGATGCTGGGAACAACTGCCAGGCAGAGGCCATAGAATCTGTCTAGGCCTAGGGTGAGTGGATGATATAGTTTGGCTGTGTCCCCACTCAAATCTCATCTTGAATTGTAGCTCCCGTAATTCCCATTTGTTGTGGGAGGAACCTGGTGGGAGATAATTGAATCATGGGGGAGGTTCCTCCATACTGTTCTCGTGGTAGTGAATACGTCTCATGAGATCTGATGGTTTTATAAGG